>NW_012098765.1:2045037-2111459 GCF_000951045.1 Mandrillus leucophaeus
CTCTTGATCTTGGTAGTGGAAGCGTTTTCCAAAGACGATGGAGCAGATGATGTTGGCGGTAATGGAATGGAAGAGGAAGGTGGGGTCCACGAGGGCTCCTAGGAAGAAGCAGCAGGTCAAGGACACAGACTGAAGGACCTGGGGAACATCAGGCTGTCACCCATCTCTGTGTGATTGTCTGCCATCACTCAGTAATGATAACCATAAGAATAACCATAACAGCTAATTCTGTACCAGCACTTCACACATAATTCCACTGAATTCTCTCTACAACATTATGAAGCAGATGCAATTTGATTATTAGCTCCAATTTTTAGATGGGCAGACAGAGAGGTTGAGTAATTTGACTAAAGTTGCACAGTCACTCATTACTGAGGCCAGGATTTAGACCCAGGCAACGCAGCTATAGAGTCTATGCAGCCGGTTCTCACTCTACACCTCCTCTCAGGCCCCACCTCTGACTCTGGGAGCGAATACAGTTAAATCCCAGGGGTAGGGGTTGGGCAGAGTAGGTGTTCAATCAATTGCTTGTATAAATCAAAAAGCTCTGGGTGGGCACAGTGGCTCATACTTCTAATCCCAGCACTTTGGGAGCCTCAGACAAAAGGATCAGGAATTCAAGACCAGCCTGGGCAACATACGGAGACCCTGTCTCTACAAAAAAAAACAAAAATGTAGCCAGACATGGTGGCACATGCCTGTCATCCCAGTTGGAGGAATCCAGGGTGCTGAGTGGGAGGATCACTTGGGCCCAGGAGTTTGAGGCTGCAGTGAGCTGTGATGGTGACACTGCACTCCAACCTGGGTAACAGAGTGAGACCCTGTCTCTAATTTAAAAAAAAATAAAAAACCATCTTTCTACCCCTACCTATTACTCCCCAGTCATCTCTTCTTTTCACATATAGGGCTCGCCAGTCTTCTGGGAATTGTTCTGCACTTGTTAATTGATACCTGTATACACCAGGCTCAGCCCTGGCTCCAGCTGGAGGGTGATGTGTGAGCACCCAAAAACATCAGGTTGGCGCAGCCTCTCTCTGAGTTCCACTTGCCTTCTTCTCTCATTACTCTGCAGACCTTTTCCTGAGCCTTGTCTGTCTGTCTCTCTAATTTTCTCTCCCTCAGTTTCTTTGTCTTTGTTTCTTTCTGTCTCTCTGTGTGTATATTTGTCTCCCTCCTACTTTTTTTTTTTTGGAGACAGAGTCTCACTCTGTCATGTAGGCTGGAGTGCAGTAGTGTGATCTCAGCTCACTGCAACCTCTATTTCCCAGGCTCAAGCAATTCTTCTGTCTCAGCCTCCTGAGTAGCTGGGATTAGAGGCACATGCTACCAAGTCTGGCTAATTTTTGTATTTTTAGTCAAGATGGGGTTTCACCATGTTGGCCAGGCTGGTCTTGAACTCCTGACCTCAAGTGATCCACCCACCTCAGACTCCCAAAGTTCTGGGATTACAGGCATGAACAGCCACCATGCCCAACCTATATTTCTTTGTTTCGGTCCCTCCATCTGTCTCTTTCCTCCTCCCTGTGTCACTCTGTTTCTTCCTGTCCTCCTCTTCAGTCTTCTTGTCCCTGTTTTCCAAGAGCTCCTGTGTCTCTACCTCCCCACACACCCTCTGCATTTATGTCCCAGAGTCTCCTGAGACATTTTGATAAGAGAGATGGGAAACACCTACCATGAATGAGATGGAGGCGCTAGCCACAGACCCATCACCTGTGTTTCCCACAGACACCAAGTTATGGAGAACTCAGAAACAACCTAGTGCTTCCTTCATGACCCCTCCAGCTGCACCAGGGCGGAACAGCCCACCTGGCCTGTTTGCTCACTGCCAATTCATCAGCACTGCACCCAGCGCGAGGAAAACACAATTCATTATTTGTTAAATGTCTGTAGTTTTTTCTTTTCTCTCTTTGCTTTCTTTTACATAACTTCTGTCTTTGCCTTCGATAGACACAATTGATTTATGAAAATATATGTCTCTGAGGATTTGTTTGTTTGTTTGTTTGAGACAGGGTCTTGCTCTGTTGTCCAGGCTGGAGTGCAGTGGCACAATCACAGCTCACTGCAGCCTCAACCTTCTGGGTTCAAGTGATCCTGTAGTCCCACCGTAGCCTCCTAAATACCTGGGGCTACAGGCACACACCACCATGCCTGGCTCATTTCTTTCCTATATTGTGTACAGACAGGATCTTATCATGTTGCCCAGGCTGTTCTCTAACTCTTGGCCTCAAGCAATCTTCCCACCTGAGCTTCCCAAAGTACTAGGATTACAGGTGACAGTCATCGCATCCAGCCTCTTTGAGCAATTCGTGGACATTATACACCTGGCATCTCTCTCTTTCCCTGGCTCTCTGTGTTTCTCTCCTGCCCATCCCCGACCCTCTCTATTCCCCTGTCTCTCTCCCTCTCTGTCCCTATCCCTCTGTCAGATCGTGTCTCCTGTTTCATGTGTCTCTGTCTCTGCCCACATATACCTCTCCTTCTATTCCCGTGCACCTGCATCTCTCAGTGTTTCGTTGTCTTTCTTTCCTATTCATCTCCCAGGACTCACCCTTGGATTTCCGAAGCTCCTCTATCAGACACTGAGCCTCCTCCTGAATCCGCTCCTCCACACTCCGCTTTCCCATCCCAAAGTCCCTCATGGTGGTCAGAGAGAATCGCCGAAGCACCTTCCAGCGGTTTCCATTGGCGAAGACAACGCCTGGGGTGTACGGAAGGTGTGGGTTGGTTGCATAGGAAGTTGGAAGAAGGCTCTGAGTCCTTCTTCCCCCCATATCCTCCCTTCCCTGATGCATCCCCCACCCGTCCCCTCCCAGTGCCTCCGAGGTCCTCACCATATCCCTGGAATACTGGGTCAGTGATGGCGATTTTTCCCCGGCCAGAGAAGGCCTCAGCGTTGTCCACCAGGGCCTCCCGTATGGCCTCTACTCCACACAGCATGACCACGGGCCTCGGTCCCAGGTATACTGTGAAGACGTCCCCATATTTCTCTCGGAACTGCCAATTACATCCACACCCGGGGTGGCTGTTAGTCAGCATACACCTCAGTTGTAAAACTATCAAAATACTTACATAAGAGATTGGTAATTAGCCCCTCCCCAACATCCGCCTTCCCAGGCTGCCCTTTCCCCTGCCAGGACCCAGCGACTAAGGGTTAACGGTTAATGGTATCCAAGGGAGAGAATACAGTCATAGGTTCTTAGTTTCTGTTTCTTGTTGGGCCAATAAAGCCCCTTGCTCATCCTTCTTTTCTGTGTATCACTAGAGACAGAAACTGAAAACCATGGCTTCAGGCTGCTAAAAGACTAAAACAAAACAACAACAACAAAATAAGGCGGTTGGACAAGCTTAGGTTAATGGGTGGCCCAGCCAGGCTCTGCCCTGATTGGCTGGTGCCCTAAACAGTAGAGATGGTTGCTAAAATACGACGAATATCACCCCATCCCATACTTCTTAGGAACTGTGGTTTTGCTTTTTGCAGTTTCAGTTACCTACATCTAACTGCAGTCTGAAAATATTAAATGGAAAATTCCAGAAATAATTCATAAGTTTTAAGTTGTACATCATTCTGAGGAGGATGATGATGTCTCTCACCATCCACTTTGTCCCACCCAGGACATGAATCATGCTTTGTTCACCACGTCTGCACAGTGTATACCACCCTCCCTATATAATGTGATGGCATAGGAAAAAGTCAATATGTATAGAGTTCAGTATTATGTGGGGTTTCAGGCATCCACTGGGGGTCTCAGAAAATATCTCCAGTGGATAAGGTGGGATTAGTGTGCAGCCACTTGGGGAACTGCTGGGCAGTATTTTCCCGAAGCTGAACAAATGGATACCCAGGAACCCAGCCACTTCACTCCCAGGAAATGCCCGGCAAAAATGTGTACTTGTGTTCACGAAAAAATGAACAAAGTATTCACAGAAGCTTTCTTAATAAAATATTCATCAACATAGATATAGAGAAACAATGAGGGTTTCACACAATAGAATATTATACAGCAATGAAAACGAACAAACTACAGCTACACTCGATAACGTGGCTGAAACTCACAGGCATAATTTTGAGTGGAAGCAATTAGACACAAAAGAGTCCATGTATCATAATCTTATGTGTATGAAGTTCAAACACAGGGCTGGACTCAGTGACTCACATCTGTAATCCCAGCACTTTGGGAGGCCGAGGCAGGCTGATCAAAATGTCAGGAGTTCAAGTCCAGCCTGACCAACATGGTGAAACCCCGTCTCTACTAAAAATACAAAAATTAGCCAGGCATGGTGGCCCTTGCCTGTAGTAGTCCCAGCTACTTGGGAGGCTGAGACAAGAAAATTGTTTGAGCCCAGGGAGGTGGAGGTTGCAGTGAGCTGAGATTGTGCCACTACATTCCAGCCTGGGTGACAGAGCAAGACTCTATCTCACAAACAAACAAACAAACAAAAGAAGTTGAAACACAGATAAAATCAATCCATGATCAAGGCGGTAGGCGGATAGTGACTAGAAAAGAACAGGGTGCAGGGTTTCGGGGGACTCTTGCTACTTGGTCAGCATGTCAATTACATGAGTGTGTTTAGTTTGTGAAAATTCATTGAGCTGTACACTTTTTATGGTGATGTTCAACTTTAATAAAAACTTGACATAAAAATTATGAAAATGGTTAAGTTTACTTACAAATGACTTGCACTGATCTCAGCAAAGCCCCTTCACTGCTCTCCAGGCTTACGTGCTTATACCCCTTAACAATTGTTTCAGTGCCCCACAAGCCAGGGTAACCCCACTAAAATGTAAAATAATTAATATCCCTGTGCTCACCAAGGCCTCCAATACTCCCACTTTGCCGAGAATAAGATCTGAAGTCTCCACGGATGGTTCACATGGTCCTACATGACGTGGCCCCGTTACCTCTCTGACTTCTCCTCCCACTCATTCCTCCATGTTGTTCCCTGAGATTTTTCCTGCTTCAGAATTCTTGCAACCACCCCTGCCTCCTTCTGGTGCCTTCCACCTGAATCTTTCCTGGTCCCTGCTCAGAAACAAAGCAGAAGGAGTCTTTCCTTAACCACTCAACCTAACGTAGTTCTCATCACCTTCTGAAATAACCCCCTGCTTAGTTTAATCATAGCTCTTGTCCACCTAACATTTCCTTATCTGTTTATTTTTTGCTTATCTGTCTCCGCCAACAGAATGTCCATGAGCACAGTGACCTCGTATGTCTTGCCCAAGATGCCACATCATCAATTCCTAGAATATTTCCTGGTACATAGAAAGTGCCCGGTGAATTGTTATTGGATTCATGAATAAATGAATGAATGGATCAAGGTAGTTGCCATTTAATGAGCACTTATTATATACTAGCTGTATGCAATATCCCATTTAATCCTCACAACCACCTTAGGGGCACACCTTCTCATTGTCATGATCTCAACTGACAGAAGAGAAAACTGTGACTCAATGCATAAGAGTTGAATCTGAGACACGAGCCCGCATCCTTCTGACTCCAGAAGGAATCTGGAAGCTTATTGGGAAATGGAAAAGCAACAGCGCCAGCTTCCTCATCCTTGACACACACTTGCTCATGCCCTCCCTCTTTACCCCGCCCCCAAGAGATGCAATCATAATAGACGGTCATGAATACCTAGAGAATCCTTGGAAGGTTTATGAAAGAGTTTTAGGGAGTCTGTGAAGCCTCATAACTTTATGCAAACATGTATGTGCCTATTTGGAAAAGAGGGGGCCATAGCTTTAATCAAACTCTCAGAGGATTTCATCATCCACAAATTGTTAAGCAGCTTTAGTCTAGGAGGGCTTTGGAGACAGGCCTCCTGCTGGATCTCAGTTTCCCCTTTTTCCATCTGTGTGACACTGGACCAGTGCTTTCCCCAGGCTAAGCCACACCATCCCTACTTTTTTTTTTGAGATAGAGTTTCACTCTTGTTTCCCAGGGTGAAGTGCAATGGTACAATCTCGGCTCAGGGCAACCTCCGCCTCCTGGGATCAGGCAATTCCACTGCCTCAGCCTCCTGAGTAGCTGGGATTACGGACATGTGCCACAACGCCCAGCTAGTTTTCTGTTTTTTTAGTACAGATGGGGTTTCTCCATGTTGATCAGGCTGGTCTCGAACTCCTGACCTCAGGTGATCCGCCCACCTCAGCCTCCCAAAGTACTGAGACTACAGGCATGAGCTACTGTGCCTGGCCACAATCCCTACTTCTAAGATGAGGGCAGCACCTCACCTTGTCCACAGGTAGTTGTAAATGACACCTGGAAAATCCCCATGACAACACAGATAATTCCCAGTCACATTACTGTAGTGAGAAAATTAAGCCCATTGATTCACATAATAGTGTGATAGTCTTGTGACACGTGGAAACAATGAAAAGAAAACAATAGGCACTTGGGACCTTCACCTATGTGATGCAGCTCTATTTGGTGGGGAGGGATCCCCAGATCTGCGACCCCCTACTGGGGGCCAAGCAGCACTTTGCAGACCCCGGCCAACTGCCAGTTCCACTGAGTTAGGCTTGGAGCTTTCACTCACTGACTCCTTCATTTGTTCCCGGACACGTATTTACTAAACGCCTACTGTGTACCAGGCACTATGTTCAGCACTGTGCTGAGACCTCACAGGCCTTCCTTGTCTGGAAGTGTGAGGGAGAGCTCAGCCACAGGTTCACAGGTAAATGCAGCACTGTCAAGGACATAGGCTCAGTAAGGAGGCGCAGCTGGTGTATGAGAGCATATGGTGGGAACCTGGGGCTCAGGAAATCTTCTCAAGGGAGCTGCTGCCTGCCTGGATAGCTAAGGAACCCCAATAATGAGGAACAGACACTGTTCTTGCATTGATATTAACCAAAATGACCCACCCACATCCTCAAGAAACAACAACAACAACAAAACAAACTATTTGTCCCAAGTCCTCCCTGTGAGAAAATGGAAATCTTTGCTGCAAGAAAGAAGGGGAGAGGGTCAAACCTGTCTATTCAAAACTTCTCCCAATGCTTTGGGAGGTTGAGGCAGAAGGATTGCTTCAGGCCAGGAGTTCGAGACCAGCCTAGGCAACATAGTGAGACCTTCCCCCAAACCTGTCTCTACAAAAGTAAAAATAAATAGTGGGGCATAGTGGGTCATACCTATAGTCCCAGGTACTCTGGAGGCTAAGGCAGGAGAATCTCCTGAGCCCAGGAGGTCAAGGATTCAGTGAGCTATGACTGTGCCATTGCACTCCAGCCTGGGTAACAGGCTGAGACCCTGTCTCTAAAACAGTTAAAATGAAAAACTTCTTCAATATCATTCCTGACAAGCCTCCACTTTCTATGAGCTTACAAGGTAGCCACAAAGATGCTTTCAAAAACTCATTTTAGGCAAACACGAATTTCATTGACAGTTTTGCTTGTTTCGGAATTTGTAAAGGATTGGTATATTCAATGACCATACCAGCTCTCATAAAGAAAGGGGGCAGTGAGATACCAAGAGCTAGAAGGAGCAGCAATTTCTGTTAATAGAGGCATGATTGGTGCCCAGGTAGCCTCTGCAGAGCTTGGAAAAAACCCTTAAAGATAAGGTTCAGTGCATTGTGTAGGATGTCTTTGGCCAGAATTTAAACCTATACACACTTTCTTAAATGTTATCACTCCTCACACTGCAGATGATATATTTTTAAGAGACAGGGTCTTGCTCTGTTGCCCAGGCTGGAGTGCAGTGATGTGATCATAGCTCACTGCAGCCTCATACTGCACGGCTCAAGTGATCCTCCTGACTCAGTCTTCCAAGTAGCTGGGACTACAGGCACGTGCAACCATGTCTGGCTAAATTTTTAAAAATTTTTTGTAGAGATATGGTCTTGTTTGGTTGCCCAGGCTTGTTTTGAACTTCTAGCTTCAAGTGATCTTCTCACTTCAGCCTCCCAAAGTGTTGGGAATACAGGTATAAGCCACCACGTCTTTGAGTGTTGACCAGTTGGGTGGTGAGCCACCCAAACAACATCTTACCTAATTACAAGACTCCTTGGCTCCGTCTATGGCATTTCCCTGAAAAATCTAAATGTTCCATAATTTGAGAGTCTATGACCCAATTACCTTGTATCTTCCAGGTAAAGTGCCAGTGTCTGACTAATAACCAAAGACCACGTGTTTCAACTAAATGTCTAAGATAAATATATATGTATGACAATTATCACATTCATCATTTGTATGTCCATGTATTCTGTCTAAGCAAATACTTTTAAAATTCATAGTAGTATTGGCATATATACTCTGTACTCGATATCAGTAAAAAAGACCATTGGCGAGAAAAAAAAAAAACTCTATTAATAGCAAAAGGATAACAAGCCTAAGATTCAGGAGTATGGTCAACATGGGAGGGGGTAAGGGGAAGAGAAGCTGGAAGGTATCGTCAGTGTTCTAATTCTCTCATTGGAAAGTGGGTTGATTGATTACTAATAATAAGTACATATTTAAACATAAAATCATGCATGGTAAGCAGCGATAAGCCAGGAAAACACTGAGCAAGTGTCAGTTACCATTATAGGACATTATGTATATTGTTGATAAGCACTTCCTGCCCAGACTCCTTTCCCGTTCTTCCTCTCTCCTCCACTGGCCTGGCACTGACATGGGCTTCTCTGCTGTCTCTCATTGGCACAGCAAAATCTATTTGATTCGTGTCACCACCTGTTTTACCTCATTCTTTCAGTGGCAGGCAGGTACCCAAGGATGTAACAGAGGATGGCAGAGAAGAGTGAAATTCTACACCTGTGGCTCATACCCAGACCCCTCTTCATGCCCACTCACCCTTCCAAGGACAGTGCCCCCACTTTGTTCCAATTCAGAGACAGAGTCTCAATTCGTTACCCAGGCTGGAGTGCAATGGCACCATCAAATTACCTGTGATAACCTATTTAATAAACCAGTATTATGTACCTGAATTAGAGAAGCATAAATTGCTACTTACGGTATTAAAATTTGTACTTAAGAGGCTGCAACTCCAGTGTGAAGCATGCACTCATGGAGACCCTGGATGGACGCCTGGTCCTTCCTGAGTTCTTAAAATTTCCATTACTAAAAGCTCTGCATTCCATGACTCATCATAGAGGAGATAAAATGATCCAAATTATGAAAAAGTATTGATGAGGCGACTCTTCTAAGATTGCTAAGTGGTTTATAACTAATATTTGGTTTATCAAATCCATAATTCTAGTACGACAACAAAAACCTCAAGCAATTTATTTCCAGCACTTGGTAGATCATTTGAACACTTGAAGATGGAGTTAATTCCACTGCCACCTTCATTGCATGTTTTCTGGTTGTATTAAAGGTTTCCTACGCACAAAGATCAATGCCATAACAATAGCTAAAATGTTATTAGAAAATGTATTTCCTTACTGGGCATTCCTGGAGAACTCTCCAGTGATAGAGGTACTTGCTTCACTAGACAAGTGGTAAAACAGTTAAATAAGGTATTGAATAAGGAATTAATGAAATCAGTTATAACCTAATAGTAGTAGTAACAGAAATTTTAAAATCCTCTTAAAGTTGCTGCAAAGTGTGACTGCACCTTACACTCAAGTTAAAAGAGACTATTGACAACCTGTCTTCTCTCTGTGGACAGTGGACCTTATCTATACTCCCCAACTCCATATTCCTCAAAGGTTATTACAGGCCCAGTGAGTTCCTGCATGGCTGCAGGGTCACAAGACCGATACGTTTAGGTTGAAAGACATGTCTTTCTCAAGATATAAGAAATGTTCATTAACTGTTTTATTTCTCACTTCTGTAACTTGCTTCCTGCCTCATGTAGTTCCCGCCTTAAGATGTTTACAAGGAGGAAAAGCCCTTTGTTCAGGGCTCAGACTTCCTGGACGTATGTCCAGCTGAGCCAGTAATCACCTTAGTTTAATAAACTCTGCTGAACCCTTTTCGGTTTCTCCAGTCTTTGATTGTTCTGCAACAGTAAAACAAAAGGCATTAGGCAAAGCATGCTGAATTGATTGGAGTCCCTTGGTCAAAGGTATTATTGATTGAGGACAATCAGATCCACTCCTACTGGAAAGACATAGATTGATCTCTTGTAAAATAGTAATAGGAAGGCCTATGCCCCTAATAATAGAATCTCATGTATCTTCCGCTCATAAACTCTGATATGACTCAATAATGCAAGGCTTTAATGCATTATGCCAAAGCACGTTTTTGCCAGGTAAAAGGAGTCGTTGATGACCCATCAGTTGATGACAACCAGACCTTTCATGATCTAGAATTTACCGGTTGGGCTCTTTGGAAATGTCACCAGAGAAACTGTCCTTGAACTCCATTGAAAGGGACCATACCAAGTTCTTCTAAGACTGTCCTTGTACTCCATGGCAAAGGATAGTGCCAAGTTCTTCTCTATAGCAAAACTTCAGGGTCTCAGATCTTGGATCCACATCTCTCCATTGAAAAGGACCCTTCTAGACTCCTAGAACTGCATGTCTGTCGGAGACCTTAAGGCAAAGCTGTCGGGGGAAGTTTCTCCCCAGATGCAGTTGGCATCCTATATGTGGACAGTTTTTCCGAGATTGTGGATCAAGATTTCTCTTCTATCGTGAAAGCATTATCTTTTATCTTTTCTTCCCTGTTCTCTTGCTGTCCTGACCCTTTTCCTTTCCTTACAAGAAAATCCATAGGACTATAATCTGTGAATGGCTTTAGCAAAGGCTTATACTCTAGCAAAAAACAAAAACAAAAACAAAACAAAAACGAAAACAAAAAGAAAAAACAAGCAATTGTTGAGTTTGTGAGTCAATGCCCCAAAATCAGGAAATAATTTCACAGGTGCCAATGCCTCTTTGTGTTCCCAATGGGAATCACCCTGAAACCCCAACGGAGGAGTGGAAAGCCATATCTTGATATTCCAGACATCATTGCCACTTGCTTTTTTGCACTCACTGGAAATATTTGGTGTTGATTATGTTCTTAGTTAGGTAATATAATATAATAACAGTATTTAATAACATTATTAACTAACTAAGAACATAATCACTACCAAATATAGAAAATGTATCTGAATGATGGCTGAAAAAGGCATATTGTGCTTCCAGGCATCCCGTATGCAGGACCTGGGGATAACCTATGTGGGTATGGGTAATTGCGTGTGTAATGTTACTGGATTAAATATGATAAAGTGGCCAGGCGTGGTGGCTCATGCTTGTAATCCCAGCACTTTGGGAGATTGAGATGGGAGGATCGCTTGAAGCTAAGAGTTCAAGAACTGTCTGGTCAACATAGCAAGACCCCAACTCTATAATAAATAAATAAATAAGTAAATACAGTAAAGTCTCTTTCCAACTAAATGTGGCTATGCACCCTTGCAGCATGCTAGAAAAAGACCACAAAAAAACTAAGTTTCCCATCTTGTTCAGGAGCTATACAGACTTATGGGTAAACAAACTTAACTGACCTCTGCTCTGATGCCAGTAGGTGACCCTCTTTTCAAACCCAAGTGCCTACCTTGAGTCTGCGGAGGTTTGCTTACTCTGTTCTTTCTCCTCACTGGTCCAGAACTTGCTATGTGTCCTAGCTCACTGCTGCTTTCCAAATTGTTTCCCTGAGAGTTCCCTGATACTTCCCACAGTTAAAAGCCAAAACAGTCAATAACTGAAATTACTGCTGAGAAAAGGTTCCAATGGGGTTCCTGGGGGCTCACTCTTGGTAGTATTGGGGGTGACAGTTGTATGGAATCTGAGGCTAATCTATACATTAGATTTTGTAGCCAGTTGAACCACCAGGGAGTTCAGATGGGTAGAAGCCACTCTCAAAAAAGGGGATGAGAACATTTGTGTTCAACAAAAATGCTTAATGGAACATCACGCAATTTTAGATCTCCTCCTTGCCCATCTTGGAGGCTTGTGTACGGTGCTGAACAAAACCGAATATTGCTCTTACCTTTCCCGTGAATTCACTAGTACATATAACTTAATTTAAAATGTGGCTGACACTGCTGTTTCTCTAGACACTGTCACCAAATACACTAAGGACATTTCTCAGGGGGAAGAGAAGATACGTGTTTACAGGTGCAGCTAACAGGTGATTTGCAAGCATCCTGAATAGTGATGGCAAGTGATATGGTTTGGGTGTCCTCACCCAAATCTCATCTTGAATTGTAATCCCCAGGTGTGGAGGGAAGGACCTAGTAGGAGGTAACTGGATCCTGGGGGCGGTTTCTCCTATGCTGTCCTTGTGATAGTGAGTGAGTTCTCACAAGATCTGATGGTTTTATAAGAGGCTCTTCCCCCCTTCTCTCTCTACTGCCACTTTGTGAAGAAGGTACTTGTGAGTCAGTTACATCCCTTTTCTTTGTAAATTACCCAGTCTCATGTATCTCTTTATAACAGTGTGAGAACGGACTAACACAGCAAGCCTGACTATCCCAAGGTTTCCTACTCTTAATGTTTCTTCTAGTAGGTCTCCAGGATACTATGATATGTGTTACCAGGCCAACTACAAATGAATGCCTCTTTAAATCAAGTTATTTTATAGCAAGCTCTGGTCCTTAATCACCATCATGCCCTGAACAAAGTCTGTGACCAATCAGACTCTAATACTATTGAACTATGTTTATTGCCTGAGCTTTGAATTATTCGATGTTGATCAGTTTGGTTCATGGAGACTCCTGGTAAGGTACAGACTTCATTTTCTTTGTATTACCCTCCTGAGAGCCATCATAACAGTCTCCCTGATGTGTTGTATTTTCTCAAGAGTCTTGGCCGGTGCAATCCAACCACTCCCCTGTAATCCAACCACTTTGGGAGGCCAAGGCAGGTGGATTGCTTGAGCCCAGGAGTTTGAGACCAGTCTGGACAACATGGAAAAACCCTGTCTCTACAAAAAATACAGAAAGTAGCTGGGCGTGATGGCATGCACCTGCAGTTTCAGCTACTTGGGGGCTGAGGCAGGAGGATTGCCTGAGCCTTGAGAGTTCAAGGCTACAGTGAGCTGTGATCGTGACACAGCACTCCAGCCTGGGTGACAGAGTGAGACCCTGTCTCAAAAAAAAAAAAGGAGTCTTAAATGCTCATATGCAGCCATTCTTTGTACATCCAATGGTCTCATTACAGTATGAATAACAAAACCATGAAGAAAACATAAAGAATCACTCAACTACTTTGGTCTTGTCCATTGTGAATTCCATACTAAGAGCAAACAAGTCCATTATGATGGTGAGAGAAGTAATGTTGATGCCCAAGGTTTTGGTCAGTCTCAAAATTTTGAGGCTGACCAAAAGGGGAGAATTGTTTAATTAAATTAAATTTGACCTCAAGCTCTCTCTGTATACAGTGAACTGCAACCTAATTTGGGACTATATTCTCTCTCTTTTTTTTTTTTTTTTTTTCCCTCTGTCACCCAGGCTGGAATGTAGTGGAAACATCTCGTCTCAGTGCAACCTCCACTTGCTGGATTCAAGTGATTCCTCTGCCTCAGCATCCTGGGTAGCTGGAATTACAGGCACGCACCACCATGCCCAGCTAATTTTTGTAGAGACAGGGTTTCTCCATGTTGGCCAGGCTGGTTTTGAACTCCTGACCTCAGGCCCGCCTCGGCCTCCCAAAATGCTGGGGTTACAGGCATGAGCCACTGTGCCCAGCCCAAAGGAATATATTCTTGTGACAAGTAGCTAAGTGTTGGCTAATCAGAGCAGCTGGGCTTTCAGTCCACCACAGGTGCAAACTGCTCAGATTGTGACCAAGTAAAGCAAGCTGTGATCTGTGGCCAATCAGGCTGTTTCTACATGTCACCTCCTTTTCCTGCCTGTAAATACTGTTTGCCCATTCTGCCGTGTGGTGTCTCTCCTTGTTTAAAGAGTTGTCCAATTCATGAGTCACCTCTTTGCTCAAATAAACTCTGCGAAATTTAATTTGACTGATGTTTCTCTCCTAATAACAGCACCCATCATGCTTCACTATGCTCCGTACTCACCATCCCTCCCCGTGCCACCCCTGACTCAGGAAGTCTGCCTCAGTCTGTTTGGTGAAGGATCCCCGAGTACAGAGGCAAGAAGCAGCCCACCCTCAGACCCCATTCATCTGTGCCTTACCCTCAGAAAGGATCTGAGCAGGCCTCTTCTGTCCATCTGCAGAAGGTTCCCCAAAAGGGGCAGAGGGCGGGGACCTGGTGGGAGGCGGCCATGGGCGTTAGGGTGGCGCTGAACCAGGAGTAGCAGGAGGCCTGTAAGGAGTGCAAGGAAGAGGAGGATGCTGAGCTCCATGGTTCCGGTGTGACTGCCCTGCACCCCACTGCAGCCTCCAACTGGGCCTTTTATCCTGAACCTGCCTCTCCACCCAGCTATGAAATTTCATCCATTCCCCGCCTCCCTTTTCATCATTGTCCAGGAGCATTAACTTAGAAAAAGGTATTAGGGAACCCACACGACATGTTGGGCAACCCAGAGACCTGATCCCTATCCCTCACCCACTCTCTAGATGTTGGCAGAGATACAGTGGTAGAGTTATCAAAGTCCACCTGAGCATGTGAATGTGTGGGTGTATGGGTATGTGTATGTGTATTTTTGTAAACATGGGTGAGCATGCACTTTTTTACTTAGCTTTGCCTGTTTGTTTATGCTTGTGTACATTCATCCATGCCTGCTTGCATCCCTGTATGTGCTTACATGGTTTTTGTATGTAAACGGGTGCTTGAATTTATGCAAATGTGCTGGTGTGTGTTTCTGTGGTTGAATCTGGGGGTGCTTATGTGTATATCCTTGCATGTGTGGACGTTCCTTGTATTTATACAGTTTCATATATGAAAGTGCATTTACATTTGTGTGTTGTGGAGGTTGTGGTAGTGTATGTTCAAAATCGAGAGGCTGACTGGGTGCGGTGGCTCATGCCTGTAATCCCAGCACTTTGGGAAACTGAGGTGGGCACATCACTTGAGGTCAGGAGTTCGAGACCAGCCTAGCCAACATGGCAACACCCTGTCTCTTCTAAAAATACAAAAATTAGCCAGGCGTGGTGGTGGGCATGTTTAATCTCAGCTACTTGGGAGACTGAGGCAAGAGAATCACTTGAACCTGGGAGGCGGAGGCTGCAGTGAGCTGAGATTATGCCACTGCACTCCAGCCTGGGTGGTAGAGCAATATTCTATCTCAAAGAAAAGAAAAAGAAAGAAAAAGAAAAAGAAAGAAAGAAAGAAAGAAAGAAAGAAAAAAGAGAAGCTGAAGAAAAGAAGGAATTGTTCAATTCAATCAAATTTGGCCCACTGCCTTTATAGCACAGCAAACTATAACCTAGCAATATGCAAACCAATTGTGTGTATCTCTGTGTGCTGGCATATTTGTGCTTGTGTGTTGGTGCGTCTCCTAGCCCCTCTCTTTGGAAGCCTGCAGAAGCTCAGGGTCTACCTCCAATGTCCCCTCCTTCATCCGCCCTTCTGTGACAGCCACAGGTGGAAGTGATGGGAGAAACAGAATGAGGGGCAACAGATGCAGAACTGGTGAGTCTCAGAGGAAGAGGTGGTCAGCTGGAGGGAGACAGAAACTGAGACTGGCAGGTGCAGCGATCAGGTCCCCTTGGTCTCTGATCACCCTAACTAGTGCTGAGGAGTTTCTTCCCTGCCTCTGATTATCTTCACAGTGCAGGAAATTTCTCTGGCTCTGTCTCTCTCTAACTTTGTGTCTCTGTTTTCCCCCCGGAGACTCTTGAGCTCCAGGTGTGCAGAAACTGGGTCCAGTTTGATTGACGTCTACTGGACTCCCGTTTGTCTCCATCTTCACTGTGAGCCTGCACCCACACAGCCTCTGACAGGGTCAGTCCGTATTTGCAAAATTTGGGTGTGAATGTGCCCATGTCTCCCTGTCTCATCCTAGACCTGACTTTTGACCATAAGGCAACATCTTTCTTGCAATGTTAAGCAAACCCTTTGCTGGATCCAGGGCGCTGACCCCGAAGTTACTTTGATCCAGGAAAAGCAGACGAACAGTCCTGATTTTTAAGAGGTGGAAGCTGTACTTTCCTGACCCTAGAGAGGTGCCAGCACGGACTTTCCTGACCCAAGGACCTAGGTCTTGCTGTGCTGTGTCATCTGATGCCAAGATTGCGTCCTCATTCCAACCCCAGGGTGAAGCACCAATGGGGAGGCATGAAGGGCTTTACGCACAGTAACTTAGTCTTTACCCTTTTAGGAGGTATGGTTGCCTTGCCCATTTTATAGATGGAGAGACTGAAGCAGTGACAGTTTGCAAGTCTTACCCAAGGTCGTACAGTGGGTTAGGGCTACATTGTCCAATATGGTAGTCACTTGCTGCATGCGGCCACTAATTAAGTACTTGAAATGTGGTCCAAATACTATTTACAATAGCAAAGATAGGGAATCAACAGATGAGTGGTTAAATACAATGTGGTATATATACACCGTTGAATACTATTTAGCCATAAAAAGGAATAAAATCTTGTCTTTTATAGCAACATAGATACAACTGGAGGTGATTATCTTAAGGGAAACAAGCCAGGACAGAAAGTCAGTATCACATGTTCTCATTCGAAAGTGGGTGCTAAACAATGTATACACATGGACCTAGAGAGTGGAATAATAGATAGAACCTCCAGTGCAATTTTGAATCAGGGTGGTAAGAACAGCCATTCATTACTTGCTCCCAATCTTAGAGGGAAAGCATTAAGTCTTTCACCTTTAAGTATGATGTTGGCTGCAGACTTTTTTCTAGATGCCTTTAGTCAGGGTAAGAAATTCTGTTTATTTCTAGCTCGCTGATAATTTTAAATCAGGAATGGATGTTGGATTTCTATCAAGTGTTTTTCATGTCTGTATTATAATGAATATATATATATATGCTTATTAATATGCTGAGTTCCCTTAATTGATTATCAGATATTAAACCAACCTTGCATCCCTTGTTAAACCCACTTCCATTGTGTTTATCCCACAAGGTAGTACACTTGTTTTATATTGTTAGATTTAATTTGCCAAAATTTTGTTTAGTATTTTTAAATCTATGTTCATGAGGGTATTGGTCCGTAGTTTTCCTTTTTGGAATATCTTTGCTTGGCTTTGAGATCAGTGTGATATTGGCCTCAGAGAATGAGATGGAAAATTTCACGTCCTGTTTAATTTTCTGAGATTTTATAGACTAGATAATGTTCTTTTCATAAATGTTTGATAGAACTCACTAGTGAAGTCATATGGGCCTAGAGTTTTCTTTGTAGAAAAGTTTTTAAGTACTCATTCAGTTTGAAAATAACTATAGGGCTGTTTAGGCTATCTATTTCTCCCTTAGTGAGTTTTTGTGGTTTGTGTCTTCTGAGGAATTTATTCAAATCATCTAAATTGCCAATTTTTTTTGCCAAGGTTTTATTAATATTCCCTTATTATTATTTAAATATTTATAGAATCTATAATGATTTCAACTCTCTTTCCTGATATTGGTAAATGATGTATTTTCTATTTTTTTCTTTATCAATTTTATTAATCTTCACAAAGAATAAGTGTCTGGTTTCATTGATTTTCCTTGTTGTTTCTCTGTTTTATATTTCATTGATTTCTTCTGTAATTTTTAGAATTTGTTTCTTTTATCACCTTTGGGGTTTATTTTCCTTCTTTTTTTTCAAGTGGAAGCTAATATCATTGATTTGAGATCTTTCTCCTTTTTAAAGAATGTTTATTTACTCAAGTTACTCAAAGTCCTCCATGAGCTATCTGCATCCCATGTTTATTGTAGCATACTCACCCTGCCAAGATATTCAATCAACCTAAGTGTGTATCAACAGGTGAATGAATGGATAAAGAAAATGTACCATGCATGCATGCACACACACACACACACACACACACATACACACACCCCCTCTAATACTATTCAGTCTTAAGAAAGAAGAAAATCCTGTCCTTTGCAACAGCAGGGGTGAAACTGGACCCCGTTACATTAAGTGAAATAAGTCAGGCACAGAAATATATATACTGCATGATCTCCCTTATATGTGGAGTATTAAAAAGTTTAACCCACAGAAGCAAAGAGTAGAATGGGGGTTACCAGGAGTTGGTGGAGAGGGTGAGGAGATGTTGATCAAAGGATACAAAATGTCAGTTAGGAGGAATAAGTTCAGGAGATCTATTACATAAATAGTGACTATAGTTAATAACAATGTATTGTGTTAACTATAAATTAATTGAAAAGCAATTACTTGAAAATTGCTAAGAGGTTTATGACTCCCACCTGTGGGTGAAGTGATGCTCCATAGCCACTGAGAGCAATCCTGCCCTCCTCAGGAGGCCCTGCAGAGCATCTGCTGAGGACCCGGGGATCAGCCACTCCTGCCTACTGTAGTCAGTGCCCACACACCATTGAGAGGTCTGAGGACAGGCCCCCCAGCCAAGGTCTACTCCACTAGTGCCCAAGCATGTCATATGGGGTGCTGGGGATCGCCCTGCTCCATCCACCACCTTTGGCAGTTGAGTATCAAAGTACCAAAGTACTCGGCACCTGACGGCTCCTCCCAGGGAGGAGATGGGCCCACCCAACACGCTGCTACCACCATGGCTGGCACCCACCTGCATGTGCCACCAGCAGGCCTGGCGACTGGCCTATCCAGTTCATTACACCACCACCAACACCAGCATGGACCATTTTGGAGCTAGAAGATTATCCTTCCACTGTTACTGCTCATTCTATGTCAACCACGCAGGGGTCTGAGGACCTACCTACCAGCGCAGCCCTCCATTCCACTGTCAGAACCCGAGAAAGTCACCTAGAGGCCCAAGAGTTGGCCCACCTAGATCCACTAACACCATTGCCAGTGTATGCTACCCTGGAACCCAAGGACACGCATACTCAGCATGCTGCTGCCATCCCTTGGTCCACCTAATGCCCCCATCTCAGAAAAACTTTACCACGGCTTCCACTAACAACCACACCCTAAGCCAATGAGGAAATCACAGACACCACTGACACACTACTGACACTTTTTATGGAGGAAGAAATCATATGGGAACCACACTAATGCATGCACTCAGAATCAAAGTCAAAGTGCCCAACCCAAGCAACACCATAGACATATCTTCAGGAAAAAGTCCTTCCCTACGAAAGCAGATTCAAAAAATTAAAAGAAGCAACCATGATCCCAGATGCACAGATATCAATATAAAGACACAAGAAACATGCAAAAGCAAGAAAACACGACACCCTCAAAAGAACACAGTAATTCTCCAGCCAGAGAGTCTAATGAAAAATAAATCTAGGCCAAACATGGTAGCTCACACCTGTAATCCCAGCACTGTGGGAGGCTGAGGTGGGTGGATCACTCGAGGTCAGGAGTTTGAGACCAGCCTGGCCAACGTGGTGAAACCTCACCTCTATTAAAAATACAAAATTAGCCAGGTGTGATGGTGCGCACCTGTAATCCCAGTTACTTGGGAAGCTGAGGCATTAGAACTGCTTGAACCTGGGAGGTGAAGGTTGCAGTGAGCTGAGATTGCACCACTGCCCTCCAGCCTAGGCTACAGAGTGAGACTCAATCTCAAAAAAAGAAAGAAAGAAGAAGACAGAAGAAGAGGAGGAGGAAGAAGAAAAAGAAGAAGAAGAAGAAGAGGAGGAGAAGAAGGAGGAGGAGGAGGAAGAAGAAATAATCCATAAAATGCCTTAAAATTCAAAATAATGATATTTAAAAAGCTCAGTGAAATACAAGAGAAGGAAAAAACAAAAAACAAGAAACAAAAAAGTCAGAAAAACAATTCAGAATATGAGTGAGAAATTTACCAAACAGATCACTGTCATAAAAAAAAGAACCAAACAGAAATTCTGGAACTGAAGAATTCATTGAATTAAATACAAAACAAATTCAAAAGCTTCAATGATAGACTAGATCAAACAAAATTAAGAATTGCAGAACCTGAAGATGGGTCTTTTGAAATAGTCAGAAAAAACATATAAGAAACAATGCGCAAAGCATACCTGATATATACACCACCAAAAAGCAACCAAGTATTCAAATTTTCACTATGCCAGAAGGCAAAAAGAAAACCAAAGGGATAGAAAACCTATTTAATGAAAAATAGCTAAATCCTTCTAAAGTCTGCCAAGAGATTTAGACATCTAGACATAATGATTTTAGTGATTTGTAGGTAGTTACAATGCAAAAAGTTCTTCTCCATGGCACATTGTAGTCAGACTGCTTAAACTCAAAGATTAAGAGCAAATTCTAAAAACGATGAGGGAAAAGCATTTAGCCATCTATAAAGAGCCCATCAACAGTGGATTTGTCAGCAGAAACCTTACAGGCCAGGAGAAAATGGAATCATACATTTAATATGCTGATAGAAAAACAAAACTATCTGCAAGATACTGTACCCAGGAAAGTTATGCTTTATAAGTGAAAAGGAAATAAAGTCGTACCCAAACAAATAAAATCTGAGTAAATTTATCATCACTAAACCAGACCTACAAGAAAAGATTAAAGGAGTCTTACACATAGAAGCAAAAGGAGGATATCTACCATAAGGAAGCACACAAAAAGTAAAACCCATTGGTACAGAAAACATACAAATGAGGAAGAGAACGGACTCAAATGGTAGCATGACAGCAAAAACAAAATAACCCACCAAAACGTTATGGGGGTGAGTGTTTGTTCTTAGAGCTCCCACGATGGTGGCGGGCCACTCCCAAGATGGGGCAGGCCACTTCCAAGATGGCTGCAAGCCTTTTGTTCTCTGACCTGGGGTTCTTGGCCTCATAGATTCCAAGGAATGGAACCTTGGGCCATGCAGTGAGTGTTATAGCTCTATTAGAAGCCATGGGTCGTGGAAGATAACCGTGGAACCTAGAGACTAGTGTTCAGCTCGATTAGGATGAACCTGGGTACTTAGCCATGGAGGAACAAAGGTGAGCTTTTAGCCTGATCGGGAGGGGCAATGGGCACCTCGCTGGATCAGGAGCACAGCCGACACCCTGCTAGATCCGGAGGGATGGTAGTCAGCAGCGGGTCTCCGGGTGGCATTCAGCAGTGGTGGACAGTGAGCAAAAAGCTCAGCTCAAGCTGGAACAAACATGGACCAGAACAGTGTGCATTTCCAAGATTTAATAGAGTGAAAACAGAGCTCCCATACAATGGGAGAGGACCCAAAAGGGGTTGCCCACCCATGGCTCAAATGCCTGGGATTTATATCCTAAGCATTGTCCCTCCCCCTGTGCTCTCAGATGTTAGATGATTCGACTATTTCTTTACCTCCTACTTTTAGCCTAATTGGTGTTTCAGTGAGACCTCTTTACTACCTGATTGGTTGGGTGTGAGCTGAGTTGCAAGACCCGTGTTTAAAGGTGGTTGTCGTCACCTTCCCCAGCTAGGCTTAGGAATTCTTAGTCAGCCTAGGATATCCAGCTAGTCCTGTCTCTCAGTACCCCATCTCAACAGGAAAACCCAAGTGCTGTTGGGGAGGTTGGCTGATGATCACAGTAACTACTTTCTGCTGAACTGGGGCATAGAAGGGGTCATGTAGTTGAGATTTCCTTGGGAGGGGTGACTTTGATGTCATCAACATCAGAGTATGGGCTAGCAGGCCAGTCTGGGGGTCCATGGTAGATCTTAGTGATGGACTGCATCTGTGGCTCCATTTGAAGAATGATTTGTGTTTTTACAGCTTCAATTCTGGAAGAGACAAACTTAACAAAGAGGTTAAAAATACAGGGATTGAAATGTCTGGCCTGAAGTGCAGGGGATTATTTCTTTGGCATACTTCACAGGCCCTGACTATCTGCTCAATAGTTTTGAAAAGGCCTGGTCCAGTAAATAATGATTTGGTCATCTGATGGGTGCTATCGATGCCTAAGTGAAAGGTTTGATGAAGGAAGGGTTTTAAGTAATTTCCATTGGTTAGCTGCAGGCAAAAGTATTTTTCCTACTTCGGTGGCTAGACATCCTGAGGGGAGGCAACTATGTCCTTGTGAGGTTCATCATTTTATTTCTTCTGCTGAGTACTGGGGCTTGGTTTCCCGGAGGGGATTACCTCATACTAGGGGTCCTTCTATAAGCATTTCTAATGGAGGGTCGCACCTTGTGGCTCTTTAGGCTTCAACATACGCTTGGTGGTTTCCTTCTATTTCCCTTTCCTTTCCTTTCTGATGACCCCAGCAGTGTAAGACTGCCCCCTCTTCAGGTTTCTGTACAGCCAATAATAATTCCTAATGGCTTCCTGATGTTCAATAGGTGTTCCCTCAGAAGTTAGAAATTCCCTTTCTCTCCATATTGCTGCGTGGGCATGGAGGACTAGGTAAGCAGACTTAGAGTCGGTATATATATTTACCCTTTTTCCTTCTCCTAATTCTAGTGTATAATGGCCCCTGATTTTGCTAAGATGTCTCTGCCTAACAAAGGAGTGGGGCATTCAGACATAATTAGAATGGCATGTGAAAAGGGTAAAGTTCCCCAGTCACAACTTAGTGGCTGGGAGAAGTACCTAGTGACTGCCTGTCCTAGGACCCCTTGGATAGTAACAGATCTGGAAATCCAGCTAGTCCTGTCTCTCAAAACCACAATGATAAACAATAAGAGAGAAAGAAAGGAACAAAGGATATACATATATAAAGAAGCCAACTAATACTATGACAGGATTAATCTCTCACATATCAATAGTAACCTTGAATTAAATGGATTAAACTTTCCACTTAAAAGAAACAGACTGGCTGAATGGATTTTTAAAAGCATGACCCAACTATATGCTGCCTACAAGAATCTCATCTCACCTTTAAAGACACATATACTGAAAGTAAAGAAATGAGAAAAGATACTCCATGCAAATGAAAACCTAAAGTGAGCAGGAATAGCTATGGCTATAAAGGAAACACACTTTAAGTCAAAAACTGTAAAAAGAGACAAAGGAGGTCATTACATAATGATAAAAGGATCAATTCAGCAAGAAGTTATAACAATTTTAAACATATATGCACCCATCACTGAAGCACACAGATATATAAGGCAAATGCTATTAGATCTGAAGGGAGAGATAGACTCCAACACAATTATAGTTGGGACTTCAACATTCCACTCTCAGCATTAGGCAGATCATCTAGACAGAATATCAACAATAAAACATGGGATTTACATTGCACCATAGAACATATGAATCTAACAGATATTTACAGGACATTTTACCCAACAGGTACAGAATACACATTCTTCTCATAAGCACATGAAATATTCTCCAGGATAGATCATATGTTAGACCACAAAACAAGTCTCAACATATTTTTGAAAATCAAAAACATATCGAGTATCTTCATAGGCCATAATGGATTAACATTAAAGCAATAACAAGAGAAACTTTGGAAATTGTGAAAATACAAGGAAATTGACATGCTCCTGAGTGACAACTGGGTCACAGGAGAAATGAAGAAGAAAATCAAGAAATGTATTGAAATGAATGAAAATGGAAACAAAATACAGGAAAACCTGTGGGATACAGCAAAAGCAGTAATAAGAGGAAAGCTTATAGTAATGAATGCCTACATCAAAAAAGTAGAAAGATTTCAAATAAACCATCTCATCATGCACCTCAAGGAACTAGAAAAGCAAGAACAAACCAAACTCAAAATTAGTAGAATGAAAGAATAAACATCAGGGCAGAACTGAACACAATAGAGACTAAAGAAACAATACAAAGGATCAATGAACTGAAAAATGTTTTTTGAAAAAATGATAAATCAGCCATGAGCTAGACTAACAGAGAATGAAAAGACAGAAGACCCAAATAACTAAATTCAGAAATAAAAAAGAGACATTGCAACTGATACCATAAATATAAAAGATCATCAGAGGCTATTACGAACACTTATATACTAACAAACTGGAGAGTCTAGAGGAAATGGATAAATTCCTGGATACATACAATCCACAGAGTTTGAATCAGAAAGAAACAGAAAACCTAAAAAGGTCAACGATGAGAAATGAGTTTGAATTAATAATAAAAACTATCCCAACAAAGAAAATTCCAGGACTTGATGACTTCATGGCTGAATTCTACCAATATTACAAAGAACTAACACCAATTCTCCTCAAACTTTTTCAAAAAGATGAAGAGAAGGAAAATCTTCCTAACTCATCCTGAGGCCAATATTACCCTGATACCAAAATCAGACACAAGAACAAAACAGAAAACTATAAGCCAATATTCCTGTTGAACATAGACTAAAAAATCTTCAACAAAATATTAGCAAACTGCTGTGATTTGGATCTGTGTTCTCACCCAAATCTCATAGTGAATTGTAATCCCCAGTGTTGGAGGTGCAGCCTGCTGGGATGGATCATGGATCCATCATGGATCCCCAGTGGATCATGGGGGTGGTCTCTCATGGCTTAGCACCATCCCTCCTTGGTACTGTGTAGTGAGTGAGTTCTCATGATAGCTGGCTTTTTAAAACTGTGTAGCACATCCCTCCTCTTTCTCTTCCTTCTGCTCTGACCATGTGAAGACACCTGCTCCCGATTTGCCTTCTGCCATGAGTAGAAGTTTTCTAAGGCCTCCTCAGAAGATGAGCAGGTTCCATCATCATACTTCCTATACAACCTGTGAAACCATCAGTCAACTAAACCTAATTTCTTTATAAATTACCCAGTCTCAGGTATTTATTTATAGCAATGTGAAAATGGACTAATACACAAACCAAATGCAACAATACATTGAAAATTATTGTATGATTACACCATAATCAAATGGAATTTATCCCAGGAATGCAAGAATGGCTCAACATATGTAAATCAATATACATCACACATCACGTCACCAGAATGATGGACGAAACCCATATGATCATCTCAATAGACACAGAAAAAGTATTTGATAAAATGCAACATCCCTTCATGACAAAAACTCTCAACAAAATAGAAGGAACATACCTCAACAGAATAAAGGCTACATATGACAAACTCACAGATAACATCACACTAAATGAGGAAAAACTGAAAACTTCTCTGAAAGAACTGGAACAAGACGAGAATGACCACTTTCATCACTCCTGTTCAACATAGTGCTGGAAGTCCTAGACAGAGCAATCAGGCAAGAGAAAAAAAATAAAGGGTATCCAAATTGAAAAAGAGAAAATCAATTTGTCTCTCTTTGCTAACAGCATGATCTTAGTTCTAGAAAAGACTAAAGACTCCACGAAAAAATTCTTACATCTGATAAACAAATTCAGCAACATTTCAAGATGCAAAATCAACCGACAACAAAAGTAGCATTTCTATGCACCAATAATAAACTAGCTGAGGAAGAAATCAAGAAGGCAATCCCATTTAAAATAGCTATCAAAAAAAGCCCTAGGAGTAAATTTAACCAAGGAGGTAAAAGACTTTTACAGGGACAACTACAAAACTATGAGACCAGATGGAAATATGGGTCTACACAACAGAATTAAGAGCACCAGAAATGGTAAATATATAAGATTTTCCCCTATTATTTGAACATTTAGAAGAATAATTGACTGTTTGAACAAAAAAAGTAATAATCTAGCTTGCCTGAAGAACTTTCTTTGACATTTCTTATACTGCAATCCTACCAGTGATGAATTCTTTAAACATTTGTATATCTAAAAATATCCTTATTTTGTGTTTGTTTTTGGAAGTCCTTTTTGCTGGATATAGAATTCTGGGTTGATAGATTTGTTATTTCAGTATTTGTAAAATGTTGCTCCGCTGTTTTCTCACTTGCACTGTTTCTGATGAGAAATCTGCTAACATCCTTATCTTTATTCCTCTTTACACAATATGTCTTTTTTCTCTGTTATGAAGACTTTCTTTTTACATTGATTTTGAATCATATTCTTATAATGTGCCTTGGTGTCTTTTTTTTCATGTTTCTTGTGTTTGAGTTTCCTTGAGATTCTTGGATCTATGTGTTTATAATTTTCATCAGATTTGAAAATGTTTTCACCCCTCATTCCTTCAAATATTTTGTGTTTTCCCACCTCTCTGTCCTTTCTTTTAGGGATTCCAATTATACATATTTGAGGCCCCTTGATGGTGTTACATGGCTTACTAATGCTCTGTTTGTTTTGTTTTAATTCTCTTTTCTCTGTATGTTTCATTTTGAATAGTTTCTCTTGCTATGACTTCAAGTTCATTAATCTTCAATGTCTAATCTACCATAAGTCTTGTGTATTTTCAATCTCACATGCTGTAGTTTTCATCTCTATAAGTTTGATTTAGACATTTTTTATATTTTACGTATCTCTACTTAACTCTTTGAACATACAGAATACTATTATAATATCTGATTTAATGTCTTTTTCTGCTAATTCTATAATCTGTGTCTATTTTGATTGATTTTCCTCCTCCTATATATCTTCATGCCTGGTAATTTTTTGTTGGATTCTAGACATCATGGATTTTACCTTATCCATTACTGAATATTTGTATTTATATAAATATTCTTGAGCTTGGTTTTGGAATACAGGTAAGTTGTTTGGGAAACATTTATCCTTTTAGGCTTGGTTTTAAGATTCATTCAGTGAGGTTTGAAAAGGCTTCAGGCTAGGACTAATTATTCCTCACTACTGAGGCAATTCTTTCCTGAGTCCCAATGCCCCAGGGATTAGAAACTTTTTTCAGTCTGACTGACAGGAACAGGCATTATTCCTGGCCCTGTGTGAGCAACTGACACTGTTTCCTGGAATCTTTTTAGATGGTTCTCTCCCTAGCCTCGGGTAATTTCTTCACAAACATGAGCTAGTCAGGATGCAGCTGAATTCCCCCTGAGGGCATCTCCTAACCTGTACTCTAACCTATAAATTCTAGCTGCCTCTTTCCCTCTCAGATGCTCCACTTTTTCCTTTTCAATGCAGCTAGCACATTTGGTTCCACCTGGGTTCCTCCTTCCTGCACTGCAGCCTGGGAACCCTCTTAAGGCCATAAATGGAGGCAATTATAGAGCTCTTCTTTCATTTCACATCTCTCAGAGATTACTGTCCTTCTTTGCCTGATGTCTTGTGCCTTAAATACTCTTTTTCCTTGTATGTTCTCCACTTTGTGATTGTTTCAGTGAGAATGTTGCTCTGGTCACTGTCACTTCACCTTGGCCATAAGATGTGTGTTTGGACCAGGTGTGGTGACTCACATCTGTAATCCTAGCATGTTGGGAGGCCGAGGTGGATGGATCACCTGAGGTCAGGAGTTTGAGACCAGCCTGACCAATATTGTGAAACCTGTCTCTGCTTAAAATATGAAAATTAGCTGGTTTTGGTCGTGGGCGCCTGTAATCCCAGCTGCTCAGGAGGCTGAGGCAGGAGAATCCCTTGAACCCAGGAGGTGGAAGTTGCAGTGAGCTGAGATCATGCTATTGCACTACAGCCTGGGCAAGAAGAGCGAGAATCCATCTCAAAATAAAAAATAAAAAAAAGATATGTGTTTGTATTTGTGTTGGTGTTCATCCTTGTGAACGATTTGGTGTGTGTTTGTATATGTTTGTATGGTGTTATATGTGAGGGTGTGTTTATATTTGGGTAGTGGTGGTAGTGTATGATCCTGGGTGTGTCTGCATGTGCTTGTCATATTTATAGTTGTGTCTTTGTGTGGCCTGTAGATGTTCAATGTCTTTCTCCTTCACCTCTCTTTTCCTGTGACAGCATTAGACACAGATGTGAGGACAGAAACAGAGAGGGGATGAGAGAGACAAGATAGATGAGACCCAGAGGCAGGGATAGAACAGGTGGGGAAGTACAGGGAGACTGTGACCTGGGGATATCAAGACATGATCCACTGAGAGGCCTGTCTCTCTTGCATTCATATGTCTTTGACTAGCTGGTCAGTTCTCTCCCTGTCTTCTGCTGTCTGGGCCTTTTTCTGACCCTGTGGACCTTTCCGTGTAACCCCCCTCTCTTCCCCCTGCCCCCTGCCTCTTCCCCACCCTCTTGAATCCCCTTCTGTGTCTCTGTTTCTCTAGACTCTGAGGTCCAGAAGCACAGATGCTGGGTCCAGTTTGATTGATGTCCTCTAGGCTTGGACGTGTCTCCATCACTGCTGTGAGCTTGTCCCCTCCCTGCCCCTGGCAGGGGTCAGTCCCTAATCACCCAACATGTGAATGAATCTGTTCATATCTGCTGTTTCTGTCTGGCACTTTTTTTCTCATTTGAAGTAGGGAATCTGCATCTGGCTTGCAAAACTAAACAAACCAGTTGCCACCAGTAAAGATGCTGATTCAGGGAATAGAGGTGGCTGTGTCACGCCACATGCATGGGGGTGACACACAGGCAATGCTTTATCTGAGGATGAAAGTCAAAGCTGCCAGGAACAGCTGCACCCTGTCAGGCCTCTGAGCCCAAGCTAAGCCATCATATCCCCAATGACCTGCACGTATACATCCAGATGGCCTGAAGCAACTGAAGATCCACCAAAAAAGTGAAAATAGCCTTAACTGATGACCTCCCACCATTGTGATTTATTTCTGCCCCAACCTAACTGATCAATGTACTTTGTAATCTCCCCCACCCTTAGGAAGGTTCTTTATAATCTCCCCCACCCTTAAGAAGGTTCTTTGTAATTCTCCCCACCCTTGAGAATGTACTTTGTGAGATCCACCCTCTGCTCCCAAAACATTGCTCTGAACTCCACCGCCTATCCCAAAACCTATAAGAACCAATGATAATCCCACCACCCTTTGCTGACTCTCTTTTTGGACTCAGCCCACCTGCACCCAGGTGAAATAAACAGCCATGTTGCTCACACAAAGTCTGTTTGGTGGTCTCTTCACATGGACACGTGAGACACACTCCACACTTCCCTGACCCAGGTGGAAAGAACCAACAAAGTACAACCCACACTTTCCTGACCTAGGAAAGATGCCACCATGGACTTTCCTGACCCCAGGACCTGGCTCCTGCTGTGGTGTGCAATCTGGCACAGGCTTTATAGCAACACAAGTATGGCCTAATACGGGTACTGTGAGTCCTCATTCCACCCTTGTGGAGCACGGATAGGGAGGCATGAAGTGCTTTCAATAGAGTAATTGACTTTGTTGTCCACCCTTTCAAGTAGGAATTGTTGTCACCCCCATTTTATAGATGGAGAAAGTGAAACACAGAGGGGTTGAGACCTCTCCCAAGGTCACACAGTAGGCTAAAGGTAGAATCAGTTCTCAAACCCAGAGAGTTTGGTTCTACAGCCTGCTGTTTGAGTCACTACCCCATGATGCCTCTCTCAGCAGAATGTGGAGACAGAGAGAGAGAGTAAAGAGTAGGAGACAGAGAGAAAGAGAGTGTGACAGGCAGAGGAAGATCAAAAGTTCTGGAGAAAGGGAATTCCACAGGTAAATAGCAAGAGAGAAACTGGGTTAAATGACAGGAAACCAATTTCTTACCTGCAGGACTTCTCAGGGCCTTTAGAATGTTAGTGTGAATTTAAAATAACATCAAGGGGGAAGGGGGCTGACAGCAGCTATTCAGACTATTTGGCTTCTCAGCTTTCTCTTTTCTATCACAGCACTCGTCACTATCTCTCAGGTCCAAGGCTCTGAGGGGCACACTCTGGGAAGTCAGAATAAAGAACTAATTTGAGTCAGACATACTTGAGTTCAAATCCCAGCTTTGTCATTCATTTGTTGTGCTAAAGATGCTTGGGCAAGTTCAAGCTCAGCTTGGAGCCTAAAGTTTCCTTATCTGGAAAACATGGATACCTAATGATATTGTGAGTTGAAGGGGGCCTGCCCCTCCACCCCTGTGGGTATTTCTCATCAGGTGGAGATGACAGACTGAGAAAAGAAATAAGACACGAGACAAACCATAGAGAAAGAACAGTGGGCCCAGGGGACCGGCGCTCAACATGTGAGGACCCACACCAGCTCTGGTCTCTGAATTCCCTCAGAATTCATTGATCACTGTTTTTACTATCTTGGTGAGGGGAGTGTGGCAGGGCAACAGGGTGACGGTGGGGAGACAGTCAGCAGGGAAACATGTGAGCAAAGGAATGTGTAATGAATAAGTTCAAGGAAAGGTACTGTGTCTGGATGTGCACATAGGCTAGATTTATGTTTCACTTTACACACACTTCTCAGTGTAGCAAAGAGTGACAGAGCAGTATTGCTTCCAGCATATCTCGCCTCCAGCCACAAGGCAGTTTTCTCCTGTCTCAGAATAACGAATGGTTGGTTTTACACCGAGACATTCCATTCCCAGGGATGAGCAGGAGACAGAAACCTTTCTCTTATCTCAACTGCAAAGAGCCCCCCTTTTTCCCTACTCCTCCACAGCACAGACCCGTCATGGGTGTCGGGCTGGGGGATGTAAGGTCTTTCCTTTCCCACGAGGCTGTATCTCAGATTGTCTCAGTAGGGGGAAACCTTGGACAATACCCAGGCTTTCTTGGGCAGAGGTCCCTGCTGCTTTCCGCAGAGCATTGTGTCCCTGGTTAATAGAGAATGGAGAATGGCAATGACTTGTACCGGGTATACTGCCTGCAAAAATATTTTTAACAAGGCATTTCCTGCACATCCCTAAATCTATTAAATCTTGAGTCCATACAGCACATGTTTCTGTGAGCACAGGGTTGGGGCTAAAGTTGAGGATTAACAGCATCTCAAAGCAGAACGATTTTTCTTAGTACAGATCAAAATGGAGTTTCTTATGTCTTCCTTTTCTACATAGACACAGTAACAATCTGATCTCTCTTTCTTTTCCCCACATTTCCCCCTTTTCTTTTTGACAGAACCATCATCGTCAACATGGCCCGTTCTTGATGATTGCTGTCTCTTTGGAGCTGCTGAATACACCTGCAAACTACCAATAGGCAAAACAGGCACACAGTGATTAATACAAAATTTATAATAGTGGAACTCCCGAGGGTTTTAACCCAAGTCACCAGGTTAAGATTTGTGAGGCTGTCCACAGCTTCTGTGATTGCCTTAGTTCCTGGCACCAAATTTAAATTTGTTCCTTTAATTTTGAAATGTCTAAAGTAAGATGATCTTCTCTTCCTTGTAGATCGTGTCTAACCATGTACCAGTGATGCTCAGACTCATTACAGGCTTGGGATGTAACACAAAAATCTAACATATTCCAGTCACACTGTAACTGCAAATGATCTTCCAAGCTCATGAGCCTATTTCCCATTCAAATGACATTTTGTCTAAGATCATTAGTTTGATTTGCCAGTTTTTGATCAGTACTAGATTGTGAATTCCACAGTCTCGTACAATGTTTTTGCCAATTGTTAACCAAGTGTACTGTCTGAACAGAAGAGTGCAATGCAACTCCCGCCACAGCAGCCATCGCTGTGACTGCAATTAATGCCACAATTACTGCAATCGAAGTAAAAATGAATCTTTGGGATCTATTTAGAACTCTTTTTTAATACTTCATTTAAAATATGAATGGATGGCAAAGCCTCCCACGGTTGGTCCATGGACACAGGATCCACACACCCTCTCTTGCTCTCACCTAGTAGACTACGGTGCTGCCAATTAAAAGTTGAATCAATGCAAGTAAACAATCTGCAATTTTCACAGGTTATAGTTTTGGAATCTGGGTTAATAACTATTTTTCCTACAACTAGCATATAAGGGGGCTTTACACAACTTTGCAAGGGAATTGTCAGACTGGAATTTAGGTCCATAGTATAAGATGGCTTATGGTCTCTTGTTCTTATAGCTTGATTTTCAGACCAAATTCTAATGTGGTGCAAAGCCACAGTAAGCTTCCAAAGTTCTGGGTGCTCAGGACCAGTAGCAGGACTAACTAACTTTGGTGGAGGTGATGAGAGCCCCTTTTCGCCCCATTCCCAAGGGTAGAAAGACTCTAACCTTTTGTACTTATTTTTATCTAAACCTTCCGTTAAGTCACTGTCCACAGCTGGACTCACATGTGCACTGGGACACGATTGAGTTTGTCCTGTGCAATTGAGGCAGAATTGACCTCGAGGTGCACAATCTATAATAGTTCCAAATTCTTCATTTTGTAATATCACCGCACTATCAGCCACACACTCTTCCCAAACTAAAACTTCTGGGCTTTTGACTCTTTGGGAATTTCCTTGGGGCAAGGCTTCCCCTTAGGCCTAGATTTTAATGATCTTTGATAAAAAGGGTCCGCAAATAATTTACCTGTGGCCTGAGTGACATTCCACTTACCATACAATAAGTAAATCTACTGGTGGCACGGACAGTAGTTACTTCTACCAACCAATTTTGGGTTGTAGGCATTAAGCATCCTGGTGCATTCCCTAGGCAAATAGGAGGATAAATACTCAATAGAAATACTCATCATCATTCCTTCTTCCTCGGGTTGGGCAGGGCAACGATCATCTGTGGGGCCAGGTACCCATGTGGGGCCAGGTACTATGTGTCTACATAGAAAAGGAAGACATAAGAAACTCCATTTTGATCTCTCTTTCTTTTCCCCACAGTGAGTCAGACATACCTGAGCTCAAATCCCATCTTCGTCATTCATTTGTTGTGCTAAAGATGCTCAGGCAAGTGCAAGCTCAGCTTGGAGCCTAAAGTTTCCTTATCTGGAACATATGGATACCGAGTGATATTGTTTGGCTGTGTCTCCACCCAAATCTCATCTTAAATTGTAGTTCCCATAATCCCCACATGTTATAGGAGGGACACTGTGGGAGGTGATTGACTCATGGGGACAGGTTTTCCCATGCTGTTCTTCTGATAGTGAATAAGTATAACGAGATCTGATGGTTTTATAAAGGGAAGTTTCCCTCTCTTGTCTGCTGCTCTCTCTTGCCTGTTACTATGCAAGATGTGCCTTTGCTACTTCTTCCCCATCCACCATGATTATGAGGCCTCTCCAGCCTTGTGGACCTAAGAGTCCAGTAAACCTCTTTCTCTCTATAAATTACCCAGTCTCGAGTATGTCTTCATTAGCAGCGTGAGAATGGACTAATACAGTAAATTGGTACTGGGAGTGGGACACTGCCGTAAAGACACCCGAAAATGTGGAAGCTACTTTGGAACTGAGTGACGGGCAGAGGTTGGAACAGTTTGGAAGACTCAGAAGAAAACAGGAAAATGTGGGAAAGTTTGGAACTTCCTAGAGACTTGTTGAATGGTTTTGACCAAAATGTTGATAGCGATATGGACAATAACATCCAGGCTGAGGTGGTTTCACATGGAGAAGGGGAAGTTGTTGCGAACTGCACTAAAGGTCACTGTTGCTATGCAAAGAGACTGGTGACATATTGCCCCTGCTCCAAAGATCAGTGGAACTTTGAACTTGATAGAAATGATTTAGGGTATCTCACAGAAGACATTTCTAAGCAGCAAAGCATTCAAGAGAAAACAGAGTATAAATGTTTGGAAAACTTGCAGCCTGAAGATGCAATAGAAAACTCCAATTCCTGGGGAGAAATTCAAGCCAGCTGCAGGAATTTCCATAAGTAACCAGGAGCAGAATGTTAATCACCAAGACAATGGGGAAAAGGTCTCCAGGGCTCCCCTACTATGTGCAGCCTTGGGACTTGGTGCCCTGCCTCCCAGCCAGTCCAGCCTTGGCTAAAGGTGGCCAAGGTACAGTTCAGGCCTTGGCTTCGGAGGGTGCAAGCCCCAAGCCTTCGAAATTTCCAAGTGGTGTTGGGCCTGTGAGTGCACAGGAGACAAGAACTGAGGTTTGGGAACCTCCGCCTAGATTTCAGAGGATGTATGGAAACACCAGGGTGGCCAGGCAGAGGACTGCTGCAGGGGCAGGGTCCTCATGGAGAACCTTTGCTAGAGCAGTGAAGAGAGCAAATGTGGGGTTGGAGCCCCCACATAGAGTCCCCACTGGGGCACTGCTTAGTGGAGCTGTGAGAAGAGGGCCTCTGTCCTCCAGACCCCAGCATGGTAGATCCACCAACAACTTGCACTGTGCACCTGGAAAAGTCACAGACACTCAATGCCAGCCTGTAAAGGCAGCCAGGAGCGGGACCATACTCTGCAAGCCACAGGGGCAGGGCTGCCTACGGTCATGGGAACCCATCTCTTGCATCAGCGTGACCTGCATGTAAGACATGGTGTCAAAGGAGATCATTTTGGAGATTTAAGATTTGACTGCCCTGCTGGATTTTGGACTTGCATGGGGCCTATAGCCCCTTTGTTTTGGCCACTTTCTCCTTTTGGAATGGGTATATTTACCCAGTGGCTGTACCCCCACTGTATCTAGGAAATAATTAACTTGCTTTTAATTTTACAGGTTGATAGTCAGAAGGGACTTGTCTCATATCAGATGAGACTTTGAACTGTGGACTTCTGAGTTAATGCTGAAATGAGTTAAGGGTCCCTTGGGGGACTGTTGGGAAGGCATGATTTATTTTGAAACGTGAGGACATGAGATTTGGGAGTGGTCAGGGGTGGAATGATACGGGTTGGCTGTGTCCCCACCCAAATCTCATTTTGAGATATAGTTCCCATAATCCCCACATGTCATGGGAGGGACCCAGTGGGAGGTAATTGAATCATGGGGGTGGATTCTCCCATGCTGTTTTGTGATAGTGAATAATTCTCACGCAATCTGATGATTTTACAAAGGGCAGTTTTCCCTGCACACACTCTGTCTCTTGCCTGCCGCCATGTAAGATGTGTCTTTCCTCCTCCTCTGCCTTCTGTCATGATTGTGAGGCTTCCCCAGTCATGTGGAACTGTGACTCCATTAAATCTCTTTTTCTTCATAAATTACCCAGGCTCAGGTATGTGTTCATTGGCAGCATGAGAATGAACTAATACACCAACCCTATAGAGTCATTGTGAGGTTGGACATGAGACTCAATATGCCAGTGGGTAGACACACAGTAAGTGTTTAAGGAATGTGTAATTGACACAGGGAGAGACACAGACATTCACAGAGAGGTAGAGGGAGCTAGAGTCAGGCCCGCAGAGCTAGACATGGGCCAGGGGAGCTACAGATGGGCTGCCAGAGCTAGAGTACTCCACTACAGCCTGGGCAACACCCCATCCTGGACAACAGAGTGAGACTCCAACTAAAACAAAACACAACAAAACAAAAAACATAAAAAGAGCCCTGTATCTCTAGACATTTCTCTGTGTCTCTCTCTCACACCCTTCTTGAGAAGGACATAAACTTTGTGGACAAAGCAGGTGGGGACCCTTAACCTCCTGAGGAATTCTTCTGAACTGTGTTCATTTTTGTTTGTTTGTTTGTTTGTTTTTTGAGACGGAGTCTCACTCTGTTACCCAGGCTGGAGTGCAATGGAGCCATCTCGGTTCACTGCAACATCCACCTCCAAGGTTCCAGCGATTCTCCTGCCTCAGCCTCCCGAGTAGCTGGGATTACAGGCACACACCACCATACCCGGCTAATTTTTGTATTTTTAGTAGAGATGGGTTTTCACCATGTTGGCCAAGTTGGTCTCAAACTTCTGACCTCAGGTGATCTGCCCATGTCAGTGACTTGTGTTCTAATATCTCCCCGACTCCATGTACTCCTGTGGCCAAGGCAAGGGCCTCCACCTGGACAGCCCTGGAATACCTCAGGTACTTCTCTGTGCCAGCTAAAGAGGAACGCAGTGCTCAAATCCTAGCATTGCCTGTACAGTCCTGATCAAGAATTTTCCCCTCACTGAGCCTCCGTTTCTCATCTGCAAAATGAGAGTGGAGTGGTTGTGCAAAGGAGAATAGATCTGAAGTAACTGTTCTAAATCTGAATCCTGGACCAGCCACTAGCAATGTAAAGTTGAGCAAATGTCTTCACTCATCTGTGCCTCTGTTTCCTCATCTATAAAATGGTGATGAAGTCGGGCACAGTGGCTCATGACTGTAATCCCAGCACTTCGTGAGGCTGCGGCAGGAGGATTGCTTGAACCAAAGAGTTTGAGACCAGCCTGGGCAACATAGTGAGACTCCATCTCTACAAAAAAATTTGAAAATTATCCAGACTTAGTGGTACACACCTGTAGTCCCAGCTAGTCAGGAGGCTGAGGTGCGAGGATCGCTTGAGCCCAGGAAGTCAATGCTGCAGTGAGCTGTGATCGTGCCACCGCACTCCAGCCTGGGTGACAGAGTGAGACCCTGTTTCAAAAATCAATGAAAAAAATAAAATGGGGCTGAGAATAGCACTCTTGCACAGGTTTTTGGGGGGTATTGGGAGGGGGGCTAGGTTTGTGACAGAGTCTGTCGCCTCGGCTGGAGTGCAGTGGTGTGATTTTGGCTCATTGCAGCCTCTGCCTCCTGGTTTCAAGCGATTCTCCTGACTCAGTCTCCTGAGTAGCTGGGATTACAGGTGCACGCCACCACACCCAACTAATTTTGTATTTTTAGTAGAGATGGAGTTTCACCATGTTGGCCAGGCTGGTCCTGAACTGCCCTCATGTAATCTTCCTGCCCCCAAGTATTAGTTTAATATTAGTCTTAATATTTTAAGGTTGATAGGAGTTGCTTTTCATGCCAAGCCTTGCATTAAAGGATTTCCTACAGTATCACATTGAATCCTTATGGTGTATCCATCGTGATTGCCATATGTTATATAGAGATTTTGTTAAAATACTCATTTGATAAAGGAGGAAACTGAAGGGCAGATTGATGAAGTCATTTATCAAAGGAAATATAGATTGTAGGTGCTGGAACTGGAATTCTAACTCAGGTATGGTTGACGTGGCCTCAAGTCTTCATCACCTCTCAAGAAAACCAGCTTTCTGCCCGGCATGTTGGCTCAGGCTTGTAATCCCAGCACTTTGGGAGGCCGAGGTGGGTGGATCACAGGAGGTCAGGAGTTCAAGACCAACCTGGCTGATATGGTAAAACCCCATCTCTACTAAAAATATAAAAATTTACCAGAGGTGGTGGCGGGTGCCTGTATCCCAGCTACCCGGGAGGCTGAGGCAGAAGAACCCTTTGAACCCCGGAGGTGAAGGCTGTGGTGAGCTGAGATTGTGCCACTGCACTCCAGCCTGGGCGACAAAGTGAGAGTGTCTCAAAAAAAAAGAAGAAAAAAAGGAATGAACTGAAATCAATAAAGAGGCCTAGTGCTAGTAAATGTCTCAGCTAGGCAGGCAATAAAAGATCTCAGCTAGGCAGTGGTAGAGCAGGATTCAAATTCAGGGCTGTTGTGATGCTCTGCCAGACTCTTGAGCCTGAGTAACCCGTGGAGCTGGGAGAATACAGCGCCCCCTGGTGGTAACTTGTCTGTGCTGCTTCTGGCTTGGGAGAACAGCAACTAACACAGCAATGTGCCAGCAATTGCTCTAAGTGCTTTACTTAGATTTAATTCTCTTCTTCTTTTTTATTTTATGTTATGTTATTTTATTTTTATTATGCTGTAAATTCTATGGTACATGTGCACAACGTGCAGGTTTGTTACATATGTATCCATATGCCATGTTGACGTGCTGCACCCATTAACTCGTCATTTACGTTAGGTATTTCTCCCAGTGCTATCCCTCCCCCATTCACTCACTCCATGACAGGCCCCACTGTGTGATGTTCCCCTACCTGTGTCCAAGTGTTCTCATTGTTCAATTCCCACCTGTGAGTGAGAACATGCTGTATTTGGTTTTCTGTCCTTGTGATAGTTTGCTCAGAAAGATGATTTCCAGCTTCATTCATGTCGCCACAAAAGACGCGAACTCATCCTTTTTTTATGGCTGCATAGTATTCCATGGTGTATATGTGCTATGTTTTCTTAATCCAGTCTATCATTGATGGACATTTGGGTTGGTTCCAAGTCTGCTTTGGTGAATAGTGCCACAATAAACATACCTGTGCATGTGTCTTTATAGTAGCATGATTTATAATCCTTTGGGTATATACCCAGTAATAGGATCACTGGGTCAAATGGTATTTCTAGTTCTAGATCCTTGATGAATCGCCACACTGTCTTCCACAATGGTTGAACTAGTTTACACTCCCACCAACAGTGTAAAAGTGTTCCTACTTCTCCACATCCTCTCCAGCTCCTGTTCTTTCCTGACTTTTTAATGATCGCCATTCTAACTGGTGTGAGATGGTATCACATTGTGGTATTGATTTGCATTTCTCTGATGACCAGTGATGATGAGCATTTTTTCATGTGTCTGTTGCCTGCATGAATGTCTTCTTTTGAAAAGTGTCTGTTCATATCCTTCACCCACTTTTTGATGGGGTTGTTTGATTTTTTTCTTGTAATTTTGTTTAAGTTCTTTGTAGATTCTGGATATTAGCCCTTTGCCAGATAGGTAGATTGCAAAAATTTTCTCCCATTCTGTGGGTTGCCTCTTCACTCTGATGGTAGTTTCTTTTGCTGTGCAGAAGCTCTTTAGTTTAATTAGATCCCATTTGTCTATTTTGGCTTTTATTGCCATTGCTGTTGGTATTTTAGACATGAAGTCCTTGCCCATGCCTATGTTCTGAATGGTATCGCCTAGGTTTTCTTCTAGGGTTTTTATGGTTTTAGGTCTAACATTTAAATCTTTAATCCATCTTGAATTAATTTTTGTACAAGGTGTAAGGAAGGGATCCAGTTTCAGCTTTCTACATATGGCTAGCCAGCTTTCTCAGCACCATTTATTAAATAGGGAATCCTTTCCCCATTGTTCTTTTTTGTCAGGTTTGTCAAAGATCAGATGGTTGTAGATGTGTGGTGTTATTTCTGAGGCCTCTGCTCTGTTTCATTGGTATAGCTCTCTGTTTTGGTAACAGTATCATGCTGTTTTGGTTACTGTAGCCTTGTAGTATAGTTTGAAGTCAAGTAGTATGATGCCTCCAGCTTTGCTCTTTTTGCTTAGGATTGTCTTGGCAATGCAGGCTCTTTTTTGGTTCCATATGAACTTTAACATAGTTTTTTTGAATTCTGTGAAGAAAGTCATTGGTAGCTTGATGGGGATGGCATTGACTCTATAAATTACCTTGGGCAGTATGACAATTTTCATGATATTGATTCATCTTATCCATGAGCATGGTATGTTCTTCTATTTGTTTGTGTCCTCTTTTATTTCGTTGAGCAGTGGTTTCTAGTTCTCCTTGAAGAAGTCCTTAACATCCCTTGTAAATTGGATTCCTATGTATTTTATTTTCTTTGTAGCAATTGTGAATGGGAGTTCATTCATGATTTGGCTCTCTGTCTGTTATTGGTGTATAAGAATGCTTGTAATTTCTGCACGTTGATTTTGTATCCTGAGATTTTGCTGAAGTTTCTTATCAGCTTAAAGAGATTTTGGACTGAGATGATGGAGTTTTCTAAATATACACTCATGTCATTTGCAAACAGGGACAATTTGACTTCCTCTTTTCCTATTGAATACCTTTATTTCTTTCTCTTGCCTGATTGCCCTGGCCAGAACTTCCAACACTATATTGAATAGGAGTGGTGAGAGAGGGCATCCCTGTCTTGTGCCAGTTTTCAAACGGAATACTTCCAAATTTTGCCCATTCAGTATGATATTGACTGTGGGTTTTTCACAAATAGCTCTTTTTATTTTGAGAAACATCCCATCAACACCTAATTTATTGAGAGTTTTTGGCATGAAGGGCTGTTGTATTTTGTCAAAGGCCTTTTCTGCATCTATTGAGATAATCATGTGGTTTTTGTCTTTGGTTCTGTTTATATGATGGATTATCCTTATTGATTTGTGTATGTTGAACCACCCTTGCATCCCGGGGATGAAGCCAACTTGATATGGTGGATAAGCTTTTTGATGTGCTGCTGGATTTTGTTGGCCAGTATTTTATTGAGGATTTTTGCATTGATGTTCATCAGGGATATTGGTTTAAAATTCTCTTTTTCTGTTGTGTCTCTGCCAGGCTTTGGTATCAGGATGATGCTGGCCTCACAAAATGAGTTAGGGAGGATTCCCTCTTTTTCTATTTTGGAATAGTTTCAGAAGGAATGGTACCAGCTCCTCATTGTACTTCTGGTGGAATTCAGCTGTGAATCCATCTGATCCTGGACTTTTTTTGGTTGGTAGGCTATTAATTACTGCCTCAATTTCAGAGCCTGTTTTTGGTCTATTCAGGGATTCAGCTTCATCCTAGTTTAGTCTTGGGAGGGTGTATATGTCCAGAAATTTATCCATTTCTTGTAGATTTTCTAGTTTATTTGCATAGAGGTTTTTGTAGTATCCTCTGATGGTTGTTTGTATTTCTGTGGGATCGGTGGTGATATCCCCTTTACAATTTTTTATTGCATCTATTTCATTCTTCTCTCTTTTCTTCTTTATTAGGGTTGCTAGCCATCTATCTATTTTGTTGATTTTTTCAAAAAACCAGTTCCTGGATTCATTGATTTTTTGAAGGGTTTTTTCTGTCTCTATCTCATTCATCTGCTCTGATCTTAGCTATTTCTTACCTTCTGCTAGCTTTTAAATGTGTCTACTCTTGCTTCTCTAGTTCTTTCAATTGTGATGTTAGGGTGTCGATTTTAGATCTTTCCTGCTTTCTCTTGTAGGCATTTAATGCTATAAATTTCCCTCTACATACTGCTTTAAATGTGTCCCAGAGATTCTGGAACGTTGTGTCTTTGCTCTCATTGGTTTCAAAGAACATCTTTATTTCTGCCTTCATTTTGTTATTTAGCCAGTAGTCATTCAGGAACAGGTTGTTCAGTTTCCATGTAGTTGTGTGGTTTTGAGTGAGTTTCTTAATCCTGAGTTCTAATTTGATTGCACTGTGGTCTGAGAGACAGTTTGTTGTGATTTCTGTTCTTTTACATTTGCTGAGGAGTGCTTCACTTCCACCTATGTGGTCAATTTTGGAATAAGTGCAATGTGGTGCTGAGAAGAATGTATATTCCGTTGATTTGGGGTGAAAAGTTCTGTAGATGTTTATTAGGTCCACAGAGCTGAGTTCAATTCCCGGATATCCTTGTTAACCTTCTGTCTCATTGATCTGTCTAATATTGACAGTGGGGTGTTAAAGTCTCCCATTATTATTGTGTGGGAGTCTACATCTCTTTGTAGGTCTCTAAGGACTTGCTTTATGAATCTGGGTGCTCATGTATTGAGTGCTTATATATTTAGAATAATTAGCTCTTTTTGTTGAATTGATCCCTTAACCATCATGTAATGGCCTTGTCTCTTTTGATGTTTGTTGGTTTAAAGTCTGTTTTATCAGAGACTAGAATTGCAACCCCTGCTTCTTTTTGCTTTCCATTTGCTTGGTAGATCTTCCTCTATCCCTTTATTTTGAGCCTATGTGTGTCTCTGCACATGAGATGGGTCTCTTGAATACGGCACACTGATGGGTCTTGACTCTTTATCCAATTTGTCAGTCTGTGTCTTTTAATTGGGGGCATTTAGCCCATTTACATTTCAGATTAGTATTGTCATGTGTGAATTTGATCCTGTCATTATGATGTTAGCTGATTATTTTGCCTATTACTTTCTGCAGTTTCTTCCTAGCATCAATGGTCTGTACAATTTGGCATGTTTTTGCAGTGACTGGTACTGGTTGTTCCTTTCCATGGTTAGTGCTTCCTTCAGGAACTCTTGTAAGGCAGGCCTGGTGGTGACAAAATCTCTCAGCATTTGCTTGTCTTCAAAGGATTTTATTTCCCCTTCACTTACGAAGCTTAGTTTGGCTGGATATGAAATTCTGGGTTGAAAATTCTTTTCTTTAAAATGTTGAATATCGGTCCCCACTCTCTTCTGGCTTGTAGAGTTTCTGTTGAGAGACCACTATTAGTCTGATGGGCATCCCTTTGTGGGTAACCGGACCTTTCTCTCTGGCTGCCCTTAACATTTTTTCTTTCATTTCAACCTTGGTTAATCTGACAATTATGTGTCTTTGGGTTGCTCTTCTCAAGGAGTATCTTTGTAGTGTTCTCTGTATTTCCCGAATTTGAATGTTGGCCTGCCTTGCTAGGTTGGGGAAGTTCTCCTGCCTAATATCCTGAAGAGTGTTTTCTAACTTGATTCCATTCTCCCCATCACTTTCAGGTATACCAATCAAACGTAGATTTGGTCTTTTCACATAGTCTCATAGTTTTTGGAGGCTTTGTTTCTTTTTACTCTTTTTTCTCCAACATTGTTTTCTCACTTTATTTCTTTAATTTGATCTTCAATCACTTATACCCTTTCTTCCACTTGATTGAATCGGCCATTGAAGCTTTTTCATGTGTCACGTAGTTCTCATGCTATGGTTTTCAGCTCCCTCCATTCATTTAAGGTCTTCTCTACACTGTTAATTCCAGTTAGCCACTTGTCTAATCTTTTTTCAAGGTTTTTAGCTTCCCTGTGATGAGTTCGAACATCCTCATTTAGCTTGAAGAAGTTTGTTATTACTGACCTTCTGAAGCCTACTTCTGTCATCTCATCAAAGTCATTCTCTGCCCAGGTTTGTTCCATTGCTGGTGAGGAGCTGTGATCCTTTGGAGGAGAAGAGGTGCTCTGGCTTTTAGAATTTTCAGGTTTTCTGCTCTGGCTTCTCCTCATCTTTGTGGTTTTATCTACCTTTGGTCTTTGATGTTAGTGACCTGCAGATGGGGTTTTTGAGGTGGATGTCCTTTTTGTTGATGTTAGTGCTATTCCTTTCTGTTTGTTAGTTTTTCTTATAACAATCAGGTCCCTCTGCTTCAGGTCTGTTGGAGTTTGCTGGAGGTTCACTCGTGACCCTGTTTTCCCATATATCACCAGTGGAGGCTGCAGAATAGCAGATATTGCTGCCTGATCCTTCCTCTGGGAGCTTCATCTCAGAGGGGCACCCATCTGTATGAGGTGTCAGTCGGCCCCTCCTGGTGTCTCCCAGTTAGGCTACATCGGGGTGAAGGACCCACCTGAGGAGGCAGTCTGTCCGTTCTCAGAGCTCAAACACCACGCTAGGAGAACCACTGCTCTCTTCAGAGCTGTCAGACAGGGCCGTTTGAGTTTGCAGAAGTTTCTGCTGCCTTTTGCTTAGCTATGCCCTGCCCCCAGAGGTGGAATGCTGAGGCCTTGCTGAGCTCCCTGTATGCTTTGTTTACCTACCTACCCCTCAGCAATGGTGGACTCTCCTCCCCCAGCCAGGCTGCCACCTCGCTGTTTGATCTCAGACTGCTGCACTAGCAGTGAGCAAGGCTCCATGGGTGTGGGAACTGCTGAGCCAGGCACGGGATATAATCTGGCATGCTATTTGCTAAGACTGTTGGAAAAGCACAGTATTTGGGCGGTAGTGTCCCAATTTTTCAGGTACACACTGTCTTGGCTTCCCTTGGCTAGGAAAGGGAAATCCCCCAACCCCTTGTCCTTCCCAGGTGAGGCAATACCCCGCCCTGTTTTGGCTCACCCTCCATGGGCTGCACCCACTGTCCAACCAGTCCCAATGAAATGAACCAGGTACCTCAGTTGGAAATGCAGAAATCACTCATCTTCTGCATCGATCTCTCTGGGAGCTGCAGACTGCAGCTGTTCCTATTTGACCATCTTGGAATGGAAGAAAGTTCCTATATACTTCTTTTTCCCCTTACATCTTTTATAAGTATGGTACCTTTGTTACAATGATTAACCAATATTGATATATTATTATGAACCAAAGTCTGTAGTTTACATTAGGTTTTATTTTTTCTGTGTACAATTCTATGGGTTTTGAATAAGGCATAATATTATGCACCATTTCAGTATCACACAGAATAGTTTCTCTGCCCTAAAACCACGTGCTGCACCTATTCATCCTTCCTCCTCCCTAAACTCCTGGCAACTACTATCTTTGTACTGTCTTCACAGTTTCATTTTTCCAGAATGTCATATAGTTGGAATCACATAGTATGTGCCCTTTTCAGACTGGCTTCTTTCACTTAGCTATATACATTTCAGGTCTTCCATGTCTTTCTGAGGCCTGATTTCTTTTTATTGCCAAATTTTATATCTAGATAGATAGATAGATAGATAGATAGATAGATAGATAGATAGATTTTTTTTTTGCTTGCTTTTTGAGACAAAGTCTCACTGTGTCACCCAGGGTGGAGTGCAGTGGCTCCACCTCAGCTCACTGCAACCTCCATCTCACAGGTTCAATCAATTCTCCCACCTCAGCCTCCCAAGTAGCTGGAACTGCAGGCACATGCCACCATGCCTGGCTAATTTTTGTATTTTTAGTAGTGATGGGGTTTTGCCATGTTGGCCAGGCTGGTCTCAAATTCCTGACTTGAACTGATCCACGTGCCTTGGCCTTCCATAGTGCTGTAATTACAGGTACGAGCCATCACGCCCAACCGTATTTCATTGTATGAACATAACACAGTTCGTTTATCCGTTCACTTATTGAAGAACATCTTGGTTACATACAAGATTTGGCAACTATGAATACATAGCTGCTATAAATATCTGTGCAGAAATTTTTTGTATGGCTATACGTTTTCAACTCTTTTGGGTTAATACAGAAGAACATGATTGCTGTATCACATGGTAAGAATATGTTTAGCTTTGCAAGAAATCTCCAATCTGCCTTCCAAAGTAGCTGTGCCGTTTTGCATTCCCATCATCAATGAATGACAGTTCCTGTTGAGCCACCTCCTTGTCAGCATTTGGTGTTGTCAGTTTTGGATTTTACTCATTCTAATAGGTGGGTTGTGGTATACAACTATTGTTTTAGCCAGGCGCGGTGGCTCAAGCCTGTAATCCCAGCACTTTGGGAGGCCGAGACGGGCGGATCACGAGGTCAGGAGATCGAGACCATCCTGGCGAACACGGTGAAACCCCGTCTCTACTAAAAAATACAAAAAACTAGCCGGGCGAGGTGGCGGGCGCCTGTAGTCCCAGCTACTCGGGAGGCTGAGGTAGGAGAATTGCTTGAGCCTAGGAAGTTGAGGCTGCACTGCAGCCCAGGCAACAGAGCGAGACTCCGTCTCAAAAAAAAAACAAAAAACAAAAAACAACTATTGTTTTAATTTGAAATTGCTACTGTCATATGATGTGGAGCATCTTTCCTTATTCTTTTTTGCTATGTGTATATTTTCTTTGGTGAGGTGTCTGCTCAGATTGTTTGCCCATTCTTTAATTGAGTTGTTTTCTATTGTCGAGTTTTAACAGTTCTTTGTGTATTTTGAATGTAAGTCCTTTATCAGATATGTTCCCTGCAAATATGTTCTCCCAGTCTGCAGCTTGTATTGTCATTCTCTTGACAATTCTTTTGCAGAGCAGAAATTTTTAATTTTAATGACACGAACTTATCAATTGCTTCTTTCAAGGATTGTTCTTTTGGTGTTGTATCTAACAAGTCATCACCAAACTTTAGGTCATCTAGATTTTCTCCTGTATTATCTTCTAGAAATTTTATACTCACTTTTCATTTAGGTCTATGATAAACTTTGAGTTAATTTTCGTGAATGCCGTAAGGCAGCTTCTAAGGGGGACATACACTAACTTCCTTGAGAGTGGGCAGTGACTGTGAAACTCTTAACTGGGTCTTACAATGGACCCCAGATCCATCAGGAGAGCCCCACCTTCAGAAACACATAGTGGAATGTGTTTCATGCATACACGGAGAAGAATATGCAGTCATATGCTCACATGCACACCTGCACATGATCACACACGTGCATATGGTACGTCTTCATCCAGAGTTCTCTCGGTATTCTCTGAAAGTGGTTCTCTCCTTCAACTTCTTCATTAAGAGATACAATGACAGAAAGTCATTAAAATTAAAAACTTCTGCTGTGCAAAAGAATTGTCAATGGACTGACTCTGTATGTCCATTCATGTCTCATTGTGTCCCTGGACTGACTCTGAGTGGGCCACAGTGGCCTTACCTGGTAGTGAGCTCAGACTGCACCCTGGTATTCAAAGCATGCTGAGTAGGTGAGAGTGTGGGCAAGTGTGCAGTGAAGGTAGGACAGCCGCCCTTCAGGTCTCTGGAAAAACCCTCAGGACAGGGATGTTCAGGACGTCTGATGCTATACTAAGCTGTTTTACATAAGGTAGAGTGCTTTTTAAGAATCTGTCCAGAGGGCTATGGGCACAGATCTGTGTTCAAAGATTTTCTGGGCGCATATGTTTTGTGAGACATCAGATAGAGACAACTTTTTGAGTCTCAGCTTTGTCACATGTAAAATGGGCATGAGCGCTGTTCCCCTTTGCAGAGGTTTGCGGCAATTAAGTGAGGTGAGCGTGCAACGCTTTTTGAACAAAGCTGACATGGAGGTACTTGTTCAGGAAATAAGAGCTGCTATTATTACTACTCTCCATAGCATACTATAAGGTTTCCCTTCCTCTCATCCCAGCTCTGAAGGACATCATCAAGGTCAACTGAGCCCCTTCTGTTTCTTCTCTTCCCTCTAACCACCTAGTCTTCCTTTCCCCTATCCTGCAACCATTCTTAGTCCCGCCCCTCCCGTGAGCCCCGCCCCTGGCCCCGCCCACCAGACCTGCCCCAGCACAGCCCTCCCTCAGCGGGGCAGGAAGCTCATGGTGTAGTTTGGTGGGATCGTGGCAAAGCCCACGTGTTTGGGGGACACGTCGATGTCCTTAGGCGACTGGGGGGACTTGAAGCGGAAGTTCTGCATGATGGTGGTGAGGAAGAGAAAGAGCTCCATTCTGGCCAGGCCTTCTCCGAAACAGTTCCGCTTTCCTGAGGAGGAGAGGCGGGAGGGGTGGAGGTGAAGCCCACTCTCAGTGCAGCCTCGCCCCACTACCGACCGCCAGCTGCGGCTCTCCCAGGGAGGAGAGGTGGAATATTACGGCCTGAGAGACTTTCAGAGAAGCCTCAGTTTCCTTCTATAAGAGGTATAACAATGGTGAACCAATACTGATATATTATTACTAACCAAAGTCCATAGTTTACATCAGGGTTTGCTCTGTGTTGTACAGTTCTACCGGTTTTGAAAAAGGCATAATGTCACGCATTCATCAGAGATGGATGATCCATGCCAGGTGTAGCAATGGGAGGTTTAGATGCCCCTACCTGCCAGACACACTTGCAAATATGATTGCTGTGCTGTGCCATTATCTCCTTTTCAGGGATCTGAAGAATCTGCTGTGTGACCCGAGACAAATAAATCTACGGGGGAAGATGTTTCCTTCCCTTTTACCTGGGCGCAGGTATGGCGTGCTTGGTGGTTAAGGTAGTATCAGTTGGTGGCTTAAGGGTAGATTCTAACAGGAACTTCCAAGCTGGAGAAATACCAGACTACACCGCACAGAGGGGAGCTGGGTGAGGGAGGCTCCTGCTGGTGTGAGCAGTGGCCTGGCGGCAAACAGTAGTTAGTCTCTTACCGATGGAAAAGGGCACAAAAGCATCACTCTTCTTAAACTGCCCCTTCTCATCCAGGAAGTGCTGGGGATTGAAGTCCTGGGGGTTGGAGAAGAACTTGGGGTCTTTCAGCACGGAGCCCAGCATAGGGAACACTTCGGTGCCCTGGGAGGCAGGAGGAAGGTGTGTGTGATGAGGCAGGTTGGGGATTGGTGAAAGTACACAGGGGCTGGAGGGGGAACCAGGGTGCTCCAGGTAAGGGGAAGTGGCAGGCATGGAGGAGTTGGGGTCCTCTGAGAAAGGAGCTTTGGGGGATAGAAGGTTCATGTCTCTGAAACAGGAAGTTTGGGAGACATGGGGTCCATGTCCTGCTAGGCAGGGTATTTGGGGGACCTGAGACTTGTGTCCCTAAAGCAAAAAGCCTAATGGAAAGGGGGCTCCTGTTTCTTAAGACAGGAAGTTTGGGAACATGGGGTTGATTCTCCTGACACAAAAAGTCTGGGGAGATGCAGAACTCAGGAGTCTCTAAGTGGGAAGGTGGAACGGATGTGGTGGTGGGGGAAGTCTTCTTTGACTAATTGAGGGAGTGGGACAGGGTCTAGAAAGCTTCTAATGGGGGTGGGATGCTGGGGAAACAGAGAGAGACTGGACATCCCTGTAGTCTGAGTAGGGTGGGGGACAGTACCTTAGGGAGGAAGAAATCTCTAAACTTGGTGTCCTTGATGACTCTGTGGGCCAAGCCCATGGGGATCACGTCTCCAAATCTTTGGATCTCGTGGATCACTGCCTCCGTGTAGGGCATCTTGGCCCAGTCCTCAAACTTGGGCTGCCGGTTCTTGCCGATCACTCTGTCAATCTCCTCGTGGACCTTGGCTGGGGGAGGAGGGGGAATGTGTTTAGGTATCTAGGGGTCTCAGAGAAGGGATTATAGTCCAAATAGGTAAAATGGGGTGGATTACATGGCTCCACCAATGACATGGAGGTAGACCACTCATAACAGACATCAGTGATTCACATTGTTGGAGCAGTATCCTGTTAACCAGGTTGTGCCCAAATCACAGGGGAGGCACAGGGAGGAACTTAGGAGATGATCCAGAGGAGTAGATAGTGGCACTCAGTGGGCTTGGGACAGGAGTGACTGACCAATCACTGCAGACATTTTCAGTATTTTAATAGCCAGTGAGACTCAGCTGATTCCTATCAGCTGAATATTGCCCTGTCTCTGGACAGCAAGGCATGTCTCAGGGTCCTGGGATCTGGGGCAGGTGGGGACATTGCACCAGGGTCAGGGGAGTTTTGAGGGTCTGGAACCCTCCACTTCCCTCCCCCTCCAGCCTTACCCTCCACCTCTGGGTATTTCATGAGAAGCAGGAAGCCGTAGCGCAGGGTGGTGCTGACGGTCTCGGTGCCGGCAAAGAAAAGATTCAGCGTGGTCAGCACCAGGTTCTTCATGTAAAATTCTGTGTTGGGTTTCTTCTCCTCCTGCAGGGAGAGGGGGCTTCAGACCAAGCTCACTTCCCATGCTCTTGGGGCCCTTCTAGGGTTTCTCCTTTGAATCTTCCTCTCTTTGGTCCAGATGAAAGGTGGAAGGAGGGACCCTAGATCTGCCAGACTCGCTCCAGGTTCCAGCCCTTGCCCTGGCTGCTGGCTTTGCCCAAAATGCTCTTCCTTCTCACCTTCTTTACCTCGCTGACCATCTGTCCTTTAATTATCAACTTAGCTGTCAGTCTTTTCTTCTTATACAGACTTGGTGTTGCTAAGTTGCACAGGGTGGGTTTGAACTGGGTTCAAGGAATCCTCCAGCCTCAGCCTCCTGAGTAGCTAGAACTGCAAATGCACATGACCTTGCAGGCTCACTTGTTAATTTTTTAAAAAGTAATTAATTTTTTTGAGACACGGTCTTATTCTGTCACCCTGGCTGGAGTGCAGTGCCGTGATCTTGGCTCATTGCTGCCTCTGCCCACCCTGGGCTCAAGCTATCCTCCCACCTCAACCTCCTGAGTAGCTGGGACCACAGGCATGTACCACTATGCCCAGTCATTTCTTTTTGTAGTTTTTGTACAGATGGGGTTTTGTCATTTTGCCCAGTCTGTTACTTTTTTAATGGTAGGAATATTTAGAAAGATAATGATGAGGGGAGACGAAGAGAAAGTAGTACAGAGACGGCAAGACGAAGAGTCAGGAAAAAAGAGTTTTTCTAAGAAACAAGCATAGAACTTTAAGCAACAGCATCCTATTTCTTCCCTAAAAATCTTGACATTTACTATGGAGGAACCCCCTCCCTTGATCCTTTCTCCCTGAGCTTCAGACTCCCTAAAGCCTTCCCACATGGGAGACTGACGTCCAGATGGATGTGGGGACCCTGCAATGTAAAGCCAGGTCACCTGTCCACAGAGGTGTGTCTGATAACCTGGGCATGAATGGTTAGAGAGCTTGGTGGCTAAAAGCACCAGCTTTAGGCTCAGAGACACCAGGGTTTGAGCTTGGGGGACCAAGGTTTCCTTATTGTGTGCCCTAGTTAAGACACTTCAACTCTCTGGGCCTCAGTTTCCTCACTGGTACAATCGGGGCCATGATTGAACCTCCTTCAAAGCTGTTGTGAGTGTTCAGTGGGGACTATCTTAAAGCACTTAACACAGTGCCTGGCACGTGGTAGTGCTGTAGGAGTGCTTGCTATTCTAATTCACGTGCACAAGTCCTGCCTGTGGGTGAGGGCTCAGTAGATGGAACAGCAGTGGTTGATATAGTTGGGATTATGAGGATTTTTTTTTTTTTCAGAGTCTTGCTCTGTCACTCAGGCCAGAGTGCAGTGGCATGATCTCCGCTCAATACAACCTCTGCCTCCCGCGTTCAAGCAATTCTCCTGTCTCAGTCTCCTGAGTAGCTGGGATTATAGGCACATGCCACCATGCCTAGGTCATTTCTGTATTTTTAGTAGAAACTGGGTTTCACCATGTTGGCCAGGCTGGTCGAACTCCTGACCTCAGGTGATCCACCTGCCTCGGCCTCCCAAAGTGCTGGGATTACAGGCGTGAGCCACCGTACCCGGCCAATTGTGAGGATTATTATGACGAGGGCGATTTGAATGGCCCTGTGTTATCCGCCTGCCCCACTCCCAGCCTGGTTTCCCCCTGCCTGGCTTTGCACCTCCCCGCACTGGCTGCTGGGGTGTACCTCCTGCATGCGGATGAGAAAGGAGTCAATGAAGTCCCGTGGGGAGTTGGGATCCAGCGTGCGCTGGTTGTGCTCCACCTTCTTGGCTATGAAGTCCTCCAGCCCTTGCAGCTCCTTAAAGGCCTGTTGCTGTGGTCCTGGCAGGTGTTTCATCACTGAAGAGAACATCTCATAGAGCTGGGGTTGCAGAGAGAGGATGGGAGGAAAGGACAGTTGTCAGGGGCCAGGAGCTGATGGGAATGGGACTTGTTTCATAGCAAGGAAGGAACCGAGTTAACGGCATCTGTCCAGGTGTTTAGGTATTTCAGTGGGGTTGGATGGGAACTTATATCTAAGTTTTCATGTGGATTAGGTGCCAGGGCCACGGTCTAGGAATTTCGGTGAGAAGAACTGAGGCATAAATCCAGGTTTCAGGTATTTAAATGAGGCTGGATTGGAGCACACATCTAGGTGTTCAGATATTCAGGTGAAGTCGAGTTGGAAGACACCTGTCCAGGTGTTTAGCTATTCAGGTGTGGCTTGTATGAGGGGAGTGCCACCTGTCCAGGTATTTAGGCATTTAAGTGGACGTGGTTGGGGACAACTATCCAGATACTTACCGGGTCCGGACTGGGGACTTTTGTTCAGGTGTTCATGTGTTAAAGCGCGGCTGGTGAAGATGTTAAAGTGGAGGGGATACCTGTTCAGGTGTTTATGTATCCAAGTGGGATGCATTGGGAGCACCTCTGTAAGATGTGTGATTGCAAAGGGTTGGGGAACACTTATTTGGGTGTCTGGGGAATAATCTGTCTAGATATTTATGTGTTTAGGGTGTCGGTTAGGGCAGCTGTCCATGTTTTCAGGTATTTAAAGTGGGTGAAGTAGAGGGTGCTTGGCCAGATATTCCAGTGGGCTAATTTGGAACATTTGTGTAGATGTGAAAAGAAGAATTGGGTAGGGAGTACCTGTTAGAAATTACAGTAAGTTGGGGATGGGAACATGCACCCAGGTAAGAGAGCTGAGCTGAGGGCTTGCATCCTGCTGGCAGGCTCTGTTTTGGGGAGCATCTGTTGAGCTATTTGGGTGTCCTTGGAGACTGGGTATTGTGCATCCGTCCTGGTTTCTGGTGCAACTGTACAGTTGTCCAATATTGGGGGTTGATTTTGAGGGGACACTGTCTGGAGGGGGGTGGGAGTTTGGGGCACCTGTCTCCAGGTAGGGGAGCAGTTGACAGGTTGTGGTAGGGGCATCACGGGCCGGGCTGCAGCCGGTTACCTGCCCCGTGGAGGTTGCCGTGAACTGGAAGCTTCCCAGCATCATGCGCAGCAGTGACAGGAACTCTTTGTCCTCATAGTCAAAGCGGTCCCCAAAGACAATGGAGCTGATGACATTGGAGACGGTGCGGCTCAGGAAGAAGGTGGGATCGATATTGGCGCCTGCGGGTGTGGCCGGAGAAGGGGGTTGGGGGGAGAGTCAACTCAGAGGTCTGAGGAGAGTCAGAATTCCGGGAGGCAGGGCCCTGTTGAGCCAAATTCCCAGCGCCAGACTCCAGGGCTGGAAGTGCGGGGGCCTTTCCCCACCTAGTCCCCATCATCAGGCAGAATGCGCAGGTCCCCGCCCTGGGCGTTTTCCTGCCCCTGCAACCGTCCCCTCGGGGTGCCCTGCTCACCGCGCGTGCCCCGGAGGGCCTCAATGAGGAAGCCCGCCTCCTCCTGGATGCGCTCCTCGATGCCGCGCTTGCCCACGCCGAAGTCCCGCAGGGTGGCGATGGCGAAGCGCCGGAGTTGCTTGGCGCGCTCCCCGTTGCTGAACACCACGCCTGGGGAGGTGAACGTGGGGGTGGAGAGAGGTCAGGGGGCGGCGGGGGCAGGAGCAGACCAGCTCCAGGGGGCTCCCCAAGGGTGGAGCAGAGACGGAGTGAGGTGGGAGAGAGATGGATTCAGCGCGAGTGCCCAGAAGAGCTGCAAACTCAGAGTCACAGAAACAAGAGAGTGAGGGGGGCAGAGAGAGAGAGAGAGATAGAGAGATAGAGAGAGAGAGAGAGAGAGAGAGAGAGAGAGAGAGAGAGACAGAGAGAGAGACAGAACCCGGGTAGAAAGAATAAGAGAATCAGAAGAGAAGCAGAAAGGTCAGACAGATGCCCAGAGAAACAGAGGGATACAGGGACACTCCATGGAGGAAGGGAAGAAAGTAGGGAGAGAAAGAGAGAGAGAGATGGAGGAAGAGGATGGAGGGAGGGGAATTGAGATATGGGGAGATCTGGGAGGAGGAAATAAAAGTGGTGAAAGATTCTTAAGCTGAGCTGGAGAAGAGAGAAACATACAGAGACAGAAACAGAGAGGATTGGGAAGGAGGACCAACTGTTACTCAGAGATGGAGGCTGGAGATGTGGAAGTAGGAATCCTGTGAAATCCTAAGCCAGAGGAAGAAGTGGGAGAGGGAAGCGGAGAGAGGGGAAACACGGAGAAGCACAGAAGCTGAGAAGGACAAAAAGACAAATGAAGACAGAGGGCCAGGGTTGGAAAACAGAAACCCGGGATGTCCTCAGAGATGGACAGAGAGGGGAAAGAGGAGACTCCAGTGAGGCGGAATGAGGAGAGAAAACGAGGGGCAGAGAGAGGCAGGGAGGAATCAGGACGGGGACACTGGAGACAGGTGAAGGACACACAGGGAGAGGCCAGAATGAAGGGAGATGGGGAGAGAGACCAGACAGGGGGCTCTGTCATAGCCTCCAGTGGGCAGGAGAGGCAGGGAGAAGCCTGGGGACACTGAGACCATCCCGTCCCCCTGGCCACCTTCCCCCTCTTGAGCACCCCCTCACCATAGCCTTTGAAGAGCCAGTCGAAGGTGGCCTGCTCGCCTCGCCCGCTGAACTCCTCAGCCTGGTCCACCAGAGCCTCCCTGACGGCATCATGTCCGCACAGCACCACCACCCGCCGGGGCCCCAGGTGAATGGTGAACACGGGGCCATAGCGCTCACTGATCTGATGGAGGCGGGTGGGAGAGGTTAGAGGGAGCAGCCCCCACTCTGAATGGGCCCAGCACCGAGTTGTCAACTCCTGGGATCTGTTGTCCCTAGGTTCTCACAGTCAGGGAGCTGGACATCCCAAGATCCTGTCTTTCTTGGCTAGGACCCTGATGCTGATGCTCCAAAACTCCCTTTCGTAAGACTCCAGTCCACACTGGTCAATCCCCTGCCACAAAGCCCCAGCCAGCTGGGCAGCCCCCACTCCGTACCACCCATCTCCCTGCCTTGGGACACCTTCATGAGGGAGTTGTACATCTGCTCTGTGTTCAGCTGCAGGTAGTTTCCAATGAAGGGCAATGGGGTGGGTCCTGGAGGCAGCTTTCCCTTGTTGTTCCTCTGCTGCCAGACAGACATCAAGACCATCACAGTCAGGCAGGCCAGCAAGGCCACCAGGAGCAGCCCCGAGGCCAGCATGGTGGCAGTGGGATGATAGATGGTGACGGCTGGGGTGGTTTGCCTTTATACTGCCTGAAAAAAAGGGACGGACTTTGGTTGATTATATAATCACCTCATTTCACCTCCTAACTACACCCCCCACCATGAATCCCGCCTAGCTTGGGACATAGTCAGCAAGGGAGGAGGAGGGGGACCCTGGGTAAGCTGAACAGGGAGGGGAACTCCAGAATAAATCTGTGGTACTTCAGGAAGGGTGCCCCAGGGCTGTGGATTTAGGAAGGGGCAACAGATAAACTGTAGAACGGAGGAGTTTGGAATATTTGTACAGGGGAGCACCTGGACTTTGGATTTTGGGTCTGAGACTGAGAATGCACCTCAAAGTTGTGGATGTGGAGGTTCCTGGGGAGAGCAAACCAAAGGTCTGTGTTTCATTGAGGTGAGACAGAAGTGTGGCTGTGCATTTGGGGGTCTTCTGGTGAGGAAGATGCAGTGTTAAGGGTCTCAGGAGGGGGGATTCCAGGTTTATGGACTTGAGAGTCTTGGGGCTGGGAAGACCAGGGTGTGGGTGTGGAGTTTCTGGGAGGAGTGTGTAGCAAGCCCAGCAGGTCCTCCCAGAAAACCCAGCAGCCCAGCCTGGGCCCAGGGACTGACTTGATTTTGCTTTGGCCCAGAGCTCTCTCTTGATGCCCAGAATCCTCATTGGAACTTCAGAGTGAGGCCAGGATGGGTGCCATAGAACCTCCACTGCACATCTCTTGTTGGGAAAGGGGTGGAAGACCACAGCCATATTTCAGGGGAACTTTCCCCACACCTGGAGGAGAGTACCTCGAGTTATCAGTTGGCAGAGGGATTGGCCAGGTCTTGAGAAATAGTAATAACAACCCCCAAATGGTGGAAAAATCTCAAGTGTCCCTAGGGTTGTAATTTACAAAGACATCCACTCGTTTCCAACCCTAATCCTTAGGGAAACCCACTAGATTGATTCTATCATCCCTATTAATATTATTATTGTTATTTATGTTTCTCATTTTATATAAGGGTCTACAGAGGACAGAAAACAGACAGTGGGCAGGGGACGTGCGTGAGTGGCCCTGAACTCCCGTCTCTCCTGCTCTGCGTCGTTAGTTCCACTTTGTGGATTTGGTTTTCCTGCCGGTGGAAAGGGACTATTTAGGAAGAGAAGATCATATTTGAAGGTGAGTTAAGTCTCCTTTAAGGGTGATTACTGCTTTGTCAGGGGCTACTACTATTAGCAGGCAGAGGGAAAAATCGCAGGAGAGATTGGAGTAAACTCCAGTGTCAGGCACAGAGACAGATCCTGGGGTGGGTGGGAGTGGAGAAGGGATGAGTAGCCTCCTGTCCTTCCCTCAGGGAAATTCTTCCTTAGTAAACAGGACTGTTACCCTTTGGTGAGCACGGTCGCATATGGGAAGATCAAGTCTAGGTGTGTATGATCTGGTGGAATCTTTGTAACAATGGGGTTGGTTCATCATCATCCTCATTTTGAAGATGAGCAGATCTAGACTCCATAAATCCTCTTGAGTGAGGTCACACAGGGAGTAAGTAAGGGAGCTGGGATGTGAACTCTCTCCTCATCCCACTTCATTGACTGGCCTAGATCACCCTGGGAGTCAAGTGCAGGCCAGGCTTAGCAGGAGGTGGGTGCTGAGACTGGCATCAGCAGTGGACACAGGGATGACACTGGCGGGTTCTGATATCAGCATCAGGTACGGCCAGGGAGGGGAGGCATCGTGTTGGCTTTGGGACTGCCCCCAGGTGTACTCGAGGATGGGAAACAAGTTGGCACTGAACTTGACAGCAGAAGAATATTAAAGTCATGTTTGGTTCCAAGACAGCTCTGTGTGTTGTCTCAGGTGTCATTGAGGGTGTATGAATGCCCTGCTTCTAGAGGGCATAAGAGTGGCACCATATAGGTTCTGAGGTTGGTTCCATTGGGCTCTGACATGAGCATGAGGCAGGTGCTGAGATTGGTCCTATGTGGGCCTGAAATGAGCCTCAGCCAGACCCTGAGAGGGGCCCTAGATGGCCACAGGACAGGCTGTGATGTTTGGAGATTCCAGGGTTGCACCTGTCCTCAGGATCACCAACTTTGGACAAGGGGAGGTGGGTGAGGTTGGCACCCCCAGGACTGACATCTTGTTCCATGTATTCTAGGATGCTGAGCTCTGAGACCTGTGTGGAGGGAGCAAAGTTCAGAGAACAAAGCGGAGAGATGAAAGTTTTTTGTTGATTTTGGAGGGGAAGAGGTTGGAAGGAGGATTAGCACCAGCTGGGCAGATATCAATCCCTCTAATCCTGGTCACCAGCCTGCACTTGGGCCTGGCCCCTCCTTTTCCTTATTTCTTTAAAAGGTGGGAGACAGACATTTGGGGAGTTTGTTTCTCAGTGATGTTGGCACAGGGAAGGGCACTGAGTGGTCAGCAGGCTGCCATGACCTGGCCACGGAGGGGTGGGGAGAGACAGGCTGGGGGAACTCCAGTATTTGTGCACATAGAGGTCAATCGATGTTGGACTTGTTGATTACCCTGGAGCGTGGAGTGAGAGAATGGTGTCTGAAATCATGTGGGAGGGACTTGTCCCAGTGGACAGTGTCTTGGGTACAGGCTTTCAGAGTGAGTTAGTGGCGAACCCAGGAAGATCCCTTTTCTTTGCTGGGCCTCAGTTTCCCTTTCTGAATGGATGGAACAATGATTAAGGTCTGGATTGGAATCCTAACCTTATCCCTTCTTTGTTGTGTGGCTTTGAACAGCTGACTTTATCTCTGTGAGCTTTATGGAGCCAAGAACAGCTCCTACCACTTTGGCTATTTAGGGGAGAAGTGTATGTGTTAATGCAGATGAGGTACATGGCAGTAAGTGCTCAATGAATAGTAGTTGTTCTCTTTAATCTGTAGGATGAAATGGATGGATGAGATGTTCCCTAAGCACCTTCCCTGCTTTTACATTCTCTAGTCTAAAGCTCCCAAATCTTTTCCTTTGGGAAGGAGGGAAGGGACAGAGTCTTTGGGAACCTCTTTCCCCATCCCTTCCTCAGCACAGCCAAGATTTACCCCATGGAGCTGTGAATAGGAAATTAATCCTTCATGGCCTCCTGGAGCGGGGTACTGAGTTCGGCAGTATCTGCAGAAGGACAGGCCAGCATTAGACTCTCAGGTTATTCTTGTTGGCCCTGGAGCCCTGCACAGGACTTTGCCCACCTGTCTGTCTACACTTGTCTTGGATCCCATCTTTCTTTCTCTTTCTCCTTCCCTGCAAGTCAGTGTTCCCCTCAATCACCCTGTGTGCTCCTACATCTTTGCCATTTTGTCCAGTGGATTCTCCTGGATGCCTCTGCCATGTTTATCCTCATTTATACAACTGTCTGTGTGTCATTCTGGGTGCATGCTTGTAGTGTCTATGTGCATGTATGTTTCAGTATGTCATGTTGATACATGAATTTGTGTGTGCGCCGGGCTTTGTGGGGTATATGTTTGTGCTTGATAATGGGTATCCATTCCAACTTATGTCTACACATGCACATGTGTGTGCCTGACAGGGTGTGCCACTGTTTCTCAATGCTTGCCAATCTTTTTGTCTGTCTCTGCACACAGCATGTGTGTACACATGATTTAGGGGTGTCTACAATGTGCATTTCTGTGTAAAACAAGATGTATGCTGCATATTCATATTTGTGTGTACGCATTCACAACTGGGTGACTACATGTAAGTATGTGGATATTTTCATGTGTGCATTCAGGTGTCTGTATGCAGGCTTGTGGGCCATGTTGCATACATGTGAACATCTGATATTTTCCTGTGCTCATCTGTGTTTGGATTAAAACAGTCCTAGCCCAGCTCCATGTGTCTGCTTGAAAAAAACCCCAGAACTGTGGGAAGATTGTATGAGCATAATCTTAATTAAACTCTTCATTGCAAGACTGTGAGGTTGGATTTATAATCTCCATTTTACAAATGAGTTAGGTGAGGCCCCCAAAGTCGGTCGTAAGTGACTTGGTTCTGCATTTCACTGCTAATGAGGATAGTCTTAGTATGGTTTTGTATGACTGTAAATTTCGTTCTTTCTTTATTTCTTTCTCTTTCTTTTTTCTTTCTTTTTTCTTTCTCTCTCTCTCTCTCCCTTTCTTTTCTTTTCTTTCTTTCATTCATTCTTCTTTCTTTCCTTTTGTTCTTTCTTTTTTTCTTGTTGAGATGCAATTTTGCTCTTTTGCTCTCATTGGTCAGGCTGCAGTGCAATGGCACGATCTCAGCTCACTGCAACCTCTGCCTCCTGGGTTCAAGTGATTCTGCAGCCTCAGCCTCCCGAGTAACTGGGATTACAGCCACTACATCCAGCTAATTTTTGTATTTTTAGTAGAGACGGGGTTTCACCATGTTTGTCAGGCTGGTCTCAAACTCCTGACCTCAGGTGATCCACCCACCTCGGCCTCCCAAAGTGCTGGGATTATAGGTGTGAGCTACCACGCCTGGCTGTGAATGTAAATTTCATGCTGTTAATCACCACTTTGGACTGCCAGGCTCCACCTGTTTTTCTTTATGAAACATTATAAAAACTGCTTGTAATCTCTTGTGTTTCTTCAAATACTTTCATGTAAACATGTAACAAAAGGTTTCAAAATGTTAGAAAAAAAGTATTTTAATAGGAGGGAGACTTGACCTTCTATAGTGTTTGCACTCTTTGGAACCTTAACCAAAGACCTCATTGGCCAGTATATCCCTCAGGCCATTGGCAATGAAGCAGTGGGGGAGTTGGGGTAGTAGTGGTTGTGGTCACAGAGTGAAATGTCATTTCAGAGTGATGACAAGGATTAGGGTGGGGCTGTGGGAATGTTGGCTGAAATAGAGTGAAGAAGGTCAAAGAAGAGAAGAAAGTCAAGATTCTTTTTTTCTGAGTATTTGGACAGCTCACATTCATGGCCATGAAGTTCCTCCCTACCAGGAAAATGGCAAGACTTAGGAGTCCAGAGATGGGGAAGAATTTGGATAGATGACAGGAATGAACAGCTTTTTTTTTTTTTTTTTTTTTGAGATGGAGTCTTGCTCTGTCGCCCAGGCTGAGTGCAATGGCACGATCTCGGCCCACTGCAAACACCACTTCCTGGGTTCAAGCAATTCTCGTGCCTCAGCCTACTGAGCAGCTGGAATTACAGGCACCCACCATCATGCCCGGCTAATTTTTGTACTTTTGTAGAGATGGTGTTTCGCCATGTTGGCCAGGCCAGTCTTGAACGCCTGACCTCAGGTGATCTGCCCGCCTCAGTCACCGAAAGTGTTGGGGTTGGGATTACAGGGATGAGCCACCATGCCCGAACAACTTTTTTTTTTTTTTCAAGAGGACAAAGATGTCAGCTGCCAAGTGCACTGATGAAGAGTTTCTTCTGGTAATGGTTAAGTAACTTCTATTGGATCAAGCATCCCATGAATAAAAACTGTTAACTCTAAAGAAAACATTTTTAACAACCCAATTCTCTGAAATCACTGGGGAGTGAAAAAAAAACATTAAAATCCTTTAAAATGCAGACCACTTCTTGACTGGGAGGGCTAGGTAAATAACAATACCTAAGGGAACTAAATTTTCTTTTTAACATGCTGTGTCTCTTTAAATGTAGAAAGGTGATCAAGATGGCTGACCAGATGCAGGTAGCATGGCCTTCTTCATGGAGAGGAACTCCATTTTAAACAGATTATCTAGGAAAGATTGCTCGGATTCTTCAGAGAAGAGAAGGGATTCAACAGAGAAGACATAGGAAGCTCTGGTGCTGCCTACCCTCTCTGGTCACAAGCCCACAGCTGGCAAAATTGCAAGAGTTTAATGTTGGGCTGTGTCCCCATTTTTGCCAAGTGTGAGGTGATGCCACCCAGATGGGGGAGGGACAGGGGAGAACAAGCTCTCCTAAGCACACTTAGGACAATACCACCACACCTGCTACAGGATGCTGTGGGACTGGGAAGTAGCCCACCCAACCCATTGCATTTACCAGAAACACCAACATGGACTGCCTGGGTCCTAGTGGATTGCTCCACCACCGCTACTGCCGTCAACCATATCTCACCAGGGTGTGCTTCCCAGAGGTCTGAGAACTTGCCCACATCCCTGTCGCCCAACTCCCATGACTACCCTTTCACCAAGCCACTAGGAAGCTCAAGAATCAGCCTCCCAGGACTCACTAATACCAAAGCCAGTGTAGGCTGCTCTGGGGCTCAGGCACACTCTCCAAGCTGCTGCCACCACCAGGGCCCAAAGATGGGCTCAGTTGGCATCCAATACCCAGCTAAATTTTTCCACAACCTCAAGTAATAACTGTACTCTAAGCTACCAAGGAAATCAAAGATACCAGTGACCCTGGGTGCTGCCTATGAAGTCATACTAAGATCACACTACCATAGGCACCCAGAATGAAAGCCAAAGTATCCTACTCAACTAACAACATATACACATTTTTCAGGAAAATTATTTTCTCCTACAAAAACAATTAAAAAAAACTTGAACAAGCTACTACTACACAAGATTTGCAGATATCAGTGAAAGGATACAGGAAACATGAAAAAGGAGAAAATCATGACATCACTAAAGGATCACAATATTCTCCAGCAACAGATACCAATCAAAAAGAATCCCTCAATATGCCAGATAAAGATTTCAATATATTGATTTTATAAAGCCCTACAAGATGCAGGAGAAATCTGAAAATCAATACAAAGAATTGGAAAATCAGTCCAGGAAATGAATGAGAAATTTACCAAGGAGAGAGATACTATAAGAAAAAAAACAAGCAAAAACTCTTGAACTAAAAAAATTCAATAAAGGGAATACAGAATATATTCAAAAGCTTCAATAGTAGACTGGACCAAGCAGAAGAAAGAACCTCAGAACATGGCTGGGTGAGGTGGCTCATGCCTGTAATCCCAGCACTTTGGGAGGCCAAGGTAGGTGGATTCCTTGAGGCCAGAGTTCAAGGCCAATCTGGGCAACATACTGAAACCCTATCTCTAAAATTAGGAAAATAGAAAAAAAAAAAAGAATCTAAGAACTTGAAGACAGGTCTTTTGAAATATCCAGTCTGACAAAATAAGGAAAAATGAATAAAAAAGAAGAGACAAAGACTTTGAGTTATCTGGGACTACATGGTGTGACCAAACTTATGTATTTTTGGTATTTCCAAGGGGGAAGAGAGATTTTAAAAAATTAGAACACCTATTTTTAGGAAGTAATTGATGAAAACTTCCACATCTAGCAAGAGAGTTAGACATCCAGATACAGAGCCCCAGCAAATACATTGCAAAAAGAACTTCACATAATAGTATGTTTAGAAAGTCTAAAGTCAAGAAGAAAGAAAGAATTTTAAAATTAGCAAGAGAAAAGCATCTAGTTACCTATTAAGAAAACTCATCAGACTAACGGCAGACTTTTCAGTGGAAACCTTACAGGCGAGAAGAGAACAGAATGGCATTTCAAACTGCTGAAAGAAAAGTACTGTCAGTCAAAAAATTTATGTTCTGTCAGAATAAGCTTCATAAGTGAAGGAGAAATAAAATCTTTTCCAGACAAGCAAATGGCGAGTGAACTTGTCAACACTAGACTGTTCCTATGGGAGATGCTCAAATGGGTCTTAAACATGGAAATGAAAGGTCAACACTCAGCATCATGAAAACACACAGAAGAATAAAACTCACATTTCTTATAAAAACAACCTCATAAATGAGGAAGAGAAAAGAATCAAATGGCAACATGGCAGAATCTCATCAAACCACAATGACAAAAAGAGAAAAAGAAACAAATAATTTATCATATAAAATAACTTCAAACAATTAACAATATGACAACAATAAAGCCTAGTGGCCGGGCGTGGTGGCTCAAGCCTGTAATCCCAGCACTTTGGGAGGCCGAGACGGGTGGATCACGAGGTCAGGAGATCGAGACCATCCTGGCTAACACAGTGAAACCCCGTCTCTACTAAAAAAACATACAAAAATCTAGCTGGGCGAGGTGGTGGGTGCCTGTAGTCCCAGCTACTCGGGAGGCTGAGGCAGGAGAATGGCGTAAACCCGGGAGGTGGAGCTTGCAGTGAGCTGAGATCCAGCCACTGTACTCCAGCCTGGGCGACAGAGCGAGACACTGTCTCAAAAAAAAAAAAAAAAAAAAGAATAAAGCCTAGCATATCAATATTAACCTTGAATAAATGGATTAAATGCTCCACTTACAAGATATGTATTGGCAGAACACTTTAAACAACATGATGCCCAGCACTTTAGGTGGCCGAGGCGATTGGATCACCTGAGATTGGGAGCTCGAGAGCAGCCTGACCAACATGGAGAAACCCTGTCTCTACTAAAAATACAAAAATTCGCCGGCCATAATGGCATATGCCTGTGATCCCAGCTACCTGGGAGGCTGAGGCAGGAGACTTGCTTGAACCTGGGAGGCAGAGGTTGCAGTGAGTCAAGATCGTGCCATTGCACTCCAGCCTGGGCAACAAGAGCAAAACTCCATCTCAAAACAAATAAACACACACACACACACACATACACACACACCATGATGCAACTATATGCTGCCTATAAGAAACTCACTTTACCTGTAAAGACACATATAGACTGAAAGTACATAGTTGGAAAAAGATACTCCATGCAAAAAAAACCAAACAAGCAGGAACAGCTATATCTTATACCAGTTAAAACAGATTTTAAATCAAAAACATTAAAAACAAAACAAAGAAGGTCATTATATAATGATAAAGGGATCAATTTAGCAAGAGATTATAACAATGCTGAATATATATGCACCTAACATCAGAGCCCCTAAATTTACAAACAAATATAACTAGACCTAAAGAATGAGACAGACAGAATACAATGAAAGTGGGGAACTTCAACATCCCACTCATACACTAGACAGATCATTGAGAGACAAAATTAACAAAGAAACATTAGACTTGCATATGCTTTGGATGTGTGTCCCCTCCATATCTTCTGTTTACATGTGATCTCCAATGTTGGAGGTAGGGCCTAGGGGGAGGTATCAGATCATAGGGGCAGATCCCTCATGAATGGCTCAGTGCCGTCCCCTTCGTGATGAGTGAGTTCTCACTCAGTTTAAATGAGATCTGGTTGTTTAAAAGAGTCTGGGACCACCCCCTTCCATCTCTTGCCAATGTGATACACTGGCTTCTCCATTGCCATCCACCATGATAGTAAGCTTCCTGAGACACATATCAGTAGCAGATGCCAGTACCGTGCTTCGTGTTCTGCCTGCAGAACTGTGAGCTGATTAAACCACTTCTCTTTATAAATTACCTAGCCTTGGGTGTTCCTTTAGAGTGATGCAAAAATGGACAAATGCAGACTTAAATTGGACTTTAACCCAATGGACTCAACAAACACTTACAAAACATTTTACCTAACAACTACAGAATATACATTCTTTTCATCAGCATATGGTATATTCTCCAAGATAGACCATATATTAAGACCACGAAACATGTCTTAACAAATTTTTTAAAAATCAAAATTATATCAAGTATCATCTCAGACCACAGTGGATAAAGTCAGAAAAGGATTCCATTCCATCAATACTAGGAGGAACTTTGAAATGGTATAAATACATGGGCACTAAATAGGATGCTCCTGAAAGATCACCAGGTCAACAAAGAAATTAAGGTGGAAATTTAAAAAAAAAAAAAATTGAAACGAATAAAAATGAAAATACAACATACAAAAGCCTGTGGGATACAGCAAAAGCAGTACTAACAGGGAAGTTTATAGCACTGAATGCCTACATCAGAAAAGTAGAAAGGGCCAGGCATGGTGGCTCACCGCTGTAATCCCAGCATTTTGGGAGGTTGAGGCGGGTGGATCACTTAAGGTCAGGAGTTTGAGGCCAGGCTGGCCATATGAAGAAACCCTGTCTCTACTAAAAAATACAAAAATTAGCAAGACATGTTGGTGCATGCATGTAATCTCAGCTACTCGGGAGGCTGAGGTGGGAGAATGACTTGAACCTGGGAGGCAGAGGTTGCAGTGAGCCAAGATCACACTCCTGCACTTCTGCCTGGGTGACAGAGTGAGACTCCATCTCAAAAAACAGTAGAAAGATCACAAACTAACAACCAATGTCACACCTCAAAGAACTAGAAAAAGAACAAACCAAACCCAAAGTTAGCCAAAGAAGTAACAAAGATCAGAGCAGAACTAAATGAAATAGAAACCACAAAAACAAAAAAACAACAAAACAAAACTTGGTTCTTCAAAATGTTAAGGAAAACGAATAAATCACTAACTAGACTAACCTAGGAAAGAAGAGAAAATGAAAATAAAAACAATCAGAAATGAAGAATAGGACATTATAACTGACTGAATAGAAACACAAAACATCACGAGAGACTATTATGAACAGCTTTACCCTCACAAACTAGAAAACCTAGAGGAAATGGATAAATTCCTGGACAGTTACAATCTATCAAGATTGAACCAGGAAGTGGAACTCTTGAACAGATCAATAATGAATAGCAAGATTGAATCAGTAATTAAAAGTCTCCCAAGAAGGCCAGGCGTGGTGACTCATGCCTGTAATCCCAGCACTTTGGGAGGCCGAGGAGGGTGGATCACTTGAGCTCAGGAATTTGATACCAGCCTGCTCAACACAGTGAAACCGCATCTCTACTAAAAATACAAAAATTAGCTGGGTGTGGTGGCACACGCCTGTAATCCCAGCTACTCAGGAGGCTGAGGCAGCAGAATTGCTTGAACCCAGGAGGTGGAGGTTGCAGTGAATCGAGATCATGCCACTGCACTCCAGCCTGGGTGAGAGTGAAACTCCATCTCAAAAAAAAGTCTTTCAACAAAATAAATTCCAGGACCAGATAGATTCACAGATTAATCCTACCCAGCATACAAAGAAGAACTAATACAAATCGTTGTGAAACTATTCCAAAAAATTGAGGAGGATGGAATTCTCCCTAACTGATTCTATGAGGCCAGCATCATCCTGATAACAAAAGCTGGCAAGAACACAACAAAAAACAAAACTATAGATCAATATCCCTGAATCGCATAGATACAAAGAGCCTCAGCAAAATACTAGCAAATCAAATAAAAAAGACCATACACCACGGTTGGGTCAGATTTAACCTGGGGATCCAAGGATGGTTTAACATATGCAAATCCATAATGTGATACATTCAATAGAATGAAGGGCAAAAGTCTTATGATCATCTCAATAGATGCAGAAAAATTATTCAATAAAAATCAGCATTTCTTCCTGATGAAAATCCTCAACAAACTAGACATAGAAGCAACATATCTCAACATAATAAAGGCTACATATGACAAGCCCACAGCAAACATAACATTTAATGGTGAAAATTTGAAAGCATTCCCTCTAAGAACCATAACAAGACAAGAATGCCACTTTCACCACTCTTATTCAACACAGTACTGGAAGTCCTAGCCAGAGTAGTTAGGCAAGAGAAACAAATGGAGGGCATCCAAATTAGAGAAAAATGAAGTCAAAATATCCCTGTTTGCCGATGAGATGATCTTATGTCTAGAAAACTCTGAAGACTCCAAAAACAACTCTTAAATTTGAGAAAACAATTCAGTAAAGTTTTTAGGATACAAAATTAACGTACAAAAATCAGTAGCATTTCCACACACCAGTAACGATCTAGCCAAGGACCAAATCAAGGAGGCAATCCATTTGCAATAGCTACAAAGAAAATAAAATACATAAGGATATATTTAACCAGGGAGATGAAAGATCTCTATAAGGAGAGCTACAAAACACTGATGAAAGAGATTGTAGATGATATAAACAAATGGAAAAATATCCCATGCTCATGGATTTGAGGAATCGATATCATTCATATGAACATACTGTCCAAAGCAATCTATAGACTCAATGCAATCTCTATCAAAACACCAATGTCATTTTTCACAGAATTAGAAAAAGCCATCCTAAAATTCATATAGAATCAGAAAAGAGCCCAAATAGTTTAAGCAATTCTAAGCAAGTTGAACAAAGCTGGAGGCATTACATTACCTGACTTCAAATTATACTTCAAGCATATAGTAACAAAAACAGCATTGTACTGGTATAAAAATAAACACATATATCAACGGAACAGAACAGAAAACCCAAAAATAAAACCACCTACCTACAACCAACTAATCTTTGACAAAGTCAACAACAATATACACTGGGGAAAGGACATCCTATTCAATAAATATTTCTGGGAAGATTGAATAATCATATGTAGAAGAATGAAACTGGACCAGTATCTTTCATCATATACAAAGATTAACTCACGATGGATTAAAAACCTAAATCTAAAACCTGAAAGTATAAAAATTTTAGAAGAAAACCTAGGGAAAATTCTTTTGGACACTGGCCTAGGCAAAGAATTTATGATGAAGTCTTCAAAAACAAATACGATAAAACAAAAAATACACAAATGGAACTTAAAGAGCTTCTTCACAGCAAAAGAAATAAATCATTTTAGGCCAGGTGTGGTGGCTCATGCCTGTAATCCCAGCACTTTGGGATGTTGAGGAGGGCAGATCGCCTGAGGTCAGGAGTTCGAGAACACCCAGGGCAACATGGTGAAACCCTGTCTCTACTAAAAATACAAAAATTAGCCCGGCATGGTAGCACACACCTGTAGTCCCAGCTACTCGGGAGGATGAGGCAGGAGAATCGCTTGAACCAGGGAGGCAGAGGTTGCAGTGAGCTAAGATCGTGCTGTTGCACACTCCAGCTTGGGCAAGAAAATAAGACTCCACTGCAAAAAAAAAAAAAAAAAAAAAA
>NW_012098765.1:2111509-2113444 GCF_000951045.1 Mandrillus leucophaeus
AGAGAGAAAGAAAAAAACAAAAAAAAAAGAAAGAAATCATTTTATAAAAGGGATACCTACGCTTGTATTTCACTGTAGCAGTATTGATAATAGCAAAGCTATGGAATCAGTCTAAGCCCAAAAATAGAGGTTTGGATAAAGAAAATGCAGTATATGTATAACATAGAATACTATTCAGCCATAAAAAGGAATGAAATCATGCCTTTTGTAGCTACACGGATGGAACTGGAGACCATTACCCTAAGAGAAAGAAGTCAGACCAGAAAGTCAAATAACACATGTTCTCAGTTATAGATGGGAGCTAAACAATGGATACCCTTGGACATACAGAGTGGAACAACAGACATTGTAGACTTTGAAAGGTGGGCGGGTGGGAGGGGGTGAGGCTTGAAAAGTTGCTGATTGGATACAATGTTTACTACTTGGGTGCTGGGAAAGCTAATAGGCTAGACTTCGCCATGATGCAATATATGCACATAAGAAATCTGCACTTGTGACTTGGTGCAGTGGCTCACACCTGTAATTCCAGTACTTTGGGAGGCCAAGGCTCACGGATCACTTGAGGTTAGGTGTTCAAGACCAGCCTGGCTAACATAGTGAAACCCCATCTCTACTAAAAATACAAAAATTAGCTGAGTGTGGTGGCAAACACTTGCAGTACCAGCTACTTGGGAGGCTGAGGCAGGAGAATTGCTTGAATCTGGGGTGTGGTGCGGGGGGTGGGCGGAGGCAAAGGTTGCAGTAAGCTGAGATTGGGCCACTGTACTCCAGCCTGGGCAACAGAGTGAGACTCTGTCTCAAAAAAGAAAAAAGAAATCTGAACTTGTAACCCTTACATATAGAAAAATAAAAATACTTTAGAAAATAATATGGCAATTTTTTTAAAAATTAAAAATAGAATTGCCATATGATGCAGCAATTCTACTCCTAGGTATATATTGACAAAAACTGAAAGCAGGATTTCAAGGAGATCTTGGTACACGCATGTTCATAGCAGCAGTATTTGCAGAAGCCAAAAGGTGGAAGCCACCCAAGTGACAATCAGCACATGAATGGATAAAATTTGGTACCTACACAGAATGGAAATGTGATTTTTGTCTTCGGTTCTGTTTATATGCGTTTATTGATTTGCATATGTTGAACCATCCTTGCATTCCAGGGATGAAGCCCAATTGATCATGGTGGATAAGCTTTTTGATGTGCTGCTGAATTCGGTTTGCCAGTATTTTATTGAGGATTTTTGCATTGATGTTCATCAGGGATATTGGTCTAAAATTCTCTTTTTTTGTTGTATCTCTGCCAGGCTTTGGTATCAGGATGATGTTGGCCTCATAAAATGAGTTAGGGAGAATTCCCTCTTTTCCTATTGATTGCAATATTTTCAGAAGCAATGATACCAGCTTCTCCTTGTACCTCTGGAAGAATTTGGCTGTGAATCCTTCTGGTCCTGGACTTTTTTTGATTGGTAGGCTATTAATTATTGCCTCAATTTCAGAGTCTGTTATTGGTCTATTCAGGGATTCAACTTCTTCCTGGTTTATCCTTGGGAGAGTGTGTATGTCCAGGAATTTATCCATTTCTTCTAGGTTTTCTAGTTTATTTGCATAGAGGTGTTTATAGTATTCTCTGATGGTAGTTTGTATTTCTGTAGGGTTGGTGGTGATATCCCTTTTATCATTTTTTATTGCATCTGTTTGATTCTTCTCTCTTTTCTTCTTTATTAGTCTTGATAGCAGTCTATCAATTTTGTTGATCTTTTCAAAACACCAGTTCCTGGATTCATTGATTTTTTTGAAGTTTTTTTTCTGTCTCTATCTCCTTCCAGTTCTGCTCTGATCTTAGTTCTTTCTTTCCTTCTGCTAGCTTTTGAACGTGTTTGCTCTTGCTTCTCTATTTCTTTAAATGGTGATATTAGGGTGTCAATTTTAGATCTTT
>NW_012098765.1:2114275-2135370 GCF_000951045.1 Mandrillus leucophaeus
AATATTGACAGTGGGGTGTTAAAGTCTCCCATTATTATTGTGTGGGAGTCTATGTCTCTTTGTAGGTCTCTAAGGACTTGCTTTAAGAATCTGGGTGCTCCTGTATTGGGTGTGTATATATTTAGGATGGTTAGCTCTTCTTATTGAATGGATCCCTTTGCCATTATGTAATGGCCTTCTTTGTCTCTTTTGACCTTTGTTGGTTTAAAGTCTGTTTTCTCAGAGACTAGGATTGCAACCTCGGCTTTTTTTTTTTTCTGTCCATTTGCTTGGTAGATCTTCCTCCATCCCTTTATTTTGAGCCTATGTGTGTCTCTGCATGTGAGGTAGGTCTCCTGAATACAGTACACTGATGGGTCTTGACCCTTTATCCAATTTGCCAGTCTGTGTCTTTTAATTGGGGCATTTAGCCCATTTACATTTAAGGTTAATATTGTTATGTGTGAATTTGATCCTGTCATTGTGATGTTAGCTGGTTATTGTGCCCGTTAGTTAAGGCAGTTTCTTCCTAGCATCGATGATCTTTTCAATTTGGCATGTGTTTGCAGTGGCTGGTACCAGCTGTTCCTTTCCATGTTTAGTGCTTCCTTCAGGAGTTCTTGGAAGGCAGGTTTGGTGGTGACAAAATCTCTCAGCATTTGTTTGTCTGTAAAGGACTTTATTTCTCCTTCACTTATGAAGCTTAGTTTGGCTGGATATGAAATTCTTGGTTGAAAATTCTTTTCTTTAAGAATATTGAATATTGGCCCCCACTCTCTTCTGGCTTTCAGGGTTTCTGCCAAGAGATCCGCTGTTAGTCTGATGGGCTTCGCTTTGTGGGTAACCCAACCTTTCTCTCTGGCTGTCTTTCCTTCATTTCAACCTTGGTGAATCTGACAATTACGTGTCTTTGGGCTGCTCTTCTCAAGGAGTATCTTTGTGGTATTCTCTCCATTTCCTGAATTTGAATGTTGACCTGCCTTGCTAGGTTGGGGAAGTTCTCCTGGATAATATCCCAAACGGTGTTTTCCAACATGGTTCCATTCTCCCTGTCACTTTCAGGTACACAAATCAAATGTAGATTTGGTCTTTTCACATAGTCCCATATTTCTTGGAGACTTTGTTCATTTCTTTTTACTTTGTTTTCTCTAAACTTGTCTGCTCACTTTATTTCATTAATTTGATCTTCAATCACTGATATCCTTTCTTCCACTTGATCAAATTGAAGTTTGTGCATATGTCATGAAGTTCTCATGCCATCATTTTCAGCTCCATCATGTCATTTAAGGTCTTCTCTACACTGTTTATTCTAATTAGCTATTCATCTCAACAATGGCTGACACTCCCACTCCCCACCATCACCTGGCTTTTTTCAAGGTTTTTAGCTTCCTTGAGATGGGTTCAAACATGCTCCTTTAGCTCAGAGAAGTTTGTTACCGATCTTCTGAAGCCTACTTCTGACAACTCATCAAAGTCATTCTCTGTCCAGCTCTGTTCTGTTTCTGGTGAGGAGCTGTGATCTTTTTGAGGAGAAAAGGCACTCTGGTTTTTAGAATTTTCACCTTTTCGGCCGGGCGCGGTGGCTCAAGCCTGTAATCCCAGCACTTTGGGAGGCCGGGGCGGGTGGGTCACCAGGTCAGGAGATCGAGACCATCCTGGCTAACATGATGAAACCCCGTCTCTACTAAAAAAAAAAAAAAAAAAAAAAAAAAAATCACCTTTTTTGCTGCGGTTTCTACCCATCTTTGTGGTTTTATCTACCTTTGGTCTTTGATGTTGGTGACCTGCAGATGGGGTTTTTGATGTGGATGCCCTTTTTGTTGATGTTAATGCTATTCCTTTCTGTTTGTTAGTTTTCCTTCTACCTTTGGTCTTTGATGTTGGTGACCTGCAGATGGGGTTTTTGATGTGGATGTCCTTTTTGTTGATGTTAATGCTATTCCTTTCTGTTTGTTAGTTTTCCTTCTAACAGTCAGGTCCCTCAACTGCAGGTCTGTTGGAGTTTGCTGGAGGTCCACTTGTGACCCTGTTTGCCTTGGTATCACCAGCAGAGGTTGCAGAACAGCAAATATTGCAGAACAGCAAATATTGCTGCCTGATCCTTTCTCTGGAAGCTTCATCCCAGAAGGGCACCCAACTGTATGAGGTTGTCTGTCAGCCCCTACTGGGAGGTGTCTCCCAGTTAGGCTACACAGGGGTCAGGGATCCACTTGGCGAGGCATTCTGTTCATTCTCAGAGCTCAAACACCATCCTTGCTGCTTTATTTACATACTGAAGTCTCAGCAATGGCTGACACCCCCATCCTCCACCAACGCCTTGCTAATTTTTGTATTTTTAGTAGAGGCAGGGTTTCACCATGTTGGACAGGCTGGTCTCAAACTCCTGACCTCAAGTGATCCATCTGTCTTGGCCTCTCAAAGTGCTGGGATTACAGGCATGAGCCACTGTGCCTGGCCTGCCATCTTAAACATTTTCGAGGCTGGGCATGATGACTCATGCCTATAATACCAGCAGTTTGGGAGGCCAAGGTGGGAGAATTGCTTGAGCTCATGAGTTCAAGACTAGCCTGGCCAGCCTAATGAGACCCCATCTCTACAAAAAATAAAAATAAAAAATTACCCAGGTGTAATGACCCACTATTATAATCCTAGTTACTCCGGAGACTGAGGCAGGAGGATCACTTGAACCCAGGGGTGTTCGAGGCTGCATTGTGCTATGACTGTGCCATTGTACTCCAGCCTGGGTGGAAGAGTGGGACATGTCTCTAAAAAATTTTTTATGAGTACGATTCAATAGGGTTAAATATATTTACACTATTGTGCAACAGATCTGTAGATTTTTTTCATCTTACAATGCTCAAATTCTATACACACTGAACAATTTTTCCTTCCCCTCTGCTAGTCCTTGGCAACCATCTTTCTACTTTCTCTTTCTATTATTTTTGACTACTTTACATATCTCATATAAATGGGCTCATACAGTATTTGTCCTTTTGTGATTGGCTTATTATACTTAGCATCATGTCCTTGAGATTCATCCATGTTATAGCGTGTGATAGGACTTCTTTTTTTTTTTAACAATGTTAATATCTCATTGTATAAATATCTCATGTTTTCTTTATCCATTCATCCATCAATAGACATTTGTGTCACTTCCACATCTTGACTATTGTGAATAATGCTGCAACCAGTCAGTGTGCAAATTCTTCAAGATCATGCTTTGAATTGTTTTGGCTATATTCTCAGAAGTAGGATTTCTGGGCCATATGGCAATGATATTTTTACTGTTTTTTTTTTTTTTTAGACAGACTTTTGTTCTTGTTGCCCTGGCTGTAGTGCAATGACGCAATCTCGGCTCACCACAACCTCTGCCTCCCAGGTTCAAGTGTTTCTCCTGTCTCAGCCTCCCGCGTAGCTGGGATTACAGACATGCACCACCACGCCCAGCTAATTTTGTATTTTTAGTAGAGATGGGGTTTCTCCATGTTGATCAGGATGGTCTCGAACTCCTGGCCTCAGGTGATCCGCCCATCTCAGCCTCCTAAAGTGCTGGGATTACAGGCGTGAGTCACCTTGCCCAGCTGATATTTTTACTGTTTAAAGAACCTCTATATTGTTTTCTATAGTGGCTGCACCAATTTACATTCCCACCAATAGAGCACAAAGCTTTTGATTTCTTTGCATGCTCACCAACACTTGTTTTCTATGTTTTCTTAATAGTGGCCATCCGAATGGTTTGTGAGATGATGTCATATTGTAGCGATATTGCATTTCTCTAATAATTAATGACATTAAGTTTAATATACTTATTGGCCATTTATATATCTTCTCTGGAGAATTTTCAGTTCAAGTCCTTTGCCTATTTTCAAGTCAGGTTATTTATTTTGGGGGGTTGAGTTGTAGGACTTCTTTATATATCCTGATATTAACTGATTATCAGGTGTATGATTTGCACTTACTTTCTTCAATTTCATAGGTTGCCTTTTCTGTCTTGATTATTTTCTTTGATGTGCAGCAGTTTTAAAGTTTGAGGTAATCCTATTTGTCTATTTTTGGTGTTGTTCAAGAAATCATTGCCAAACCCAATGTCTTGAAGCTTTCCCTCTATGTTTTCTTCTAGGAGTTTTATATTTCTAGTTCTTACTTTTAGGTCTTTATGGTTAATTTTTGTATATAGTATATTGTAGGGGTCCAACTTCATTCTTTTGCAGGTGGATATCCAATTTTCTTAACATCATTTGTTAAAGACACTCTCCTTTTCTCCTGTGTTTGGTCTTGCCACCCCTTGTTGAAGGTCATTTGATAATATACATGAGGATTTATTTTGAGGATCTTTATTTTTTTTCTTCCAATTTTGGTGTGTTTTATTTATTTTTATTTTCTAATTTCTCTGGCTAGGACTTCCAGTACTATGTTGAATAGAAGTGGTAAGAGTGGGCATCTTTGCCTTTCTCTTGATCTGAGAAGAAAAGGTTTCACTCTTTCACCCTTAGTGTGATATTACCTGTGGGATTTTCATAAATGACCTTTATTATGCTGGGGAACATTTCTTCTATTCCACTTCATTGAGTGTATTTTTAATCATGAAAATATACTGAGTCTTGTCAATTCCTTTTTCTGCATCAATTGAGATGATGTAGTTTTGTTCTTCATTCTGTTAATGTGGCATTTCACATTGATTACTTTTTGTTCAATCATACTTGCATTCTAGATGTAAATTCAACTTGGTCACCATATTATAATTATAATCCTTGTAATGGGCTGTTGAATTTGGTTTGCTAGTATTTTGTTGATAATTTTTGCATCAATATTCATCAGGGATATTGGTCTATATTTTTCTTTTCTTTTTGCATCATTGTCTGGCATTGGTATTGGGGTAATTCTGACCTCATAAGAATGAATTCAGAAGTGCCTCCTCCTTGTCAATTCTGAGAAAGAGTTTGAGGAGGCTTGGTGTTAATTCTTCCTTAAATGTTTTTTAGAATTCAGCAGTGAAGCCATCTTGCCCTCAGCTTTCCTTATTGAATGATTTTTGATTACTATTTCAATATCCTTATTAGTTATAGATCTGTTCAAATTCTTAATTTCAACAAAATTCAGTCTTGGTAAATTTTATGTTTCTGTAAATTTTTCTTTTTGTTCTGAGTATCCAGCTTGTCAGCATAGAATTTTTCATAATACTTCCTTACAATCTGTCTTATTTCTATAATTAATTGTAATGTCTCCTTTTTCAGTTCTAATTTTAATTATTTGTGTCTTCTCTCTTTTTTCTTAATCTAGCTAAGGATTTTTGAATTTTTTTTAAACCCAAAATGTTAGTTTCACTGATGTTTGCTATTGTTTTTCTATTTTCTACTTCATTTAACTCCACTTTTAACTTTATTATTTTCTTTTGCTAACTTTTGATTTAGTTTGTTTTCTTTTTTCTAGTTCCTTGAGTTGTAAAGTAAATTTGTTGATTAGGGATATTTTCTTTACTAATGTCAGTGTTTATCATTGTAAACTTCCCTCTTAGTACGGCTTTCACTGTACCTCCATGGTATGGTATGTTGTGTTTTCATTTTCATTTGTCTCCAGGAATTTCCTAATTCCCGTTGTGATTTCTTCTTTGATCTTTTCATTCTTTGGGAAGAAGTTAAATATTCCCACCTATTTGTGGATATTCTTGTCTTCCTTCTGCTATTGATTTCTAGTTTCATTTCATTGTAGTTGAAAAAGGTACTTTGTATTAGTTCAATCTTCTTATATTTGTAAAACTTATTTGTAACACGTGGTTTGTTTTGAAGCACATTCTATGTGCACTTAAGAAGATAATTTATTCTGCTGTTATTGGGTGGAGTTTTCTGTGTATGTCTCTTGGGTCCAATTGATCTATAGTGTTGTTTAAGTTCTCTGTTTCTTTATCCTCTGTCTGGTTATTCGGTCCATAATTGAAAGTGGGACATTGAAGTCTTTTACGATTTTTTTTTATTGTCTAGACCTCCCTTTAATTTTGTCAATATTTGCTTCATGTATTGGGGAGCTCTAATGTTGAGACCTCTAATATAATTGTTTTGTTGTTGAAATGATGCTTTTATTATTATAAAATGTCCTTCTTTATCATTTGTAACAGTTTTTGTCTTAAAATCTATTTCATCTGCTGTAAATATGGCCACCTCTTCTCTCTGTAGGTTCCTGTTTACATGGAATTTTTTTTTCCATCATTTCACTTTTAACCTATGTGTGTCCTTTAGATCTATAATAAGTTTCTTTCAGACAGCATATAGTTAAATCTTATTTTTATTTCAATCCATTCAACCAATCTGAGTCTCTTTCAGATAGCGTATAGTTAAATCTTATTTTTATTTCAATCCATTCAGCCAATCTATGTCTTTAATGCTATTATTATTTGTTTTTTTAAAGAATTCAACTTTTTTTAGACTCAGGGGGTACATGTGCAGGTCTGTTACATGGGTATATTGCATGATGCAGAGGTTTGGGGTATGGATGATTCCATTTAGGTAGTAAGCGTAGTGCCCATTAGGCATTTTTTTCAACCCTTGCTCCCTTGCTTTCTGTCCCTTCAAGTAGTCCCCAGTGTCTATTGTTCCCATTTTTTGTGTCCATGTGTACCCAAAATTTAGCTCTCACTTATAAATGAGAATATGCAGTATTTGGTTTTCTGTGCCTGCATTAATTTGCTTAGATATAATGGACTCCTGCTGCATCCATGTTGCTGCAAAGAACAAGATTTCCTTTTTTAATGGCTGTGCAGTATTCCATGGTGTATGTGTACCACATTTGCTTAATCCAATCCACCACTGATGGGCACCTAGGTAGATTCCACATCCTTGCTATTATGAATGGTGCTGCAATGAACACAAATACATGTGTCTTTTTGGTGGAAGAATTTGTTTTTTTTCTGAATATATACCCAGTAATAAGATTGCTGGGTTGATTCATAGTTCTATTTTTAATTCTTTGAGAAATGTCCAAACCAGAGTGGCTGAACTAATTTACATTTACATTTCCACACACAGTATATAAACATTATCTTTTCTCTGCAGCCTCACCAACATCTGTGATTTTTTGATTTTCTAATGACAGCCATTCTAAAAACTGTGAGATGGTATTCTCATGGAGGCTTTGAATTGCATTTCTCTGATGATTAGTGATGTTGAGCATTTTTTCATATGTTTGTTGGCCGCTTATATGTCTCCTTTTAAGAAGTGTCTGTTCATGTCCTTTGCCCACTTTTTAGCATATGTGCTGCTGAAGCGAGCACCTTTGCCCACTTTTTAATGAGATTATATATTTTCTGCTGTTAAATTGTTTTAAGTCCTTTGTAGATTCTGGACATTATACCTTTGTTGGATGCATAGTTTGAGAATATTTTCTCCCATTCTGTAGGGTACCTATTTACTCTGTTGATAGTTTCTTTAGCTATGCAGAAGCTCTTTAGTTTAATTAGGTCCCACCTGTCAATTTTTGTTTTTCTTTTAACTACTTTTGAGGACTTGGTCATAAATTCTTTGCTAAAGCTGATATCTAGGAGAGTGCTTCCTTTGTTTTCTCCTAGGATTTTCATAGTTATAGGTCTTAATTTTAAGTCTTTACTCCATTTTGATTTAATTTGTGTGTGTGGTGATAGGTAGGGATCCAGTTTCATTCTTCTGCATATGGACAGCCAGATATCCCAGCACCATTTATTGAATAGGTAGAACTTTCCCCATTGTTTGCCTTGTTGACTTTGTCAAAGATCAGATGGATGTAGGTGTGCAGCTTTATTTCTGGGTTCACTCTTCTGTTCCATTGGACTATGTGTTTTTGTACCAGTACCATGACATTTTGGTTACTGTAGCCTTGTAGTATAGTTTGAAGTCTGATAGTGTGATGACTGGCTTTGTTCTCTTTGCTTAAAGATTGATTTGGCTATTCAGGCTCTTCTTTGGTTCCCTATGAATTTTAGAATGATTTTTTTCTAATCCTGTGAAAAATGATGTTGGTAGTTTGATGGGAATAGTATTGAATCTATAGATTGCTTTGGCAGTATGGCCATGTAAAAAAATATGTTGATTATTCCAATACATGAACATGCAATATTTTCCGTTAGTTTCTGTCATCTGCGATTTCTTTTAGCAGTGTTTTGTAGTTCTCCTTGTAGAGCTCTTTCACCTCCTTGGTTTGATGTATTCCTGGGTATTTCATGTTTTGTATTGGCCATTATAACGGAGATTGCATTCTTGATTTTCCTCTCAGCTTAAATGTTACTGGTGTATAGACATGCTATGATTTTCTACATACCAATGTACAATGGTGTATAGAAAATCATAGCATTTCTTATCATTTGACCTAGTGATCCCATTTCTGGGTATATATGCAAAGATTTATAAATCATGCTACTATAAAGACACATGCACACATATGTTTATTGCAGCACTATTCACAATTGCAAAGACTTGGAACCAACACAAATGTCCATCAATGATAGACTGGATTAAGAAATGTGGCACATATACACCATGGAATGCTATGTAGCCATATGCCATAAAAAAAGGATGGGTTCATGTCCTTTGCAGAGACATGGATGAAGCTGGAAATCATCATTCTAAGCAAACTATCAGTTTATGGCTCACCTGTTATCCAACGTGGCAGTAAAGAAAGAAGTTGCCCCACCGTTGGGCCCATGGGGATGGTGTTCATTGTGGTGCTGTTAGCTGACTGGGTTGGCCTGACCTGAGGCCCTGAAAGAAGTGGTAAGGTGCCAGCAGAGTTGGGATGGACTAGGTAGTTTCCCAGTTCCCAGGCCAGTAGATGGGCCACTGGCCAGAGTGTATCTGTTCTAAGGGGGCTGGACTGGGGTTGGACTGGCCCAGAGTCCAGGTGCTGGCTGTGATGGGGAGGGCAGACTGGTCCATGGGTCATTGGCTGAGCTCTTAGGCAGGGGCAGGTAAAACACTTCGGTGGTGGATGCCCAAGGGAAGACTACAAGCCTGTTGGGGGTACAGATTTCAGAAGGGCACTGGGCTGCAGCCAAAATGCTCACACAGGGGTAGGATGGGTACAATGAATGCCAGAAGGTGGCAAACCACATTTGTCAGAGAACAGCAGAAGTAGGGAGCTGTGGCATGCACAGTTCTGCTGGAGGTGCACAGAAGTGTCCAGCCTCCTTGTTCTCTCTTAGCCTCAGGGCAGAAGGAATGAGGACAGCTGCTGCCAGCAACTGCACAGGGCCTGTCAGTTACCTTTGGAGTTCCATTCCAGAGGAATGCAAGAGCCATGACCAACCACAGTATCCAGGTAGGTGCAGGGTAGCTGTACTGGGAGCCCAAGCTGGTGAGCCCTGTCTGGTGAGGAGCAGCATGGGTGGGGGATCACACAGTCCACAGTTTTTCCACACCTCAGTATCCTGTTGATACAGGAGGTAGAAAGAAATTATTTAAGCATATAATGAGGGATAAAGAGTCATTGACAGAGCTTCCCTTCTAACACAAAGCAATCCCCAAAATAATTTCTTTTCTAACAAAGAGCAGCCTGAAAAATCCAGCTGCAAAGATAAATAAGTGAGCTGGAAGCTTGTACTGGGGAATGCTGGCAGCTGTACCAATAGAAAAGGGCTACCTAGGAGCCGGGTATGTTCAACATGGAGGCTCCATCATCCCCCTTTTTTCTCCGTTACCATGTGTACAACACAGGGATGGGCAACATGGTGCAGGCCAGGCAGAGGACCTGCCTGCACAATAAAAGATTAGGGTGCAGGCAGCCAGAAATTTGTGTCCTATGCAAATGGAACACCCAGTCTTAACCAGTTTTTCATGCCCTATGCAAATGGCACATATGGTCCAACAATCTTTCACACCCTATGTAAATCAGACACCACCTCCTCACCAAGCATCTATAAAATCTCCTGCATTTCACTGTGGATCCAGCAACCCATTTCTCTAGGATCCCTCTCTCCAGCAGAGAGCTATTCTCTTTCTTTCACCTATTAAACTTTCACTCTTAATCTCACTCTTTGTGTGTCCCCATCCTTGATTTCCTTCACCGAGACAGCAAACCTTGAGTATCACCCCAGACAACGTGGTCACTTCACTGTGACACATATCCTGGGGTATGTGAAGGAGTCTGTCCTCCCTTGGTGGGGCTATGGCACCTGGTGCAGGGCTCCTCCGGATTTAAGGCCCCTGGAGCTCTGTGTGGGCTTGAGCAGTGCCAGAGAATCAGTCCTAGGTTTTATTACCTCCTTCACAGGAGAAAGGAGGGAGAAGAGGAGGATGATCTATCTTCCTGCTTCTGCTGTTTTCTCAAAGGCCAAATACTATATTTTGGGATAGTTGTGTCCTGAAGTCCATCAAGATCAACCTTTAATACATTTTTTCCTTCCTTCTTTTCTTCCTTCCCTCCCCCTTCTCTTCTCTTTCTTTCTTTCTTTCTTCCTTTCTTTCTATTATGTGTTCTTTCATTCTTTCTTTTTTTACCTTTCTTTTTTTTCTTTTTTTTTTTTTTTTTTTGACAGGGTCTTGCCCTGTCATCCAGGCTGGAATGCAGTAGTGTGATATTGGCTCACTGCAACATCCACCTCCTAGGCTCAAGCAATCCTTCCACCTGATCCTCCCACTTCAGCCTCCCAAAGTGCTGGGATTACAGGCATGAGCCACGGTGCTGGCCTAATACAAGTTTGTTTTTTTTTTTAATATAAGAAAAAGTCACAGCAAGAGAGATCAGAGACAAAAAAGCAAAAGACACACACACAAAAGATGAGGCAATGTGAATATGGAGGCAGAGACTGGAATGATGCAGTTCATAAACCATGGAATGCAAGGATTGCAGGCAATTCCCAAAGACTGGGAGAAAGACACAAAGCGACTTCTCCCTCCAAGCCTTGAGAGGGAGTATGGCCCTGCTGTTACATTGATTTCAGATTTCTGGCCTCCAGAACTGTGGGAGAACAAATTTCTGTTGTTCTGAATGACCCAGTTTGTTGTAATTTGTTATGGAAGCTTTAGGGAAACTAATATGGTTTACTTTACCCAAAAACAAACCATTTAAAACCTGGGTAATAATAAAGATACACAAATAGTCGACAGCTCTGCCCTTTGGTTTGCAACCCAACACGGCTTTATTTTTTTGTCTGATGCTGGAATGATGCACACTTTATTAAAATAATTTAAACAATACAGAAAATGTAAAGAAGAAAGTAAAAATTACTCCTATGGTAGATAAGTTATTGTTCTGAAATAGTTTTTCCTCCCCTTCCCTCCACATCTCTCCCCATCCCCATGTACAAGTGTACATCCTCACACCTTGATTTTGAGGCATGACCCAGTCTCATGTGAGGTTGGAATTCTTATGCAACCCCTGTCAATTGTGCTAACTCTGACAGGGGTAGGGGTGAGGATGAGCAGTTTCATGATGACTCATCAGCTAATTTAAATACTTTTGAATTCATGGTTTATTGTGAGACTTTCACACACCAACAATCATGCAAATATATATTTTTTTTAATTTCAATTTTAAGTTCTGGGGTATGTGTGCAGGGTGCACAGGTTTGTTACATAGGTAAATGTGTGCCACAATGGTTTGCTGCCCCCATCAACCCATCACCTAGGTATTAAGCCCAGCATGCACTAACTATTTTCCCTAATGCTCTCCTCTCCTCTCATCCCACCCCTGACAGGCTCCAGTGTGTGTTGTTCTCCTCCCTGTATCCAGGTGTTCTCATTGTTCAGCTCCCTTATAAGTGAGAACGTGCGGTGTTTGGTTTTCTGTTCCTGCATTAGTTTGCTGAGGATGATGGCTTCCAGCTCCATTCATGTCCCTGTAAAGGATGTGATCTCGTTCCTTTTTATGGCTGTGTGGTATTCCATGGTGTATATGTACCACATTTTCTTTATCCAGTCTATCATTGCTGGACATTTGTGTTGATTCCATGTCTTTGCTATTGTGAATAGTGCTGCAATGAACACATGTGTGCATTTCTCTTTGTAATAGAATGATTCATTTTCCTTTGGGTTTATACCTAGTAATGGGATTGCTGGGTCAAATGGTATTTCTGGTTCTAAATCTTTGAGGAATTCTGGTTCTAAATCTTTGTGGAACACCATCTTCCACAATGGTTGAATTAATTTACATTCTCACCAACCATGTAAAATTATTGCTATTTGTCTGCAACCTTGACAGCATCATGCAAATATTTTCAACACACACATGCAGTAGTTGAGGAGACCAGGCTGACTGACAAACCAGGCAGTCAGGTTTTCCCTAGAAAGGCTAAAATGAGAGGCGGCAGTTAGGGGAGGATGTTGCTCTCTCCCAGCAGAGCTTCTGGCTGCTGCCTCCAAGAAAGAAGGGATCTGGCCAGGCGCAGTGGCTCATGCCTGTAATCCCAACACTTTGGGAGGCCAAGGCGGGTGGATCACCTGAGGTCAGGAGTTCGCGACCAGCCTGGCCAACATGGTGAACCCCTTTCTCTACTAAAAATACTATATATATGTGTGTGTGTGTGTGTGTGTGTATGTATGTGTGTATATATATATGTGTATGTGTGTATATATATATCCTGAGCAGGTGTGGTGGCAGGTGCCTGTAATCCCATCTACTGGGGAGGCTGAGGCAGGAGGATCACTTGAACCCAGGAGACAGAGGTTGCAGTGAGGTGAGATGGTGCCATTGGACTCTAGCCTGGGCGACAACAGTGAAACTCCATCTCAAAAAAAAAAAAAAAAAAAAAAGAAAAGAAAAAAGAAAGAAAGGAAAGAAAGAAAGAAAGAAAGAGAGAGAGAGAGAGAGAGAGCTCTCCAGATTCGATGCACTCCCTATCAAAATTCCAATGTCATTTTTACAGAAATAGAAAAAAATCCTTTGAATTCAAACAGAACCGTGAAAGAGCCTGACTAGCCCAAACAATCTTGAGCAAAAAGAACAAAACTGGAGGTATTACACCACCTGATTTCAAAACCTATTATAAAGCAACTGTAATTCAAACATCATGCCCTGAAGGGGAGGCTTCAAAACAGCTGACTGGAGGCACCCGCCCTGCACTCCTCCTCTTCCACAAAGAAGAACCTCAACAGCCAGCAGATCACCACATCTAAGAGGGAGTAGGATTGGGCAGAGAAGTGACAGGTAACACCTGAGGCATGGAATGAGAGGGAGGGAATTGGCTGGTGGGGGCGAGGAGGGAAGGTGAGAGACTCCTAGAAGCCCATATTGCCACCACTGACTCCCACATTCCTGCTGTGGGAGAGCCCCTTGACACTCTCAGGCCCTGAGACCAGTGTAAAGAACTGCCTGGAGTCCACGCAATGATATTTTTCCAGATAGGGAGCCCATGCTGTTCCCACATGCACTGAGACCCAAGCAGCTGCAGTACGGTGCTGTTGTGAGAGCCCAGCCCCAACTATACCACATCCTGCCATGGGCTTCAACAACCCTGGGGCGGGTTGGGCGTGGTGGCTCACACCTGCAATCCCAGGACTTTGGGAGGCTGAGGCGGGCAGATCACCTGAGGTCAGGAGTTCAAAACCAACCTGGCCAACATGGTGAAACCCCATCTCTACTAAAAATACAAAAATGTGCTGGGTACAGTGATGGGCACCTGTAATCCCAGCTACTTGATTGTGCCATTGCACTCCAGCCTGAGCAACAAGAGCAAAACTCTACCTCAAAAACAAACAAACAAAAAACAGCCCTGGGGCGTCAACAGCCCCATCATCTCCAAATCCCTAGAGCCCCACTGACATCCCTCCGTTTGCCTAGAGGACTGTAGCAGGATACAGCAACATGGCTGGGTCCCCAGCACTCTAGCCCATGTAGTGGGCTTACACCCTGAGGGATGGGTGGTGCAGCATACTGGGAGGCTGCCCCAGGGACAAAGGGAGTCAAAGCACACGGTCCCCAGAGCCTGAGAGCTGCCTGTCTGGGGCCACTGCCACGAACCTTGCACCCCCAACAGCAAGGCTGCTGCACCATCGCTCATGAACTGAGGACAAGTTCTCCCTGCCCACCATGCCACTGCCAATGCCACCGACACCAGCTGAGCATGCTGCTTGGGCTGTGAGTTGGTACATAGTGTAGGATATAATAAATCCCTCATCAAAGGTTTTAGCCTGTAAATTGTTAAGTACAATGAGTTCTGAGATCCTCTCCAAAGGACCAACGTGTCAGTATGTTCAGCTCCCCTGTTCTTTGTTCTTCATTTTAAAGTTTAACTTTCTCATTCTCTTTGTCTCCTTGCCCCTCGTTTCAGTAAACTACCCTCTCCTAGCACACCTGCTCCATCCTGAGTCACCCCTCATCACCTGCTCTGACCTGAGTCATCCTGAGTCACCTGTTCTGTAACTGTCCTTCCCACCAAACTACTCACCCCACCACTCCAACTCGTACTCCTGCTCTCTTTAAAATCACCAATCGGAATTAGCTTAGACTGTGCGATCCAACCCTAGCCAGTCAGGGAATGATGCAGCAGTAGGGGTTACCTGCATCAGGAATAAGAGCCCCTTCCCCTCCCTTGTTCAGGTGTGCTCTTGCCATTGCTCCATCCGTGAATCACACCCTTCTGTAGTAGTAAAAATTGCCTTGCTGAGAAAATTAAATTTGTGTTTGAGTGCTATTTCTTTTGCAGCACTGAAAATTTATTTCTAACAATAGCCTACTACACACCTAGGCTATATGGTAGAGCCTATTGCTCCTAGGCTACAAACTTGTACAACATGTTACTGTACTGAATACTGTGGGCAACTGTAACACAATGGTAAATATCTGTGTATGTAAACTTATCTAAACATGGAAAAGGTACTGTAAAAATATAGCATGAAAGAACAAGTGGCACCCATGTAGGGCACTCACCATAAATGGAGGTTACAGGACTGGGAGTTACTCTGGGTGAGTCAGTGAGGGATGAATGAATGTGATGGCCTACGACACTATTGTACACTATTGTAGACTAAATTTATCTTTTTAATTATTTTAAATAAATTTATTTTAAAAATATTTTAATAATAAATTAAATTTAGACTGGACACAGTGGCTCATGCCTGTAATCCCAGCACTTTGGCCGAGGTGGGTAGATCACTTAGGCCCAGGAGTTTGAGACCAGCCTGGGCAAAATGGCAAAACTCTGTCTGTAAAAAATACAAAAATTAACTGGGTGTGGTGGCACATGCCTGTGGTCCCAGCTACTCAGGAGGCTGAGGTGGGAGGATTGCTTGAGCCCAGGAGGTCGAGGTTTTGGTGAGTCATGAACTCACCACTGCACTCCAGCCTCAGTGACAGAGCAAGACCCTGTCTCAAAATTAAATAAATGAGTAAATATGTTAACTTTAGTTGACTGTAACTGTTTTATTTTATAAGCTTTAAAAATTGTTTAAATTGTTGACTCTTTGGTAATAACACTTAGCTGAAAACACAAACGCACTGTACAGCTATACCAAAATATTTTCTGTCTTTATATGCTAATATATATCCTTTATACCCTACAGGTTTTTTTTTTTTCTATTTGTAGGATTATTTATTTATTTATTTTACTATTTAAGCTTTCTTGTTAAAAACTAAGACATAGGCCAGGCATGGTGTGTTCATGTCTGTAATCCCAGCACTTTGGGAAGCTAAGGCAGGAGGATCACTTGAGACCAGGATTTCGAGACCAGCATAGGCTGCCCCATTTCTACAAAAAAATGAAGATAAAAAATTAGCCATATGCGGCCGGGTGCAGTGGCTCACACCTGTAATCCCAGCACTCTGGGAGGCCAAGATGGGTGGATCACGAGGTCAGGAGATAGAGACCATCCTGGCTCACACAGTGAAACCCCGTCTCTACTAAAAAATACAAAAAATTAGTTGGGCATGGTGGCAGGCACCTGTAGTCTAAGCTACTCAGTAGGCTGAGGCAGGAGAATGGTGTGAACCCAGGTGGCGGAGCTTGCAGTGAGCCAAAACCGCACCACTGCACTCCAGCCTGGGCAACAGAGTGAGACTCCATCTCAAAAAAAAAAAAAAAAAAAAAAAATTAGCCATACGCGGTGATATATGCCTGTAGTCCCAGCTACTCAGGAGACTGAGGTAGAGAACTGCTTGAATCCGGGAGGTGGACGTTGCTGTGAGCCAAGATGGTGCCACTGTACTTCAGCCTGGGGGACAGAGTGTGGCTGTGTCTCTAAAAATAAAAATAAGAAAACAAAGAAGCAAAAAAAAAAAAAAAATTAAAACGTCTCTATCTGGGATTAAGCCACCTCACAAGGCACTTTCCAGGGTCTGCCTTTAGGCTGAAAGCATTAAAAAAAAAAAAAACACCCAAAATAGGAAATCTCTTTCATCCAACCCCCTTCAGCATCTGCTGGTTTTGTTCACTCTCCAATAATTTCAGAGAATTGGGTTCTTAAAAATGTTTTACTCAAGAGTTAATAGCTGTTATTCACAGGATGCTTGATCCAGTAGAAGCTACTCAACAATTACCAGAAAAAATTCTCCAGAACACTTGGATACTGACACCTTCACCCTGTTATTTAAAAGTTGTTCATCTCTGTCATCTACCCAACTTCTTTCCTGCCTCTCTACTCTAAGCCCTGATATTCTCCTGGGAGGGAATCACTTTCTGGCCATGGATGTGAGCTATCCAAACACTCAGAAAGAAAGAATCTTGACTTTCTTCTTTTCTTTGACCTTCTTCACTCTATTTCAGCCAACACTTCCACAGGCCCACCTTCACCCTTGTCATCACTCTGAAATATGAAACACAGACATTTCACTCTCCACCCACAACAGCTAGTTCCCCAACCCCTGCACTGTCTCACTGCCAATGGCCTGAGGGGTATGCCAGCTGACCAGATCTTTGGTTAATCTTCCAAAGAACACAAAAACTATAGAAGTTGAAGTCTCCCTCCTAACAAAAGACTTTTTTTCCCCCTAACATTTTGGAATGTTTTGTTACTGGCTTACAGGGAAGTTTTTCAAGAACCACAGGAGATTAGGGGTAATTTTCTGATGTTTCATAAAGAAAACAGGTGGAACTTGGCAGTCCAGAGTGGTAGTTCACAGCATGGACTTGACAGTCACACAAGGCCATACACCGGCTCTACCCTCATTTGCTGTAGAATCCAAAGCAAGGGACTTCCAATTTTGGAACACTTATCCAACTCATTTGCAAAATGAAGATGATAAAACCAACGTCACAGGCTTGCAGTGCAGAGTGTAATTAAGATCATACTCATAAAAAGCTTCACACGGTGTTTTGTTGTTGTTGCTTTGTTTTGTTTTGAAGAGAAATGGGTCTAGGCTAGGGCTATTTTTTAATCCAAACACAGACAGGTGTTTGTGAACCAGATGTTCATGTGTACACAACAGGGCCCACGTGCCTGCATACAGACACCAGAATGTATGCACAAAAACATCCACACACGTATATGTAGTCACCCAGTTGTGCATGCATCCACACAAATGTGAACATGCAGCCATATATCAGGTTGGACAAAGAAATGTACATCATAGACACCCCCCAAGGGATAAAACCCAAAGCATGCACTGAGACTACATGCACAGACAGAGACTGGCAAACATTCAGGAAGAGTGGCATGGACATACATGCACCTCATCAGGCACTCACACAAACGTGCATGTGCAGACATAAGTTGGAATGGATGCCCACTTATCCAGCACAAACACACATCCCACAAAGCCTGGTGCATGCATAAATTCATCTATCAACAGGGACATGCTGAAACATATATGCATACAGAAACCTCAAGCATGCACCCAGAGTGACACACACACAGACAGGCGTATAAATAAGGATAAACATGGCAGAGGCATCTAGGAGAAACCACTGGACAAAATGACGCAAACTTGCAAAGTTGCAGGAGCACACAGGGTGTTTGAGGGGAAGGTTGACTTGCAGGGAAGGAGAAAGAGAAAGACAGAAAGACAAGATCAGAGAAAAAGGGAGAGAGACAGGTGGGCAAAGTCCTGGCCAGGGCTCCAGGCCCATCCAGAGTAATCTGAGGGTCTAACACTGGCCTTTCTTCCTGCGAATATTACTTAACTCAGCGCCATGCTCTAGGAGGCAGCCTAAGGTCAATTTCCTATTCACAGCTTCATGGGGTAAGGCTTGCCTATGCTAAGGAAGGGATGGGGAGAGAGGTTCCCAAAAGACTCTGTCTCCCTTCCCCCTTCTCAAAGGAAAAGCTTTGGGAACATTAGACCAGAGAATTGCAAAAGGCAGGAGGGGGCTTAGAGAACATCTCATCCATTCTGTTCATCCTTAATAAGAACAGCCAATATTCATTGCACACTTACATGTAACTCGCCTGCATTGACCCATATACTTCTCACCTAAACAGCTGAAGAGTTAGGAGCTGTTTTTGGCTCCATAAGGTTCAGAGAGATGAAGTCAGTTCTTCAAGGTCACACAACAAAGAAGGGATAAGGGTTGGATTCCAATCCATGCCTTAACCTTGTTCTTAACCACTGTACCATCCATCCAGAAAGGGAAACACAGGCCCAACAATGGAAAGGGATTTTCCTGGGTTCGCCACTAACTCACTCTGAAAGCCTGTACCCAAGTCACCACCACTGGGACAAGTCCCTCCCACGTAATTTCAGATACCATTCTCTTACTCCACGCTCCAGAGTAATCAACAGGGCCAAAATTGCCAGACCTCTATGTCCCCAAATACTAGAGTTCTCCCAACCTGACTCCCCACACCCTCCCTGGCCAGGTCATGGCAGCCTGTCTGAACACTCAGTGCCCTTCCTAGTGCCAACCTCATTGAGAAACAAACTCCCCACATTTCTACCTCTCTCCTTTTTAAGAAATGAGGGAGAAGAGGAAGGACCCAGGCTTGTGGCCAGCCTGAGTGCAGGTTGGTGACCAGGATTAAAGGGATTGATGTCTGTCCCGCTGGTGCTAATCCTCCTTCCCACCTCTTCCCCCACAAAATCAATAAATGGCTTCCCTCTCTCTGCTTTGTTCTCTGCTCTTTGATCCCTCCACATAGGTCTCAGAGCTCAACAGCTAATTTGAGCCAGTTAGAGCCAGTCCTGGGAGTGTCAACCTCACCTACCTCCACTTGTCCAAAGTTGGTGACCCAGAGAAGAGGTGCAACCCTGGAAGGACCAACCATCAGAGCCCGTCCTGTGCCCATCTGGGGCCCCTCTCAGGATCTGGCTGAGGCTCATCTCAGGCCCACATAGGACCAGTCTCAGCACCTGCCTCATGCTCATGTCAGAGCCCACTGGAACCAACCTCAGACCCTATATGGTGCCACTCTTATGCCCTCCTGAAGCAGGACACTCTTATGCCCTCAGTGACACCTGAGACAACACACAGAGTCCTCTTGGCACCAAACGTGACTTTAATATTCTCCTGGTGTCAAGTTCAGTGCCAACTTCTTTCCCATCCTCATGTACACCTGGGGGCAGTCTCAAAGCCAGCACGATGCCTCCCCTCCCTGGCCATATCTGATGCAGATATCAGAACCCGCCAGTGTCATCCCTGTGTCCACTGCTGATGCCAGTCTCAGCACCCACCTCCTGCTAAGCCTGCCCCGCACTTGACTCCCAGGGTGATCTAGGCCAGTCACTGAAGGGGAACGAGGAGAGAGTTCATATCCCAGCTCCCTCACTTACTCCCTGTGTGACCTCACTCAAGAGGATTTATGGAGTCTAGATCTGCTCATCTTCAAAATGAGGATGATGATGAACCAACCTCATTGTTACAAAGATTCAACCAGGTCATACACACCTAGACTTGATCTTCCCATATGTGACCGTGCTCACCAAAGGGTAACTGTCCTGTTTACTAAGGAAGAATTTCCCTGAGGGAAGGACAAGAGGCTACTCATCCCTTCTCCACTCCCACCCACCCCAGGCTCTGCCTCTGTGCCTAACACTGGAGTTTACTCCAATCTCTTCTGCGATTGTTCCCTCTGCCTGCTAATAGTAGTAGCCCCTGACAAAGCAGGAATCACCCTTAAAGGAGACTTAACTCACCTTCAAATATGATCTTCTCTTCCTAAATACTCCCTTTCCACTGGCAGGAAAAAAAAATCCAGAAAGGGGAACTAAGGATGCAGAGCAGGAGAGACGGGAGTTCAGGGCCACTCACGCATGTCCCCTGCCCACTGTCTGTTTTCTGTCCTCCATAGACCCTTATATAAAATGAGAAACATAAATAACAATAATAATATTAATAGGGATGATACAATCAATCTAGTGGGTCTCCCTAAGGATCCGGGTTGGAAACCAGTGGAGGTCTTTGTAAATTCCAACCCTTGGGACATGAGATTTTTCCACCATTTGGGGGTTGTTATTACTATTTCTCCACACCTGGCCAATCCCTCTGCCAACTGATAACTCGAGGCACTCTCCTCCAGGTGTGGGGAAAGTTCCCTTGAAATATGGCTCTGGTCTTCCAACCCTTTCCCAACCAGAGATGTGCAGTGGAGGTTCTATGGCACCCATCCTGGCCTCACTCTGAGGTTCCAAAGAGGATTCTGGGCAACAAGAGACAGCTCTGGGCCACAACAAAATCAAGTCAGCACCTGGGCCCAGTGCTGGGCTGCTGGGCTCTCTGGGAGGACCTGCTGGGCTTGCTACACACTCCTCCTCCCAGAAACTCCACACCCACAGCCCTAGGTCTTCCTAGCCCCAAGACTCTCAAGTCCATATGCCTGGAATCCCCCCTCCTGAGACTCTTAAGCCTGCATCTTTCTCACCAGAAGACCCCCAAATGCACAGCCACACTTCCATCTCACCCTAATAAAACCCAGACCTTTGGATTCTTCTCCTTGGGACCCCCAAATCCACAACTTTGGGGTGCATTCTCACTCCCAGATCCCAAATTCAAAATCCAGGTGCTTCCCTATGCAAATATTCCAAACTCCTCAGTTCTACAGTTTATCTGATGCCTCCTCCTAAATCCACAGCCCTGCGGCACCCTTCCCAAAGTACCACAGGTTTAGTCTGGAGGTCCCCTCCTGGTTCAGCTGCCCTGGGGTCCCCCTCCTCCTCCCTTGCTGGCTGTGTCCCAAGCTAGGTGGGGTTCATGGAGGGAGTGTAGTTACAATCACCAAATGAGGTGATTATATAACCAGCCAAAGTCCACCCCTCTTTTTCAGGCAGTATAAAGGCAAACCACCCCAGCC
>NW_012098765.1:2138840-2141663 GCF_000951045.1 Mandrillus leucophaeus
AGTCCTGGGTTTCTGTTTTCCAGCCCTGGTCCTCTGTCTTCATTTGTCTTTTTGTCCTTCTCAGATTCTGTGCTTCTCCGTGTTTCTCCTCTGTCCACTGACCTCTCCTTCTTCCTCTGTCTTAGGATTTCACAGTATTCCTACTTCCACATCTCCAGCCTCCATCTCCTGGTAACGGTCTCTCCTCCTTCCAGACCCTCTCTGTTTCTGTCGCAGTAATTTTCCCTCTTCTCCAGCTCAGCTTAAGAATCTTTCACCATTTTTACACTTGAACCCGGAAGGTGGAGGTTGCAGTGAGCCGCCAAGATCGCGACAGTGCACTCCAGCCTGGGCGACAGAGCGAGAATCTGTCTCAAAAACAAATAAACAAATATACAAACAAAAGAGACTCTTTCACCATTTTTTATTTTCTCCTCCCAGATCTCCCCATATCTCACTTCCCCTCCTTCCATCCTCTTCTCCCATCTCTGTCTCTCTTTCTCTCCCTCCTTCCCTCTTTACACTCTGTGAAGTGTCCCGTCTCCCTCTGTTTCGCTGTGCATCTGTCTGGCCTGTCTCTTTTCTGATCCTCTTCTTCCCATTCGGTCTCTGTCCCTCTCTGTTTCTCTGAGTTTGCAGCTCTCCTGCGCGAGGCTTCTGCGCCTGCCCCCGCCGCCTGACTCCACCCCTGCGTTTCCTCCCTAGGAGTGACCTTCAGTACCCTGGAGCGCGCCAAGCCGCTCAGGCACTTCTCCATCGCCACCCTGCGGAACTTCGGGGTGGGCAAGCACGGCATCAGGAGGTATCCAGGAGAAGGCGGGCTTCCTCATCCAGGCCTTCCTGGGCACGCGCGGTGAGCACGCGCGGTGAGCAGCTGAGGCTGGAGAAGAAAAACGCCCAGGGCAAGGAATCTGCGCGCGCAATTATGTCTGGGAACGGGGACTAGGTGGGGAAAGGCGCCCGCGCTCCCAGCCCTGGAGTCTGGCTCTGGGAATTTGGTTTATCAGGGCAGTGCCTCCTGGAATTCTCAGACTGGCATCAGACCTCTGAGTTGACTCTCTCCCCAAACCCCTTCTCCCCCAACACACCGCCACACCCGCAAGCTCCAGGATCAATCCCACCTTCTTCCTGAGCCGAACCGTCTCCAATGTCATCAGCTCCATTGCCTTTGGTGACCGCTTTGACTATGAGGACAAAAGTTCCTGTCACTGCTGCGCATGATGCTGGGAAGCTTCCAGTTCAGGGGCAGGTAACTGGCTGCAACCCGGCCCCTGACGCCCCTACCACAACCTGCCAACTGCTCCCCTACATGGGGACAGGTGCCCCAAACGCCCACCTGCCTCCAGGCAGTGTCCCCTCAAATCAGCCCCCAATACTGGACAACTGGACAGTTGCAACAGAACCCAGGATGGGTGTCCAATACCCAGTCTCCAAGGACACCTGGATAGCTCAACAGATGCTCCCCAAAACAGAGCCTGCCGGCAGGATGCAAGCCCTCAGCTCAGCTCTCTCACCTGGGCACGTGTTCCCATCCCCAACTTACCCTAATTTGTAACAGGTGCTCCCTACCCTGTTCTTCTATTTTAACACCTGGACAAGTGATTGCCTCTACCCCTTCCTGCATACCCGAACACCTGGTGCTGCAAAATCCGGCCCATCATAATCATTTCACATCTACACAAATGTCCCAAATTAGCCCACTGGAATATCTGGCCAAGCACCCTCTACTTCACCCACTTAAATACCTGAAAACATCAACAGCTGCCCTAACCAACACCCTAAACACATAAATATCTAGACAGATTATTCCCCAGACACCCAAATAAGTGTTCCCCAACACTTTCCAATCACACACCCTACAGAGGTGCCCCCAATGCATCCCACTTGGCTAGGTAAAGACCTGAACAGGTATCCCCTCCACTTCAACATCTTCACCAGCCCCGCTTTAATACCTGAACACCTGAACAAAAGCCCCCAGTTCAGACCCAAAAATTTTCTGGGTAGTTGTCTCCAACCAAGCCTACTTGAATGCCAACATACCTAGACAGGTGACACTCCCCTCATACCAGCCCCACCCGAGTAGCTAAACACTTGAACAGGTGTCTTCCAACACATCCTGCCTTGAATATCTAAACACCTAGATGTGTGCTCCAATCCAGCCTTACTGAAACCTGGATGTATGCCTCAATCCATCTTACCTAAATTCCTGGACAGTAGCCTTCTCCCTTAACCCTCATGAAAACTTAGATCTATGCTCCCATCCAGCCCCACTGAAATACCTGAACACCTGGGCATGTAAGTGCCTTCAACCCAGTGCCTTTCTTTCTCTGACACAGGTTCCATTTCCATCAATTCCTGCCCCCTGACAGCTGTCCTTCCCTTCCCATCCTCTCTCCACAACCCCAGCTCTACGAGATGTTCTCTTCGGTGATGAAACACCTGCCAGGACCACAGCAACAGACCTTTAAAGAGCTGCAAGAGCTGGACGACTTCATAGCCAAGAAGGTGGAGCACAACAAGCACACACTGGATCCCAATTCCCCACGGGACTTCATCGACTCCTTTCTCATCCGCATGCAGGAGGTACACCCCAGCAGCCAATGGGAGGAGCTGCAAAGCCAGGCAGAGGGAAATCAGGCTGGCAGTGGGGAGGGCAGACAACACAGGCCCGTTCAAATTAGCCCCTGTCATAATAATCCTCACAATCCCAACTATATCAACCACCGCTGTTGATATAGTGACCCCTATCTACCGACCCCTCACCCAGAGGCAGGACTTGTGTATGTGAATTCAAATAGCAAGCACTTCTACAGAACTACCATGTGCCAGGCACTGCGTTAAGTG
>NW_012098765.1:2143303-2146158 GCF_000951045.1 Mandrillus leucophaeus
TACCACAGGTTTAGTCTGGAGGTCCCCTCCTGGTTCAGCTGCCCTGGGGTCCCCCTCCTCCTCCCTTGCTGGCTGTGTCCCAAGCTAGGTGGGGTTCATGGAGGGAGTGTAGTTACAATCACCAAATGAGGTGATTATATAACCAGCCAAAGTCCACCCCTCTTTTTCAGGCAGTATAAAGGCAAACCACCCCAGCCATCACCATCTATCATCCCACTGCCACCATGCTGGCCTCAGGGCCGCTTCTGGTGGCCTTGCTGGCCTGCCTGACTGTGATGGTCTTGATGTCTGTCTGGCAGCAGAGGAAGAGCAGGGGGAAGCTCCCTCTGGGACCTACCCCATTGCCCTTCATTGGAAACTACCTGCAGCTGAACACAGAGCAGATGTACAACTCCATCATGAAGGTGTCCCAAGGCAGGGAGATGGGTGGCACGGGGTGGCGGCTGCCCAGCTGGCTGGAGCTTTGTGGCAGGGGATTGACCACTGTGGACCAGAGTCTCAGGAAAGGGAGTTTTGGAGGTTAAGCCTCAGGGTCCTAGCCAGGAAAGCAGGATCTTGGGATGTCCAGCTCCCTGACTGTGAGAACCTGACTGGGCGAAGCATCCCAGTACATGAAATCTCGATGCTGGGTCCATTCGGAGTAGTGGCTGCTCCCTCTAACCACTCCCACCCGCCTCCATCAGATCAGTGAGCGCAATGGCCCCGTGTTCACCATTCACCTGGGACCCCGGCGGGTGGTGGTGCTGTGCGGACATGATGCCGTCAGGGAGGCTCTGGTGGACCAGGCTGAGGAGTTCAGCAGGCGAGGCAAGCAGGCCACCTTCGACTGGCTCTTCAAAGGCTATGGTGAGGGGATCCCGGAGGAGGAAGTTGGCCAGGCCGACTCGATGGCCTCTGTGTCCCCAGCCTTCTTCCTGACTCTCCTGCCCACTGAAGGCTGCAGCAGAGCTCCCAGTCTGGTCTTCTCTCCCCAGCTCCCTTCATGGTGTCCTCTCCCTCTTGCCTGTCTCCAGCGTCCCTGTCCCTGTCCAGATTTCTCCCTGCCTCTCTCACTGGAGTCTCCTCCTTCCCCTCTGTCTCCATCTCTGAGGACAGTCCTGGGTTTCTGTTTTCCAGCCCTGGTCCTCTGTCTTCATTTGTCTTTTTGTCCTTCTCAGATTCTGTGCTTCTCCGTGTTTCTCCTCTGTCCACTGACCTCTCCTTCTTCCTCTGTCTTAGGATTTCACAGTATTCCTACTTCCACATCTCCAGCCTCCATCTCCTGGTAACGGTCTCTCCTCCTTCCAGACCCTCTCTGTTTCTGTCGCAGTAATTTTCCCTCTTCTCCAGCTCAGCTTAAGAATCTTTCACCATTTTTACACTTGAACCCGGAAGGTGGAGGTTGCAGTGAGCCGCCAAGATCGCGACAGTGCACTCCAGCCTGGGCGACAGAGCGAGAATCTGTCTCAAAAACAAATAAACAAATATACAAACAAAAGAGACTCTTTCACCATTTTTTATTTTCTCCTCCCAGATCTCCCCATATCTCACTTCCCCTCCTTCCATCCTCTTCTCCCATCTCTGTCTCTCTTTCTCTCCCTCCTTCCCTCTTTACACTCTGTGAAGTGTCCCGTCTCCCTCTGTTTCGCTGTGCATCTGTCTGGCCTGTCTCTTTTCTGATCCTCTTCTTCCCATTCGGTCTCTGTCCCTCTCTGTTTCTCTGAGTTTGCAGCTCTCCTGCGCGAGGCTTCTGCGCCTGCCCCCGCCGCCTGACTCCACCCCTGCGTTTCCTCCCTAGGAGTGACCTTCAGTACCCTGGAGCGCGCCAAGCCGCTCAGGCACTTCTCCATCGCCACCCTGCGGAACTTCGGGGTGGGCAAGCACGGCATCAGGAGGTATCCAGGAGAAGGCGGGCTTCCTCATCCAGGCCTTCCTGGGCACGCGCGGTGAGCACGCGCGGTGAGCAGCTGAGGCTGGAGAAGAAAAACGCCCAGGGCAAGGAATCTGCGCGCGCAATTATGTCTGGGAACGGGGACTAGGTGGGGAAAGGCGCCCGCGCTCCCAGCCCTGGAGTCTGGCTCTGGGAATTTGGTTTATCAGGGCAGTGCCTCCTGGAATTCTCAGACTGGCATCAGACCTCTGAGTTGACTCTCTCCCCAAACCCCTTCTCCCCCAACACACCGCCACACCCGCAAGCTCCAGGATCAATCCCACCTTCTTCCTGAGCCGAACCGTCTCCAATGTCATCAGCTCCATTGCCTTTGGTGACCGCTTTGACTATGAGGACAAAAGTTCCTGTCACTGCTGCGCATGATGCTGGGAAGCTTCCAGTTCAGGGGCAGGTAACTGGCTGCAACCCGGCCCCTGACGCCCCTACCACAACCTGCCAACTGCTCCCCTACATGGGGACAGGTGCCCCAAACGCCCACCTGCCTCCAGGCAGTGTCCCCTCAAATCAGCCCCCAATACTGGACAACTGGACAGTTGCAACAGAACCCAGGATGGGTGTCCAATACCCAGTCTCCAAGGACACCTGGATAGCTCAACAGATGCTCCCCAAAACAGAGCCTGCCGGCAGGATGCAAGCCCTCAGCTCAGCTCTCTCACCTGGGCACGTGTTCCCATCCCCAACTTACCCTAATTTGTAACAGGTGCTCCCTACCCTGTTCTTCTATTTTAACACCTGGACAAGTGATTGCCTCTACCCCTTCCTGCATACCCGAACACCTGGTGCTGCAAAATCCGGCCCATCATAATCATTTCACATCTACACAAATGTCCCAAATTAGCCCACTGGAATATCTGGCCAAGCACCCTCTACTTCACCCACTTAAATACCTGAAAACATCAACAGCTGCCCTAACCAACACCCTAAA
>NW_012098765.1:2146763-2170672 GCF_000951045.1 Mandrillus leucophaeus
CACCCAGGCTGGAGTGTAATGGTGCAATCTTGGCACACTGCAACCTCCACCTCCTGGGTTCAAGTGATTCTCCTGCTTCAGCCTCCGAAGTAGCTGGGCTTACAGGCGCCCACCACCATACCCAGCTAATTTTTGTATTTTTGGTAGAGATGGAGTTTCACCATATTGGCCAGGCTGGTCTTGAACTCCTGACCTCAGGTGATCCAAGGGCTGGTGCTTTTAGCCACCATGCTCACTAACCTATCATGCCCTGGTTAGCAGACACACCTCTGTGGACAGGTGACCTGGCTGTACATTGCAGGATCCCCACCTCCATGTGGATGTCAGTCTCCCATGTGGGAAGGCTTTAGGGAGTCTAAGCTCAGGGAGAAAGGATCAAGGGAGGGGGTTCCTCCACAGTAAGCATCAAGATTTTTAGGGAAGAAATAGGATGCTGTTGCTTAAAGGTCTGTCTGTCAGAGAAACTATGCCTCTTTTTCACTCTCTCGGACTCACTCGACCTTACAACATCTGTGCTTTTTCTCATTGTATCTCTCTATCCCTCTTTTTCTAAATATTTCTACCATTTAAAAAAAGGGACAACGGAGCCTGGCCCGGTGGTGCATGCCTATAGTCCCAACTACCTGGGACTGAGGCGGAAGGACTGCTTGAGCCAATGAGTTTCACTCCAGCTTGAGCCACATCCCAAGACCCAGTCTCTAACTTAGGAAAAAAAAAAAAAAAAAGGTATAACGAATCTGATAGTTAAAGGACAGATAGTCAGGTAAGCTAGGTGAGAAGGAAGAGCATTTTGGGTAGAACCAGCAGCCAGGGCAAGGGCTGGAACCTGGAGTGAGCCTGGTAGATCTAGGGTCCCTCTTTCCACCTTTGGTCTGAATCAAAGAGAGGTAGATCTAAAGGAAAAGCCTTAGCAGGGCCCTGAGGGCAAGAGGAGTGAGGTTGGTCTAAAGCCCCCTCTCCCTGCAGGAGGAGAAGAACCCCAACATGGAGTTCTACATGAAGAACCTGGTGCTGACCGCGCTGAACTTCTTCATTGCGGGCACCGAGACCGTCAGCACCACCCTGCGCTACGGCTTCCTGCTGCTCATGAAGCACCCAGAGGTGGAGGGTAAGGCTGGAGGGGGAGGGAAGTGGAGAGCCCCAGACCCTCAAAACTCCACTGACCCTGGTGTAATGTCCCCACCTGTCCCAGATCCCAGGACCCTGAGACGTGCTTTGCTGTCCAGAGACAGGGCAATATTCAGCTGACAAGCATCAGCTGAGTCTCACTAGCTATTAAAATACTGAAAATGTCTGCAGTGATTGGTCAGTCACTCCCGTCCCAAGCCCACTGAGTGCCCACTGCCTGCTCCTCTGGATCATCCCCTGAGTTCCTCCCTGTGCCTCCCCTGTGATTCTGGCACAACCTGGTTAACAGGACCCTGCTCCAACAATGCGAATGACTAATGTCTGTTATGAATGGTCTACCTCCGTGTCATACACAGAGCCATGTCATTCACCCCATTTTAGCTATTTGGACTATCATCCCTGCTCTGAGATCCTAAATACCTAAACACATTCCCCCTCCTCCCCCAGTCAAGGTCCATGAGGAGATTGACAGAGTGATCGGCAAGAACCGGCAGCCCAAGTTTGAGGACCAGGCCAGGATGCCCTACACGGAGGCAGTGATCCACGAGATCCAAAGATTTGGAGACGTGATCCCCATGGCTGTGGCCCACAGGGTCAACAAGGACACCAAGTTTCAGGATGTCTTCCTCCTGAAGGTGCTGCATGTCCCCCCACCAGCCTAGAAGGACTTCCAACACACTCCCTGAGACCCCAGCATCCCATCTCCATGAGAAGCTTTCTAGCCCCTGTCCCACTCCTTAAATCAAAGATTTTTCCAGTCACCACATCCCTTCCATCTTCCGTCTCAGAGACACCTGAATCCTGTATCTTCAACAGAATTTTCGCCGCAGAGGAAGCAGCTCCATGTCCACAAACTCCCTGTCTCAAGGGACATGAGTCTCCTTTTCCTTTCCCCTTGCCCTTTTGCCTTAAGGACACAAATTTCATGTTCCCTGAACACCCTGCCTAAAAGGACATGAACCCCATGTCTCCCAAACTTCCTGTCTCAGGGACATGAACCTTCTATCCCCCAAAACTCCTCCCTCAGAGGTCCCCAACTCCCATGCCTGCCACTTACCCTCACCTGGAGCACCCTAGTTCTCCCTCCAGCCCCTGTGGACCTTCACCAATCCCCCAACCCGCCTCATCTCACACACCTTCCTCCTCCCTCCCAGGGCACAGAAATGTTCCCTATGCTGGGCTCTGTGCTGAGAGACCCCCAGGTTCTTCTCCAACCCCCAGTACTTCAATCCCCAGTAATTCCTGGATGGGAAGAGACAGTTTAAGAAGAGTGATGCTTTTGTGCCCTTTTCCATTGGTAAGAGACCACTGTTTGCTGCAAGGCCACTGCTCACACCAGCAGGGGCCTCCCTCACCCAGCTGTCCTTTCTGTGGTGTAGCTGGTATTTCCCTGGCTTCCAAGTTCCTGTTAGAATCTACCCTTCAGTCATCAGCTGATACTCCCTTAACGACTCAGTACCTGCACCCAGGCAAAAGGGAAGGAAACATCTTACCCCTTTCAGAGTGGAGAAAACCAAGGCCCAGAGTGAATCAGATTCATTTGTCTAGGGTCACACAGCAGATTCTTCAGATTCCTAAAAAGGAGATGATAGCACAGCAGTTATATTTGCGAGTGTATCTGGAGGAAGGGGCATCTAAACCTTCCATTAAGACACCTGGCATAGATCACCCCATCTTTCGTACATCCTTTGTACACTCAGGAAACTGAGGCTCAGGGAGGATCAGAGCCTCCTCTGAACATCTCTCAGGCCATAATATTCCACCCCCCTCCCTAGGAGAGCTGTAGCTGGAGGTCGGTAGTGGGGTGAGGCTACACCGAGAGTGGGCTTCACCTCCACCCCTCCCGCCTCTCCTCCTCAGGAAGGACACAAATTTCAAGGACACCAAGTTTCTCCTCCTTTATTCCCCTCCTTTGAGAACCTCACTCATTAGTGGAAGTTATCGCTTTCATCCTCACTACCCATGATTTCTTGCAAGACAGATTAATAGTGATTCATATAGTACACTTGTGCTGTAGCATTTTGTTGGACTAAGGTAGTGATGAAGCTTTTCATCATTTGAAGAAGTATAGGTAGCAAACAAGGGAGCAGGAAGCAGGTTCCTATTACTACTATAACTCCTATTATGAGAGTTTAAATCCTCCTAGTGCTGGGAACCATTTTCCAAACATGGCCCCCGGATCCAATCCATGCCACACTTACACGGGCACATGTGCCAGTTTTGTCATATCTCTAACTATGTCTTCAACTACTTGTTCTTGGTCATCTATGTGTAGACAACAATTAGTAAGGTTAAGTTTCTCACAGGCGCCTCCTTCAGCTGCTAGCAAGTACTCAAGAGCCAATCTATTTTGATAGATAGTACTTCTCGTCTGTGTTTCTTGCCAGGCCAGAATAGTCAAGGCTCTCTCGGTTTTATTAGTGATTATTTCTAAGACAGCTGGTAACCATATGATTTGGTTGAACATGTAAGTGCCCAGCCTGTTGTACATTTTAGCATTATAGAGGGAATATAATTGTAACGTTTGTAACACAAAGAAATGGTGAGTGCTTGAGGTGATGGTTACCAGATTTACCCTGATGTGATTATTATATGTGATTATACACTGTATGTTTATCTACATTGTATGTCTGTGATTATACATTGTCTGTATCGAAATATCTCACATACCCCATACTATATACACTTACTATGCAGTCACAAAGATTTTTTAAAATAAAAATTATTGCATAGACTCCTCAAACCCCGATCTCCAGTACTTTTCTTGTCTTGCTCCACCCCAGGACCACAGCTCAAAACCTCAAGTCTATCAGAATTTCTCCCTCCTGTCAGCCTCCTCTTCATTTGACCTTATAAAATTCTAGAAGCTTCTATAGTTAATATATAAGCGAGAAAGGAACTCCTAATCTTTTCTGTGGAGTCCCATCCAAAGTTTCACCCCAACTGACTTGCTGCCCGTGAGCGGTTTCCCTTCTACCCACCTCCACCCTTTCCATCCCTTCCACACTCCCGCATCTGACAACCTGGACAAACTTGAGAAAGCCCTGTGGTTTATTTGCAAAGTGCTCCCCCAGGAAGGACAGAGGCCAGGGCCTAGGAGAGAGGCAGCCCTGGGAGGTGGGAATGGCCCCAGACCCAGAGTAACAAGAGGCCACTGAGGACAATGAGGAGTGAGAAGGCTTAGGGCGCCGTGGTCCTCATTCCACCCACCTTCCATTCTGCTGTCGCTCTTAAAAGACATGTTGTTCTGTTTGTTGTTTGATTTCTGTGGTTGGTAAGGGAAGGTGTGCTATGCATTTGCACTGGCAGAGTCCCTGCTAACTCTTCAGAGGCTACAAGGAGCTCAAAGCTGACAGGTGCTGCAGAGACCAACAGGTTAGCATCTCAGGGCTGAGTCTCAGAGCCAGCTTCCCATTGGCCACAGGCTGGCTGGTGTATCCTCGTGATAAAGATATTAAACTTGCAGCACCTCCCTCAGGGAAGGGTGGTAGTCCTGCTGGTGGAATGTGTGGAGGCTGGATTGATTGACTGATGGATTGATTGATTGATTGATTTTTGAGATGGAGTCTTGCGTTGTAACCCAGACTGGAGTGCAGTGGTGGGATCTTGGCTCACTGCACACTCTGCCTCCTATGTTCAAGTGATTCTCCTGTCTCAGTCTCCTGAGCAGCTGGGACTACAGGTGCGTGCCACCACACCAGGCTAATTTTTGTATTTTTTTAGTTGAGACAGGGTTTCCGTATGTTAGTCAGGCTGGTCTCAAACCCCCTGACTTGAGGTGCTCCACTAGCCTTGGCCTCCCAAAGTGCTGTGATTATAGGCATGAGCCACCATGTCCAGCCTGGAGGCTGGATTTAGACTGGTTCCACTTCAAGAATACTGCTAAGCTTTATCAAAAGGTTGCATTGCAGCACGGGGGATTGAGAGTAGCTGGCAGGCAGAATTGGGGGCATCTTGGGCTCTTTGGGGATGAGAATTTATTCTGGGTCTCAGAAGAAAGTGGGATATGGAGGAGACAGTCTGATGGAGGAGGCCTAGCTCCATTTTGGGAGGGCTGTGGGGGTAGGGGATGCTGATTAGCCACTCATTCATTCATCCATTCATTCCTCAGCAAATATTTTGAACACCCGTTACATGCCACATGATGTGTTGCGAGTACAGCGATGAGCAAGACAATGGTTTGGCCCTTCACAGAGTTGGCATTGAGGTGAGAGAGGCATTCTCACCAACATTCCTTCCAGAAAAATCCCTAGGGACCTGACAACAAAAGAATCCCACACGAAATGGCACAGATCACCTCTTGACCTGGGGAGGTCAGGCTTTAGAGAGGTTTATTTAATTCTCAGAGGATTCGAAGGAACATATCAGAGAATCCAAAGCACCAGTGCAGAATCCCACAGCTCAGGGAACCAGGGCCAAGGAGGCTTTTGACAGAGGGAAGCAGTAGGAAGAGGCAGCTGGGAACGAGGATGGGGGAAGACTACAGCTGTGTGTGACTGTGGTCTACAACAGGCACGACCCTCAAAAATAGCGTTCAACGTGAAAGCAACCAGACACAAAAGATCACCTATTACGCCTGTAATATCAGCACTTTGGAATGCTAAGATGGGTGGATCACCTGAGGCCAGGAGCTCACAACCAGCCTGGCCAACATGTCCCTACTAAAAGTACAAGAAAATCAGCCAGGCGTGGTAGCACATGCCTGTGATCCCAGCTACTTGGGAGCTGAGGCAGGAGAATCTCTTGAACCTGGAAGGCAGAGGTTGCTGTGAACCAAAATCACACCACAGCACTCCAGCTTGGGAGACAGAGCAAGGCTTTGTTTCAAAATTTAAAAAAAAATCTAATATTGTATGATTCTGTTTATAGGAAATATTGAGAATCGGTAAGTCCATAGGGACAAAAACCAGATTGGCAGGGGCTGAGATGAAAAGGAGAATGGGGTATGGGGAGTGACAGCTTGAGAGCTATGGGTTTTGTTGGAGGGAGATAATGAAACATTTGGAACTAGGCAAATCACCTAACATCAGGAGTTCGAGACCACCTAAAAATACAAAATTTAGCCGGGCATGGTGGAGGGCACCTCTGATCCCAGCTACTCTAGAGGCTGAGGCAGGAGAATCTGTTGAACCCAGGATGTGGAGGTTGCAGTGAGCCGAGATGGCGCCACTGAACTCCAGCCTGGGTGACAGAGTGAGACTCCCTCTCAGAAAAAAGAAAATGGTTGGAACTAGATGGTGGTGGCTGTACAGCTTTGTGAATGAACCACATGCCACTATGCACACTTTAAAATGGCTAATTTTATGTTATGTGAATTTCATCTTAATTTTTAAAATCTTATATGTACATGGCCGAGCATGGTGACTCACACCTGTAATCCCAGCACTTTGGGATTGTTGCAGGCATTCATTCATTTCATGAGATGATTGTTTTATTATTATTTGATGAATGCCCATCTTCCCTGTTGGACTTTAAATTTCCTGGGGCAGGAACCCTGTCTCTGTGTGACTTGTTTGATGCATTATCTTCAGTCCCCAGTACAGCACTGCCCCTAGGGTAGTGCTCAACAGATTTTTTTCTCTTTAAGAAAATGAATTCACTGAGGTTTAGAGATATTAAAATACTTGCCCAAGGTCCTGCTTTCCAAGATGTGCCTTTGGGAATGTAATCTTCTTTCTCAAGCCCCCTTAGAGGGTTGTAGTGAAGATGGAATGGGATAAGGCAGGTGAATGTTGGTCAGTCTGGTCTCGAACTCCCGACATCAGTTGATCTGCCCTCCTCGGCCTCCCAAAGTGCTGAGATTACAGGCATCAGCCACCATGCCCAGCCACCATCCCTACTTCTCAGATGAGGGCAGCACCTCACCTTGTCCACAGGTAGTTGTAAATGACACCTGGAAAATCCCCTATGACAACACAGATAATTCCCAGCCACATTACTCTAGTGAGAAAACTAAGTCCATTGATTCACATGATACTCTTGTGACACGTGGAAAACAATGAAAAGAAAACAATAGGCACTTGAGACCTTCACCTACGTGATGCAGCTCTATTTGGTGGGGAGGGATCCCCAGATCTCTGACCCCCTACTGGGGGCCAAGCAGCACTTTACAGGACTTGGCTGACTGCCAGTTCTGCTAAGTCAGGCTTGGAGCTTTCACTCACTGACTCCTTCATTTGTTCCTGGACACATATTTACTAAACGCCTACTGTGTACCAGGCACTATGTTCAGCACTGTGCTGAGACCTCACAGGCCTTCCTTGTCTGGAAGTGTGAGGGAGAGCTCAGCCACAGGTTCACAGGTAAATGCAGCACTGTCAAGGACATAGGCTCAGTAAGGAGGCGCAACTGGTGTATGAGAGCATATGGTGGGAACCTGGGGCTCAGGAAATCTTCTCAAGGGAGCTGCTGCCTGCCTGGATAGCTAAGGAACCCCAATAATGAGGAACAGACACTGTTCTTGCACTGACATTAACCAAGATGATCCACCCACATCCTCAAACAACAACAACAACAACAGCAAAACAAACTATTTACCCCAAGTCCTCCGTGTGGGAAAATAGAAATCTTTGCTGCAAGAAAGAAGGGGAGAGGGTCAAACATGTCTTTTCAAAACTTATCCCAACACTTTGGGAGGCTGAGGCAGGAGGATTGCTTGAGGCCAGGAGTTCGAGACCAGCCTAGGCATTGTAGTGAGATCCTCCCCTGAACCCATCTCTACAAAAATAAAAATAAATAATGGGGCATGGTGGCTCATACCTGTAGTCCCAGTTACTCTAGAGGTTAAGGCGGGAGAATCTCCTGACCCCAGGAATTCAACGCTGCAGTGAGCTATGACTGTGCCATTGCACTTCAGCCTGGGTAACAGACTGAGACCCTGTCTCTAAAACAATTGAAATGAAAAAATTCAATATCATTCCTGACAAGCCTCTACTTTCTATGAACTAACAAGTTAGCCACAAAGATCCTTTTGAAAACTCAGTTTAGGCAAATACAAATTTCATTGACAGTTTTGCTTGTTTCAGAATTTGTAAATGATTGGGCTATTCAATGACCATACCAGCTCTCATAAAGAAAGGGGGCAGTGAGATACCAAGAGCTAGAAGGAGCAACAAATTCTGTTAATAGAGGCATGATTGGTGCCCAGGTAGCCTCTGCCTTGCTTAGAAAAAGCCCTTAAAGACAAGGTTCAGTGCATTGTGTAGGATGTCTTTGGTCAGAATTTAAACCTATACAAACTCTCCTAAATGTTATCACCCCTCACATTGCATATGATATATTTTTAAGAGACAGGGTCTTGCTCTGTCACCCAGGCTGGAGTGCAGTGACGTGAGCATAGCTCATTGCAGCCTCAAACTGTGGGGCTCAAGTGATCCTCCTGCCTCAGTCTCCCAAGTAGCTGGGACTACAGTCACATGCCATCATGACTGGCTAAATTTTAAAATTTTTTTTGTAGAGACAGGGTCTTGTTTGGTTGCCCAGGCTCATTTCTAACTCCTGGCTTCAAGCGATCCTCCCCCCTCAGTCTCCCAAAGTGTTGGGAATACAGGTATACCAGTGAGTGTTGACCAGTTGGGTGGTGAGCCACCCAAACAACATCTTACCTAATTATAAGACTCCTTGGCTCCCTCCATGGCATTGCCCTGAAAAATCTAAAGGTTCCATAATTTGAGAGTCTATGACCCAATTACCTTGTATCTTCCAGGTAAAGTGTCAGTGTCTAACAATAACCAAAGACCACATGTTTCGACTAAGTGTCTAAGATAAACATATATGTATGACAATTATCACATTCATCATTTGTATGTCCATGTATTCTGTCTAAGCAAATACTTTTAAAATTCGTAATAGTATTGGCATATATACTCTGTACTTGGTATCAGTAAAAAGACCATTGATCAGGGAAAAAAAAAAAAAAGCTTTATTAATAGCAAAGGGATAATAAGCCTAAGATTCAGGAGTATGGTCAACACGGGAGGGGCAAGGGGAAGAGAAGCTGGAAGGTATTGTCAGTGTTCTAATTCTCCCATTGGAAAATGGGTTGATTGATTACTAATAATAAGTACATATTTAAACATAAAATCATGCATGGTAAGCAGTGATAAGCCAGGTAAACACTGAGCAAGTGGCAGTTACCGTTATAGGGCATTATGTATATTGTTGATAAGCACTCCCTGCCCAGACTCCTTTCCTGCTCTCCCTCTCTCCTCCACTGGCCTGGCACTGAGATTTGCTAGTCTGCTTTCTCTCAATGGCACACAGCAAAATCTATTTGATTCGTGCCACCACTTCTTTTACCTCGTTCTTTCAGTGGCAGGCAGGTACCCAAAGATGTAACAGAGGATGGCAGAGAAGAGTGAAATTCCACACCTGTGGCTCATACCCAGACACCTCTTCATGCCCACTCACCCCTCCAAGGACAGTGCCCCCACGTTGTTCCAATTCAGAGACAGGGTCTCAATCTGTTACCCAGGCTGGAGTGCAATGGCACCATCAAATTACCTATGATAACCTATTTAATAAACCAGTGTTATGTACCTGAATTAGAGAAGCATAAATTGCTACTTATGGTATTAAAAATTTGTATTTAAAAGGCTGTAACTCCAGTGTGAAACATGCACTCATGGAGAACCTGGATGGACGCCTGGTCCTTCCTGAGTTCACTGCTGGTTTCCAAATTGTTTCCCTGAGATTTCAATAATACCTCCCATAGTTAAAAGCCAAACCAGTCAATAACTGAAATCACTATCAACCTCAAAATTGATGAAGATAAGTTGGTTTCTGCTGAGAAAAGGTTCTAATGGAGTCCCTGGGTGCTCACTCTTGGTGGTACTGGGGTGACAGTTGTATGTAATCTGAGGCTAATTTATACATTAAGGGATATCTTGAATTTTGTAGCCAATTGAACCTCCAAGGTGTCCAGATGGGTAGAAGCCACTCTCCAAAAGAAGGATAAGAACATTTGTGTTCAACAGAAACGCCTAATGGAACATCATCCAGTTTTAGATCTCCTCTTTGCCCATCTTGGAGGCTTGTGTATGGTGCTGAACAAAACCAAATATTGCTCTTATCTTTCCCGTGAATTTGCTAGTACAGATAACTTAATTTAAAATGTGGCTGACAATGCTATTTCTCTAGACACTGCCACAAAATACACTAAGGAAATTTCTCAGGGCAAAAAGAAGATATGTGTTTATGCGGGCAGCCAACAGTTGGTTTGCAAGCATCCTGAATGGGATGGCAAGTGATATGGTTTGGCTCTGTGTCCTCACCCAAATCTCATCTTGAATTGTAATCCCCAGGTGTGGAGGCAAAGACCTGGTAGGAGGTAATTGGATCCTGGGGGCGGTTTCCCCCATGCTGTTCTTGTGAGAGTGAGTGAGTTCTCACAAGACTGATGGTTTTATAACTGGCTCTTCCCTCTTTGTGCTCTCTCTCTTTCTTGCTCTCGCTCTCTCTTCTGCCACCTTGTGAAGAAGGTACTTGCTTCTCCTTCACCTTCTGCCATGATTGTAAGTTTCCTGGGGCCTCCCCAGCCATGTGGAACTGTGAGTCAGTTACATCCCTTTTCTTTATAAATTACCCAGTCTCATGTATCTCTTTATAACAGTGTGAGAACGGACTAACACAGCAAGCCTGACTATCCCAAGGTTTCCTACTCTTAATGTTTCTTCTAGTGGGTCTCCAGGATACTATGATATGTGTTACCAGGCCAACTACAAATGAATGCCTCTTTAAATCAAGTTATTTTATAGCAAGCTCTGGTCCTTAATCACCATCATGCCCTGAACAAAGTCTGTGACCAATCTGACTCTAATACTATTGAACTATCTTTATTGCCTGAGCTTTGAATTATTTGATTTTGATCAGTTTGGTTCATGGAGACTCCTGGTAAGGTACAGAATTCATTTTCTTTGTATTACCCTCCTGAGAGCCATCATAACAGTCTCCCTGATGTGTTGTATTTTCTCAAGAGTCTTGGCCAGGTGCAGGGTCTCACACCTGTAATCCTACCACTTTGGGAGGCCAAGGCAGGTGGATTGCTTGAGCCCAGGAGTTTGAGACCAGTCTGGGCAACATGGTAAAACCCTGTCTCTACAAAAAATACAAAAAGTATCTGGGCATGGTGGCATGCACCTGTAGTTCCAGCTACTTGGGGGGCTGAGGCAGGAGGATCACCTGAGCCTTGGGAGGTCAAGGCTGCAGACAGCCAAGATCATGCCACAGCACTCCAGCCTGGTTAACAAAGTGAGACGCTGTCTCAAAAAAAAAAAAAAAGAGAGAGAGAGTCTTAAATGCTCATATGCAGCCACTCTTTGTACATCCAATGGCTTCATTACAGTATGAATAACAAAAACATGAAGAAAACATAAAGAATCACTCAAGCACTTTGACATTGTCCATTGTGAATTTCATACTGAGAGCAAACAAGTCAATTATGATGGTGACAGAAGTAATGTTGATGCCTAAGAATTGTTTAATTAAATTAAATTTGACCTAAAGCTCTCTCTGCATAGAGTGAACTGCAACCTAACTTGGGAGGGAGTATATTCTTTTGTTTGTTTGTTTGTTTGTTTGTTTTTGTGATGCAGTCTCACACTGTCACCCAGACTGGAGTGCAGTGGCACCATCTCTGCTCACTGCAACCTTCACCTCCTGAATTCAAGTGATTCTCCTGCCTCAGCCTCCTGGGTAGCTAGTATTACAGGCACACACCACCATGCCCAGCTAATTTTTGTATTTTTGGTAGAGACACAGTTTAACCATGTTGACCAGGCTGGTCTTGAACTCCTGACCTCAGGTGATCCACCCACTCGACCTCACAAAGTGCTGGGATTACAGGCATGAGCCACTGCACCCTGCCCAAACGAATATATTCTTGTGACAAGTAGCCAAGTGTTGGCTAATCAGAGCAGCTGGGCTTTCAGTCCACCACAGGCTGCTAACTGCTCAGATTGTTACCAAGTAAGGCAAGCTGTGATCTGTGGCCAATCAGGCTGTTTCTGTATGTCACCTCCTTTTCCTGCCTGTAAATACCGCTTGCCCATACTGCCGTGTGATGTCTCCTGGTTTAGGGAGTTGTCCGATTCATGAGTCACTTCTTTGCTCAAATAAACTCTGCTGAATTTAATTTGACTGATGTTTTTCTCCTAATAACAGCACCCATCATGCTTCACTATGCTCCGTACTCACCATCCCTCCCCGTGCCACCCCTGACTCAGGAAGTCTGCCTCATTCTGTTTGGTGAAGGATCCCCGAGTACAGAGGCAAGAAGCAGCCCACCCTCAGACCCCATTCATCTGTGCCTTACCCTCAGAAAGGATCTGAGCAGGCCTCTTCTGTCCATCTGCAGAAGGTTTCCCAAAAGGGGCAGAGGGCAGGGACCTGGTGGGAGGCGGCCATGGGCGTTAGGGTGGCGCTGAACCAGGAGTAGCAAGAGGCCTGTAAGGAGTACAAGGAAGAGGAGGAAGCTGAGCTCCATGGTTCCGGTGTGACCGCCCTGCACCCCACTGCAGCCTCTAACTGGGCCTTTTATCCTGAACCTGCCTCTCCACCCAATTATGAAACTTCATCCATTCCCCGCCTCCTTTCTCATTATTGTCCGGGAGCATTAGCTTAGAAAAATGTGTTAGGGAACCCAGACTTCCTGCTTGGGCAACCCAGCGACCTGATGCCTATCCCTTACCCACTCTCAAGATGTTGGCAGGGATACATCTTGGTAGAGATATCAAAGTCCACCTGAGCATGTGAATGTGTGGGTGTGTGGGTATGTGTATGTGTATTTTTGTAAGCATAGGTGAGCATGCACACCTTTTTACTTAGCTTTGTCTGTTTGTTTATGCTTGCATGCATTTGTCCATGCCTGCTTGCATTCATGTATGTGTTTATATGATCTTTATATGTAAAGGGATGTTTGTATTTATGCAAATGTGCTGGTGTGTGTTTCTGTGGTTGAATCTGGGGGTGCTTATGTGTATATCCTTGCATGTTTGGAGTTTCCTTGTATTTATACAGCTTCATATATGAAAGTGCATTTCATTTGTGTGTTGTGGAGGTGGTGGTAGTGTATGTTCAAAATTGGGAGGCTGGTTGGGCGCAGTGGCTCACGCCTCTAATCCCAGCACTTTGAGAAGCTAAGGCGGGCAGATCACTTGAGATCAGGAGTTCGAGACCAGCCTGGCCAACATGGCAAAACCCCATCTCTACTAAAAACATAAAAATTAGCCAGGCGCGGTGGGGGGCACCTTTAATCCCAGCTACTCGGGAGGCTGAGGCAAGAGAATCACTTGAACCTGGGAGGTGGAGGCTACAGTGAGCTAGGATTATGCCACTGCACTCTAGCCTGGATGACAGAGCGATACTCCATCTCAAGAAAATAAAATAAAATAAAAATTAAGAAGCTGACAAAAAGAAGGAATTGTTCAATTCAATCAAATTTGGCCCACAGTCTTTGTAGCATAGCAAACTGTAATCCAGCAATATGTGAACCAATTGTGTGTATCTGTGTGCTGGCGTATTTGTGCTTGTGTGTTGGTGCATCTCCTAGCCCCTCTCTTTGGAAGCCTGCAGATGCTTGTGGGGAAAAGAAAGACAGATCAGATTGTTACTGTGTCTACGTAGAAAAGGAAGATATGAGAAATTCCATTTTGATCTGTACTAAGAAAAATTGTTTCTGCTTTGAGATGCTGTTAACCTGTAACTTTAGCCCCAATCCTGTGCTCACAGAAACATGTGCTGTATGGAATCAAGTTTTAAAGGATTTAGGGCTGTGCAGGATGTGCCTTGTTAACAATATGCTTGCAGGCGGTATGCTTGGTAAAATGCCATTCTCCATTCTCGATTAACCAGGGACACAATGCACTGCCAAAAGCTGCAGGGACCTCTGCCCAAGAAAGCCTGGGTATTGTCCAAGGTTCCCCCTGACTGAGACAGCCTGAGATATGGCCTCATGGGAAGGGAAAGACCTGATCGTCCCCCAGCCCAACACCCATAAAGAGTCTGTGCTGAGGAGGAGTAGGGAAAGAGGGAGGCCTCTTTGCAGCTGAGATAAGAGGAAGGCTTCTGTCTTCTGCTCCTCCCTGGGAATGGAATGTCTTGGTGTAAAGCTGACCATTCCTATTCGTTCTATTCTGAGATAGGAGAAAATTGCCCTGTGGCTGGAGGCGAGATATGCTGGCAGCAATACTGCTCTGTTACTCTTTGCTAATCTAAGATGTTTGGGTAAAAAGAAACATAAATCTAGCCTATGTGCACATCCGGGCACAGTACCTTTCCTTGAACTTATTCATGATACAGATTCCTTTGCTCACATGTTTCCCTACTGACCTTCTCCCCACCTGTTGCCCTGCTACATTTCCTTCACTAAGAGAGTAAAAATAATCATCAATAAATACTGAGGGAACTCAGAGGCTGGCGCCGATGCAGGTTCTTCGTTGGCTGAGCACCAGTTCCCTGGGTCCACTGTTCTTTCTCTATACTTTGTCTCTGTGTATTATTTCTTTTCTCAGTCTCTCAACCCACCTGATGAGAAAGACCTACAGTTGTGGAGGGGCTAGCTCCCTTCAATGCTCAGGGTCTATCTCCAGTGTCCCCTCCTTAATCCGCCCTTCTGTGACAGCCACAGGTGGAAGTGATGGGTGAAACAGAATGAGAGACAAGAGATGCAGAACTGGTGAGTCTCAGAGGAAGAGGTGGTCAGTTGGAGGGAGACAGAAACTGAGACTGGCAGGTGCAGCGATCAGGTCCCCTTGGTTTCTGATCACTCTAACTAGTGCTGAGGAGTTTCTTTCCTGCCTCTGACCATCTTCACAGTGCAGGAAATTTCTCTGGCTCTATCTCTCTCTAACTTTGTGTCTCTGTTTTCCCCCCGGAGACTCTTGAGCTCCAGGTATGCAGAAACTGGGTCCAGTTTGATTGACATCTACTGGACTCCCATTTGTCTCTATCTTCACTGTGACCCTGCACCCATACAGCCTCTGACAGGGTCAATCCAAATTTGCAAAATTTGGGTGTGAATGTGTCCATGTCTGCCTGTCTCATCCTAGGCCTGACTTTTGGCCATGAGGCAACATCTTTCTTGCAATGTTAACCAAACCCTTTGCTGGATCCAGGATCCTGACCCTGAACTTACTTTGACCCAGAAGGAGCAGACAAACAGTTCTGATTTTTAAGAGGCGGACGCTGTACTTTCCTGACACTGGAGAGGTGCCAGCATGGACTTTTCTGACCCAAGGACCTGGGTCCTGCTGTGCTGTGTCATCTGACACTAAGATTGGGTCCCCACTCCAGCCCGAGGGTGAAGCACCAATGGGGAGGCATGAAGTGCTTTAAACACAGTAACTCAGTGTTTACCCTGAGCCCAGAAGTTACTTTGACCCAGGAGAGCAAACAGTTCTGATTTTTAAGAGGCGGACGCCGTACATTCCTGACACTGGAGAGGTGCCAGCATGAACTTTTCTGACCCAAGGACCTGGGTCCTGCTGTGCTGTGTCATCTGACACTAAGATTGGGTCCTCATTCCAGCCCGAGGGTGAAGCACTTATGGGGAGGCGTGAAGTGCTTTACACACAGTAACTCGGTGTTTACCCTGAGCCCAGAAGTTACTTTGACCCAGGAGAGCAAACAGTCCTGATTTTTAAGAGGTGGAAGCTGTACTTTCCTGATACTGGAGATGTGCGAACATGGACTTTTCTGACCCAAGGACCTGGGTCCTGCTGTGCTGTGTCATCTGACACTAAGATTGGGTCCTCACTCCAGCCCCAGGGTGAAGCACCGACGGGGAGGCATGAAGTGCTGTACACACAGTAACTCAGTCTTTACCCTTTTAGGGAAGTATTGTTGCCATCCTCGTTTTATGAATGGAGAGATCGAAGCAGTGACAGTTTGCAAGTCTTACCCAAGGTCATACAGTGAGTTAGGGCTACATTGTCCAATATGGTAGTCACTTGCTGCATGTGGACACTAATTAAGTACTTGAAATGTGGTCCAAATACTGTTTACAATAGCAAAGATAGGGAATCAACAGATGAATGGTTAAATAAAATGTGGTATATATACACTGTTGAATACTGTTTAGCCATAAAAAAGAATAAAGTCTTGTCTTTTATAGCAACATGGATACAAATGGAGGTGATTATCTTAAGCGAAACAAGTCAGGTGCAGAAAGTCAGTATCACATGTTCTCATTTCCTAAGTGGGTGCTAAACAATGTGTACACACCGACCTAGAGAGTGGATTAATAGATAGAACCTCCAATGCAATTTTGAATCAGAGTGGTAAGAACAGCCATTCTTTACTTGCTCCCAATCTTAGAGGGAAAGCATTAAATCTTTCACCTTTAAGTATGATATTGGCTGTGGATTTTTTTGTAGATGGTTTTAGTCATGGTAAGAAATTGTTTATTTCCAGCTTGCTGATAATTTTTAATCACGAATAGATGTTGGATTTCTATCAAATGTTTTTCATATCTGTATTATTACTGAGAGAACCTGCCCCCAATATTTCAACATAGGTTCTTTTTCTATTTTCCATAAGTGTCAGCTGGCTGAGAAATAGAGACAGTACAAAGAGAGGAATTTTACAGCTGGGCCACCAGGGGTGACATCACTTATCGGTAGGACCATGATGCCCAACTGAGTCTCAGACCAGAAGTTTTTATTAAGGGTTTCAAAAGGGGAGGGGGTGTAAGAACAGAAAGTAGGTACAAAGATCACATGCTTCAAAGAGCAAAAAGCAGAACCACTGATAAGGGTCTAACAAAGATCACAGGGCAAAGGGCAAAAGCAGAACAACTGATAAGGGTCCAACAAAGATCACAGGGCAAAGGGCAAAAGCAGAACCACTGATAAGGGTCTATGTTCAGCGGTGCCCATATTGTCTTGATAAACGTCTTAAATAACAGAAAACAGGGTTTGAGAGCAGAGAACCTGTCTGATCACAAATTTACCAGGGTTGAGTTTTCCCAACTCCAGTAAGCCTGAGGGTTCTGCAGGAGACCAGGGCTTATCTCAGTCCTTATCTCAACTGCACAAGACAGACATTTCCAGAGCAGCTATTTATAAACCTCTTCCCAGGAAAGCATAGTTTTACCAGGGTATTAATAGTTTTTTTAATTTATTTTTTATTATTATTATACTTTAAGTTCTAGGGTACATGTGCATAACGTGCAGGTTTGTTACATATGTATACTTGTGCCATGTTGGTGTGCTGCACCCATCAACTCGTCATTTACATCAGGTATAACTCCCAATGCAATCCCTCCCCCCTCCCCCCGGGTATTAATATTAACATTCCTTGTTACGAAAAGAATTTAGCAATATGTTTCCTACTTGCAGATCCATTTATAGGCCCTCTCCAAGAAGAAAAATATGGCTCTTTTTGCTCAACCCCATGGTTGTCTTCCCTTGTTCCATAAAAATCGCTATTATTCTTTTCAAGGTGCACTGATTTTATATTGTTCAAACACACGTTTTACAATCAATTTGTGCAGTTAACACAATTATCACAGCAGTCCTGAGGTAACATACAACCTCAACTTATGAAGATAATAGGATTAAGAGATTAAAGACAGGCATAAGAAATTATAGAAGTATAATTTGAGAACTGATAAATGTTCATATTAATATGAAATCTTCACAATTTATGTTCCTCTTCTGCTGCTCCAGCCAGTCCCTCCATTTAGGGTCCCTGATATCCTATAACATATTTTAATGAATATATATATGCTTGTTAATATGCTGAGCTTCCTTAATTGATTTTCAAACATTAAACCAACCTTGCATCCCTGGTTAAACCCACTTCCATTGTGTTTATCCCATAATACAGTATACTTGTTTTATGTTGTTAGATTTAATTTGCCAAAATTTTGTTTAGTATTTTTAAATCTATGTTCATGAGGGTATTGGTCTGTAGTTCTCCTTTTTGTAAATCCAGCCCATTACACCACCAACACCACCAGCATGGACTATTTTGGAGCTAGAGGATTATCCTGCCACTACTACTGCTCATGCCATGTCCACTGCCACTGTTTACAGAGGAAAAAATCGTATGGGAAGCACACTAATGTATGCACCCAGAATCAAAGTCAAAGTGCCCAACCCAGTCAACACCATAGGTACACATCTTCAGGAAAAAGTCCTCCCCTATGAAAGCAGATTCAAAAAATTAAAAGAAGCAACCATGATCCCAGATGCACAGATATCAACGTAAAGACACAAGAAATATGCAAAAGCAAGAAAACATGACACCCCCAAAGGAACACAATAATTCTCCAGCAAGAGATTCTAATAAAAGATAAATCTAGGCCAGGTGGGGTTGTCATGCCTGTAATCCCAGCACTTTGGGAGGCCGAGGCAAGTGGATCACTTGAGGTCAGGAGTTTGAGACCAACCTGGTCAATTTGGTGAGGCCCCACCTCTACTAAAAATACAAAATTAGCCAGGTATGGTGGTGCACACCTGTAATCCCAGTTACTTGGGAAGCTGAGGCATTAGAATTACTTGAACCTGGGAGGTGGAGGTTGCAGTGAGCTGATATCGCAACACTGCACTCCATCCTAGGCTACAGAGTGAGACTCCATCAAAAAAAAAAGAGGAAGAAGAAAAAGAAATCCATAAAATGCCTTAAAATTCAAAATAATGATATTTTGAAAGCTCAGTGAAATATGAATATGAATGAGAAATTTACCAAACAGATCACTATCATTAAAAAAAAGAACCAAACAGAAATTCTGGAACTGAAGAATTCATTGAATTAAATACAAAACAAAATTGAAATCTTCAATGACAGACTGATCAAAGAAAATTAAGAGTTTCAGAACCTGCAGACATGTCTTTTGAAAAACTCAGAAAAAATTTTTTAAAAACTGAGCAAAGCATACCTGACATATAAAACACCAAAAAGCAACCAACTATTCAAATTTTCACTATCCCAGAAGGCAAAAAGGAAACAAAAGGGATAGAAAGCCTATTTAATGAAATAATAGCTAAATCCTTCTGAAGTCTATCAAGAGATTTAGACATCTAGATATAAGAAGTTCCAAGATTCCTAGGTAGTTACAAATGCAGAAAGTCTTCTCCATGGCACATTATAGTCAGACTGCTTAAAGTCAAAGATTAAGAGTAAATTCTAAAAACAGTGAGAGAAAAGCATTTAGCCATCTATAAAGGAGCCCATCAACAGTGGATTCGTCAGCAGAAACCTTACAGGCCAGGAGAAAGTGGGATCATATATTCAGTGTGCTGATAGAAAAAAAACTATCTGCCAAGATACTGTACCCAAAAAAGTTATGCTTTATAAATGAAAAGGAAATACAGTCTTTTCCAAACAAATAATAGCTGAGTAAATTCAGCATCACTAAACCAGACCTACAAAAAATGCTTAAAGGAGTCTTACACATAGAAGCAAAAGGAGGATATCTAACATAAGGAAGCACACAAAATGTAAAACCCATTGGTAGAGAAAACATACAAATGAGGAAGAGAATAGACTCAAATGGTAGCATAACAACAACAACAAAAAACCCACCAAACTGTTACGGTGGGGTCTTTGTTGTTAGAGCTCCCAAGATGGTGGCAGGCCTCTCCCAAGATGGGGTGGGCTACTTCCAAGATGGTGGCAAGCCTTTTCTTCTCTGACCTGGGGTTCTTGGCCTCACAGATTCCAAGGAATGGAACCTTGGGCCATGAAGTGAGTGTCATAGCTCTATTAGAAGCCATGAGTCATGGAAGAGAACCATGGAACCCAGCGACTAGTGTTCAGCTTGATTAGGATGAACTTGGGCACTTACCCATGCAGGAACAATGGCGAGCCTTTAGCCCAAATGGGAGTGGCAATGGCCGCCTCACTAGTTCAGAGCACAGTAGACACCCTGCCGGATCCGGAGGAGTGGAAGTCAGCATTGGGTCTGTGATGGCGGCATTCAGCAGTGGTGGACAGCAAGCGAAAGCTCAGCTTGAGCTGGAACAAACACGGACCAGAAGAGTGTGCAGTTGCAAGATTTAATACAGTGAAAACAGAGCTCCCATACAGTATGAGGGGACCCCAAGGGGATTGCCCACTCTCTGCTCGAATGCCTGGGGTTTATATCCCAATCATTGTTCCTCCCCCTGTGCTCTCAGATGACAGATGATTTGACTATTTCTTTACCCCCTACTTTTAGCCTAATTGGTATTTTAGTGATCCCTCTTTACTACCTGATTAGTCTGGTGTGAGCTGAGTTGCAAGCCCCATATTTAAAGGTAGGTGTGGTCACCTTCCCCAGCTAGACCTAGGAATTCTTAGTCAGCCTGGGAAATCCAGCTAGTCCTATCTCTCAAAACTACAATAATAAACAATAAGAGAGAAAGAAAGGAACAAAGGATATACAAAATAACCACAAGCCAACTAATAATATCACAGGGTTAACCTCTCACATATCAATAATACCCTTGAATTAAATGGATTAAACTTTCCATTAAAAGAAACGGACTGGCTAAATGAATTTTTAAAAAGCATGACCCAACTATATGCTGCCTACAAGAAACTCATCTCAACTGTAAAGACATATGTAATTAAAGTAAAGAAATGAGAAAAGATATTCCATGCAAATGAAAACCAAAAGTGAGCAGGAATAGTTAGGTTTTATAAATGAAACAGTCTTTAAATCAAAAACTGTAAAAAGAGACATAGAAGGTCATTACATAATGATAAAGGGATCAATTCAGCAAGAAGTTATAACAATTCTAAACATATATGCACCCAACACTGAAGCACACAGATATACAAAGCAAATATTATTAGATCTGAAGGGAGAGATAGACTCCAACACAATAATAGTTGAGGACTTCAACATCCCACTCTCAGCATTAGACAGATCATCTAGACAGAATATGAACAACGAAACACGGGATTTAAATTGCACCATAGAACAAATGAAACTAACAGATATTTTCAGAACATTTTACCCAGCAGCTACAGAATACACATTCTTCTCATAAGCACATGAAACATTGTCTGGGATAGATCATACGTTAGACCATAAAACAACTCTCAACACATTTTTGAAAATCAAAATCATATTGAGTACCTTCTTAGACCATAATGGATTAAAACTGGAAGCAATAACAAGAGAAACTTTGGAAACTGTAAAAATACAAGGAAATTAAACAACATGCTCCTGAGTGACAACTGGGTCACAGAAGAAATTAAGAAGAAAATCAAAAAAATGTATTGAAATGAATGAAAATGGAAACAAAATATAGAAAAACCTATGGGATACAGCAAAAGCAGTAATAAGAGGGAAACTTATAGTAATGAATGCTTACGTCAAAAAAGTAGAAAGGTTTCCAATAAACAATCTCATCATGCACTTCAAGGAACTAGAAAAGCAAGAACAAACCAAACTCAAAATTAGTAGAATGAAAGAATAAACATCAGAGCAGAACTAAACAAAATAGAGACTTAAAAAAATACAAAGGATCAATGAAATGAAAAATGTTTTTTGAAAAAATGATAAATCAACCATGAGCTACACTAACCAAGAACAAAAAAAGAGAAGACCCAAATAATTAAATTCAGAAATAAAAAAGAGACATTGCAACTGATACCATAAATATAAAAGATCATCAGAGGCTATTATGAACAATTATATACTAACAAACTGGAGAATCTAGAGGAAATGGATAAATTCCTGGACACATCCAACCCACTGAGTTTGAAGCAGAAAGAAACAGAAAACCTGAAAAGGCCAATGATGAGAAAGGAGGTTGAATTAGTAATAAAAACTATACCAACAAAGAAAATTCCAGGACTTGATGACTTCATGGCTGAATTCTACCAAACTTACAAAGAACTAACACCAATTCTCCTCAAATTCTTTCAAAAAAATGAAGGGAAGGGAAATCTTCCCAACTCATCCTGAGGCCAATATTACCCTGATACCAAAACCAGACACAGCAACAAAAAAGGAAACTATAAGCCAATATTCCTGCTGAACATAGACAAAAAATCTTCAACAAAATATTACCAAACTGCTATGATTTAGATCTGTGTTCCCACCAAAATCTCATATGGAATTGTAATCCCCAGTGTAGGAGGTGGAGCCTGCTGCAATGGAACATGGATCCATCATGGATCCCCAGTGTATCATGGGGGCGATTTCTTTAGCACCATCCCTCCTTTGTACTGTATAGTAATTGAGTTCTCATGATAGCTGGCCTTGTAAAACTGCATAGCACATACCTCCTCTTTCTCTTCTGTCTGCTCTGGCCATGTGAAGACACCGGCTCCCGATTTGCCTTCTGCCATGAGTAAAAGTTTCCTAAGGCCTCCTCAGAAGCTGAGCAGGTGCCATCATCATGCTTCCTGTACAGCCTGTGAAACCATGAGCCAATTAAACCTAGTTTCTTTATAAATTACCCAGTCTCAGGTGTTTATTTATAGCAATGTGAGAATGGACTAATACACAAAACAAATCCAACAATACATTGAAAATTATGGTATGATTACACCATAATCAAGTAGAATTTATCCCAGGGATGCAAGGATGGCTCAACATATGTAAATCAATATACATCACACATCACATCACCAGAATGAGTGACAAAACCCATATGATCATCTCAATAGACACAGAAAAAGCATTTGGTGAAATGCAACATCCCTTCATGACAAAAACTCTCAACAAATTAGGCACAGGAGAAACATACCTCAACAAAATAAAGGCTACATATGACAAACTCACAGCTAACATCATACTAAATGAGGAAAAGCTGAAAACTTCTCTGAAGGAGCTGGAACAAGACAAGAATGATCACTTTCACCACTCCTATTCAATACAGTACTGGAAGTCCTAGACAGAGCAATCAGACAAGAGAAAAATAAGTAAAGGGCATCCAAATTGAAAAAGAGAAAATCAATTTGTCTCTCTTTGCTGACAGCATGATCTTATTTCTAGAAAAAACGAAAGACTCCATGAAAAAAACTCTTACATCTGATAAACAAATTCAGCAACATTTCAAGATACAAAATCAACAGACAAAAAAGTAGCATTTCTATGCACCAATAACTAGCTGAGGAAGAAATCAAGAAAGCAATCCCATTTAAAGTAGCTCCTGGAAAAAAAAAAAAAAAAAAACCCTAGCAATAAATTTAACCAAGGAGGTAAAAGACTTTTACAAGGAAAACTACAAAACTATGAGACCAGGTGGAAATACGGGTCTACACAACAGAATGAAGAGCACTAGAAACGGTAAATATATAAGATTTTCCCCTATTATTTAAACATTTAGAAGAATAATTGATTGTTTGAACAAAATTAGTAACAATGTAGTTTGCCTGAAGGACTTTCTTTAACATTTCTTACTCTGTAAACCTACCAGTGATGAATTCTTTAAACTTTTGTACATCTAAAAATATCTTCATTTTGTGTTTGTTTTTGGAAGTTCTTTTTGCTGGATATAGAATCCTGGGTTGAGAGTTGTTATTTCAGTATTTTTTATTATTATTTTACTTTAAGTTCTAGGGTACATGTGCACAATGTGCAGGTTTGTTACATATGTATACATGTGCCATGTTGGTGTGCTGCACCCATTAACTCGTCATTTACATTAGGTATATCTCCTAATGCTATTCCTCCCCCACCCCCCAACAATAGGACCCGGTGTGTGATGTTCCCCTTCCTGTGTCCAAGTGATCTCATTGTTCAATTCCCACCTATGAGTGAGAACATGCAGTATTTCGTTTTCTGTTCTTGCGATCGTTTGCTGAGAATGATGGTTTCCAGCTGCATCCATGTCCCTACA
>NW_012098765.1:2174242-2177960 GCF_000951045.1 Mandrillus leucophaeus
CATGATTCCAGAGTACATGTCATATAGCTGTGGGAATAGGTAAGGGGACTTTGTCAGTGATGGGTGCCAGGGGCCCTCATGGGCTGAGTCTGGAGCTGGACAGCTGGGCTCAAAGTCCAGTGCTGGGTCTAAGAATCAGGTGAGGCCCTTTTGCTTCCCAGAAGTTGGGTCCTATTGAGACAGTAGTTCCCCCTTCACCTTGGTTTTGCCTTCCACCATTGCAGTTATGTGTGCAGTCAATGGCAGTCTAAAAATATTACATATAATAAGATATTTTGAGACAGAAAGAGTACATTCACATAACTGTTAGAATATATTGTTATAATTGTTCTATTTTATTACTTATGAATGCCAGTCTCTTACTACACTCAATTTATACATTGAATTTTATCATGATATGTATATACCAGAAAAACTTAGTATCTATAGAATGGGTACTATCCATGGCTTGAGGCATCCACGGGGATCTTGAACATATCCCCCAGCAATGAGGGGGAACTACTGTACTCACCTCCCAGGCGTCTAAGGAGGATCAAGTGGGGTATAGGAAAGTGTTTAGTTAACTGGGGTTGGTGCATGGAAAGAGAGGTGGCTGGGTGGGCACCTGCGCCCAGGGAGTGCTCATCTCAATGAAACTCTCATTGATCAACCGCAGCAGATTCAGGAACTGCTTGTCCTCATAGTCGAAGCAACTTCCAAAGACAACAGATCTGATGATGTTGGAAACGCTGCAGCTTAGCAGGAAGGTGGGGTTGATGGGGGCACCTGGGCAGTGGAAATTGTTTATGTTGGAGGCCATGGTCATGAATATGGGGTGTGGAGTCACAGTGATGCATCTGAGTCCCAGCTCTACTACTTAATTGCATGTGTGAGCCACTTCATTTTTGTGTTTTGGGTCTAGATTGGCCAATTGGCAAATTGGTTTGGGAACCATTTCATTGATTCATGAGGATTCAGTATCATCTGTATAAAATAATTAACACAAAGCCTGGCATACAGTAAGCACTCAAGAAAACCTAGCTGAGCTTAATCATTATTTTTTATTATTATTACTTAAATGTGTTGATGTTAGAGACTCACGTATTTGGGGAAAAGTGGGATAAGGGACACATTATAAAAGTTCCTGAATTCTGTCTAGCTCTACCGATGATTCCATTTGGGTAATTAAAAAAATCCTTCCCGGCCAGGCGTGGTGGCTCATGCCTGGTAATCCCAGCACTTTAGGAGGCCGAGGTGGGCAGATCAGAGGTCAGGAGTTGGAGACCAGCCTGGCCAACACGGCAAAATCCCGTCTCTACTAAAAATACAACAATTAGCCAGGTGTGGTGGCAGGTGCCTGTAATCCCAGCTACTCAGGAGGCTGAGGCAGGAGAATCGCTTGAACTTGGGAGGTGGAGGTTACAGTGAGCTGAGATCATGCCACTGCACTCCAGCCTGGGTGACAAGAGCAAGACTCTGTCTCAAAACAAAACAAAACAAAATCCTTCCCTTGCCCTCACCTACACCTTCTGTAAAACAAGATCGGTAGATCTGGGAAGAATTTCTCTAGAATAATGCACATATTCACAGATACACAATTTTATGAATAATGTCTGGGGTACATGGGCATTTGAAGCTTTTATACAGACCTGTTAATCACCCACGTAGACCAGGCAAGGAGCCTCGGATGTAGAGAAAATGTGTCTCCATTTCTACCTCTTATCTATTTTTCTCTGGTTTTTTTGTTTGTTTGTTTGTTTGTTTGTTTGTTTTTCAGCCTCTGTATCTTTTCTCTATAGACCCCAGTGTTTCTAGACCTTATTTTTTGGTGAGACTGAACTCTTTTAAAAACACAATGAAATGAGTATAGAGTTTCACATTTGCAAGATAAAAAAGTTCAAAAGATCTTTTTCACAACATGAATATACTTAACAGTACTGAACTGGACACTTAAAATGGTGCATATGGTAAATTTTATGTTATGTATTTTTTTTACAATACAGATATAAAAATGTAATGAAATTTGAGCCTGTCTTCAGGAAAAGTCACAAAGTCACGTCACCAATATCCGCATAGGATATCAAGAGCTCACAGACCCCCTGAGATCCACTGATTACAGTTTCTAGATGAGTGGTCCCTAAGGGTCTTCCATGTTAACTGTTTTGTTGTTGTTGTTGTTGTTGTTGTTTTTTAAGAGACAGAGTTTCACTGTGTCTCCCACACTGAAGTGCAGTGGCATGATCATAGCTCACTGCAACCTTGAACTCCTGGACTCAAGCAACCTCCAGCCTCAGCCCCACAAGTGGCTGACACTACGGGCATGTGCCACCATGCCCAGCTCATGTAAACTCTTAATACGGAAGCTGGCCAGAAATCTCAGTGGATTCTTAATATTTTCCCTCTTCTTCCATTCCAGAGCTTTCTCCCACCAAAGCCCATCTTCTCTTGACTGAGAGCTCCATAACCACCCAGTCACCTAGTGGCCCTCCCCCTTGTGGCCCCCATACCCTTGGTCTTACGGAACTCCTCCAGTAGGTAGCTGGCCTCCTCCTGAATTCGCTCCTCAATGCTCCGCTTTCCCAGCCTGAAGTCCCAAAAGATGGTCAGGGAGAAGCGTCGGAGAATCCTCCATCGTTCTCCATTGGCCAGAGCCACACCTGCCAAGATCCCAGTCTCAGGCTTCTGCCTCCCTCCCCTTGCTGTGTTCAACTCGGTGCTACACAGTGATGGGGAAAGATCATGAAAGCTCTAGACTGTGCTGTCCAGGAAGCCATCCTCAACCTTCAAGGCGCAATCAAGAGAGTAAGGTTCCTTCCCTGCAGGATCCTGGGGAAAGAAAAAAAAAAAAAAAAAGTCCAGACTGAGGTGGAGGAAAAGGGAATCAGTGCAGGAGTGATAGGGGAGATCAAACAGTGTTTCTTACAGGAAGGAGAGATGGAGTTAGATAAATAAAAAAATAACTGAGTGAATGACGGTTGGAGAGTGGATAGAGAGATTCATAGATGTATGAATGATGAAAGCATTAATGAATGGATGGAATGATAAATAGATGAATAAATAGAAAGTTAATTGACCGATGTATAGATAATAGAAAGATATTTTTAAAGAAAGAATAATGAATGGATTTTCTGATGGATATGGATCGATGGACAGAAGGAAGAAAAGGTAATAGACAGACAGACAGATAGATAGATAGATAGATAGACAGACAGACAGACAGACAGACAGACAGAATGTGGTGAGCCTGCTTGGAATTGAAGGATGTGGGCAGTTAGAGATGGATGCATGAGAGACAGAGATCTACCTAAGTGAAGGAGGCAGAGACCTATGGGGTTAGGCATATGTATGAGTATAGGAAGATGAGAAATCAGGTTGGTTGTGAGGGTTATGAGGCTTGGCTATGGGTGCATAAAGAATATTGCTAATCCCCCAGGCTCGGAGGCTCACACCTGTAATCCCAACACTTTGGGAGGCTGAGGCGGGCAGATCACCTGAGGTTGGGAGTTCGGGATCAGCCTGACCAACATGGAGAAACCCCATCTCGACTTAAAATACAAAATTAGCCCTGTGTGGTGGTGCATGCCTGTAATCCCAGCTACTCTGGAGGCTAAAGCACGAGAATCGCTTGAACCCAGGAGGCAAAGGTTGTGGTGAGCCGAGATCATGCCACTGCACCCCAGCCTGCGTAACAAGAGTCAAATTCTGTCTCAAAAAAAAAAAAAAAAAAGTGTGTGTATAT
>NW_012098765.1:2178860-2182403 GCF_000951045.1 Mandrillus leucophaeus
GGGAGGGATAGCATTAGGAGATATACCTAACGTAAATGACGAGTTAATGGGTGCAGCACACCAACAAGGCACATGTATACATATGTAACAAACCTGCACATTGTGCACATGTACCCTAGAACTTAAAGTATAATTTAAAAAAAAAAAAAAGGTAAAACATAAAACGGCAAAAAAAAAAAAAATCCTCTTTAAGCAGATTCACCTTAGGTTAACATTTTAACCCATTCCCAATATGATTTGTTCTATTCTGTCAATCAATCATCTATCTATCTTACTCTGTTTCATGTTACTATAACAAAATATTACAGACTAGATAACTTATTTATTTTTTTGAAATGGAGTTTCACTCTTGTTGCCCAGACTGGAGTGCAATTGGCACAATCTCGGCTCACTGCAACCTCCGCCTCCACGGTCCAAGCGATTCTCCTGCCTCAGCCTCCAGAGTAGCTGGGATTACAGGTGCCCACCACCACAGCTCGCTAATTTTTTTGTATTTTTAGTAGAGCCAAGGTTTCACCCCATCTCTACTAAAAATACAAAAATTAGCTGAGCATGGTGGTACACGCCTGTAATCCCAGCTACTTGGAAGGCTGAGGCAGGAGAACCTCATGAACTGGGGAGGTGGAGACTGTAGTGAGCCAAGATCACACCACTACACTACAGCATAGGTGACATAGCAAGATTCCATCTCAGAAAATAAACCTGCCCACCTCAGGCTCCCAAAGTGCTGGGATTACAGGCATGAACCCAGTCTACTTATAAATAAATAAATAAATAATCTGGGCTGTCTGCAGTGGCTCACACCTGAAATCCCAGCACTTTGTGGGGCTGAGGAAGGAGGATTGCTGGAGACCAGGAGTTTGAGACCAGCCTGGGCAACATGGCAGGAGGCGGTCTTTACGACAAAATTTTTTAAAACATTAGCCAGATGTGGTGGCACGCCTTAAGGGCAAGAGGAGTGAGACTGGCCTAAAGCCCCCTCTCCCTGCAGGAGAAGAAGAACCCCAACACGGAGTTCTACTTGAAGAACCTGGTGCTGACCTCGCTGAACCTCTTCTTTGCAGGCACCGAGACCGTCAGCACCACCCTGCACTACTGCGTACTGCTGCTCATGAGGTGGAGGGTAAGGCTGGAGGGGGAGGGAAGTGGAGGGCTATACAAATTCAGAAGGTTAACATTTCTGCATCATCATTTCTTAGAGTTTTATACATTTGTAAATTTATATTTTTATGTTAGCGAACATTTGGCCTTGGAAATTTAAATTCTATACCCTACTGTCCCTACACATTCAAATCTTTTAACTTTAACTTAAATGTTTAAAGTCTTACACTTCAAAACTTTAAATTTCTAAGTTTCTGAAATTCTGAGACTCAAAACTACAGTTGTAACTCTCTGGTATGTATAAGGTGTAAGATTTTAAGTTTACAAGTTCCTAAATTTTCCAAATTCCTAAAATTTCTAGATTCAGAGTCTGTTTTAAAGCTGTAACAGTTTATACTTTTGCAGTTTCTATATTCATCTACAGATAAAAGTAAACCCTGTGCAATAATGCTTGTTTTTTTGTTTGTTTCTTTTGTGTTGTTTTGCCCTCAGTGTTTACAGATTGGTTGAAAGTTGCAGGGACTAGAGGTTGGGGAGATGAGAGGGAAGGACCAGTGGAAGAAGAGGAGGTACCTGGTGCATCTTGATGAGAAAGCAGTCAAAGTCGTCCCGAGGGTTTTGGGGGTCAAAGGATGCTTCGTTGATCTTGACCCTGGAGGCAATGAAGTCCTTGAGCTCTTCTATCAAGTAGTAGACGCGATTGTGTCTTCCTGGCAAATACTGCATGATTCCAGAGTACATGTCATATAGCTGTGGGAATAGGTAAGGGGACTTTGTCAGTGATGGGTGCCAGGGGCCCTCATGGGCTGAGTCTGGAGCTGGACAGCTGGGCTCAAAGTCCAGTGCTGGGTCTAAGAATCAGGTGAGGCCCTTTTGCTTCCCAGAAGTTGGGTCCTATTGAGACAGTAGTTCCCCCTTCACCTTGGTTTTGCCTTCCACCATTGCAGTTATGTGTGCAGTCAATGGCAGTCTAAAAATATTACATATAATAAGATATTTTGAGACAGAAAGAGTACATTCACATAACTGTTAGAATATATTGTTATAATTGTTCTATTTTATTACTTATGAATGCCAGTCTCTTACTACACTCAATTTATACATTGAATTTTATCATGATATGTATATACCAGAAAAACTTAGTATCTATAGAATGGGTACTATCCATGGCTTGAGGCATCCACGGGGATCTTGAACATATCCCCCAGCAATGAGGGGGAACTACTGTACTCACCTCCCAGGCGTCTAAGGAGGATCAAGTGGGGTATAGGAAAGTGTTTAGTTAACTGGGGTTGGTGCATGGAAAGAGAGGTGGCTGGGTGGGCACCTGCGCCCAGGGAGTGCTCATCTCAATGAAACTCTCATTGATCAACCGCAGCAGATTCAGGAACTGCTTGTCCTCATAGTCGAAGCAACTTCCAAAGACAACAGATCTGATGATGTTGGAAACGCTGCAGCTTAGCAGGAAGGTGGGGTTGATGGGGGCACCTGGGCAGTGGAAATTGTTTATGTTGGAGGCCATGGTCATGAATATGGGGTGTGGAGTCACAGTGATGCATCTGAGTCCCAGCTCTACTACTTAATTGCATGTGTGAGCCACTTCATTTTTGTGTTTTGGGTCTAGATTGGCCAATTGGCAAATTGGTTTGGGAACCATTTCATTGATTCATGAGGATTCAGTATCATCTGTATAAAATAATTAACACAAAGCCTGGCATACAGTAAGCACTCAAGAAAACCTAGCTGAGCTTAATCATTATTTTTTATTATTATTACTTAAATGTGTTGATGTTAGAGACTCACGTATTTGGGGAAAAGTGGGATAAGGGACACATTATAAAAGTTCCTGAATTCTGTCTAGCTCTACCGATGATTCCATTTGGGTAATTAAAAAAATCCTTCCCGGCCAGGCGTGGTGGCTCATGCCTGGTAATCCCAGCACTTTAGGAGGCCGAGGTGGGCAGATCAGAGGTCAGGAGTTGGAGACCAGCCTGGCCAACACGGCAAAATCCCATCTCTACTAAAAATACAACAATTAGCCAGGTGTGGTGGCAGGTGCCTGTAATCCCAGCTACTCAGGAGGCTGAGGCAGGAGAATCGCTTGAACTTGGGAGGTGGAGGTTACAGTGAGCTGAGATCATGCCACTGCACTCCAGCCTGGGTGACAAGAGCAAGACTCTGTCTCAAAACAAAACAAAACAAAATCCTTCCCTTGCCCTCACCTACACCTTCTGTAAAACAAGATCGGTAGATCTGGGAAGAATTTCTCTAGAATAATGCACATATTCACAAACACGATTTTATGAATAATGTCTGGGGTACATGGGCATTTGAAGCTTTTATACAGACCTGTTAATCACCCACGTAGACCAGGCAAGGAGCCTCGGATGTAGAGAAAATGTGTCTCCATTTCTACCTCTTATCTATTTTTCTCTGGTTTTT
>NW_012098765.1:2182651-2184617 GCF_000951045.1 Mandrillus leucophaeus
TCTCAGCTCAACAGAACTGAACAGAATTTCTTGGTGGGGTGTAAGAGATAGATTATTCTCTTTTTAGGCTATTGATTTTAGGATCCAGACAATCTGGGTACAAGTAGCAGCTCTGTCTTCTCTTCACTGGGCAAGTCACTTAACCTCTGGGACTTGTTTCACCATCTATCAAATAGGGAAACTTTTTTATTTTATTTTATTTTATATTTTATTTTATTTCATTTTTGAGACAGATTCTCACTCTGTCACCCAGGCTGGAGTGTAGTGGCGTGATCTCATTTCACTACAACTTCTGCCTCCCAGGTTCAAGCAATTCTCATGCCTCAGCCTCCCAAGTAGCTAGGACTACAGGTGCATACCACCATGCCCAGCTAATTTTTGTATTTTTCTAGAGATGTGGTTTCACCATGTTGGCCAGGCTGGTCTCAAACTCCTGGCCTCAAGTGATCCACGCCCCTCAGCCTCCTAAAATGCTGGAATTACAGGCGTGAGCCACCACAGCTGGCAGGCCATGTTGTTTTAGAAAGCCTTGATAGACAATAAGGAAAACTCTTTGTTCATTATTTAATTAAGGTAACCCTAATTAATCAATTAAATTTTTTTAATTGACACATAATTGTACAAATGTGTGGGGTACAGTGTGCTGTTTCGATACATGCATGCAATGTATAACAATCAAATTCAGGTAATTATTATATCCATTAATAATTGTACATATTTGTGGGGTATAGTGTGATGTTTTGATACATGTATGCAATGTATAACAATCAAATTCAGGTAATTATTATATCCATTACTGAGACATTTGTCATTTCGTTGTGGTAAGAACATTCAAAATCCTCTCTTCTAACTATTTTGAAATATGCAATGTATTATCATTAACTACAGCCACTCTACTATGTAATGGAACACTAGAATATTAATAAGCAAAGTAAGCTGAAGATTTAGAAAACAAGATAAATAAATCAATTGAAAGGGTTTGTTCAAAAAGTTGTTTTCTACTCAAGATAATGTTAAATAACAATAATCAAAGATTACCTGTGTTAGTGTATCAGAACTTTGCTGTATCAAATTTAAAAAAAGAGAAAAAAGAACTTTGCTGTAGTATGTGTCGGGGTGTGTGGGGGTGTGTGTGTGTGTGTGTATTTGGAAAGTCTAAGGTGTAGGGATCACCCCTGAACCGCAGTCTCTGGAGGGGAACGTCTCCTCCAGCACAATTAGTGATTGCGCTCCTTAATAATCTAGAAAGTGATTCACTACCTTTTCTGCACCAAATATTTTCAAAGCCTTAATGTTCTGAAATGAACTTCGTGGATATCATATCCTACCCACATATGCTATTTATCAAAATTCAATGTCCTTTTCATGCGACTGTATTCTCAGACTTGGAAACTGAATCCCTCAAGGTATCTGTAGGTTTGGGGAATGGGGTTTGGCTGGCTGAGCTGAGGCATCCTGTGTCCAGAAGTGGTGGAAATTCTGGGAAAACTGAGTGACTCACACACAGTGCCACCTTTTATCTCTTGGATCTGCTGCTAGAATGTCTTTCTTGGAGTAGAGACTCAGCTCAGCCCATCTCCTTTGACTCTCTTAGCTTTCACCTCCCCATCCCATTCTGATCCTCACCCCCAGCACTTAACACCCATTCAGGACTAATCTCTTAACCATCTTGCAGTGGTGGTGTGTGTGTGGTGAAGGTGGTCGGTTGTGAGTCTGGTTTTCTGATTCAGACAGGAAGGGAGAGAGCAAGTACTCTTAGAACAGCTCCCCTCACCATCCCACCTCCAGATAGGAAGCCAGGAGTGGAGGAACTTGCACTAAAAAGTAGAAGCAAGCTAAAGAGGAAAAATAATTGCAGAGGACCTGAGGCAGAGAAATTCAGAGCATGGCAGATTATGCCAGGTATTATGTGATGGAGACAGACGTCAAGATTGAGAGAAAATAGAAGTGCATAGAAACAGAACCA
>NW_012098765.1:2185983-2196070 GCF_000951045.1 Mandrillus leucophaeus
AAACACAGACATTTCATTCTCTGACCACAACCACTGGTACCCCAACTCCCCCACTGCTTCATTGCCAATGGCCTGAGGGGTACACTGGCCAGCTACGTCTTTGATTAAGGTTCCAAAGAGTACAAACACTACAGAAGGTCAAGTCTCCCTCCTATTAAAAGACTTTCTTCTAACATTTTGAAACCTTTTGTTACATGTTTACACAGAAGTATTTGAAGAAACACAAGAGATTACAAGCAGTTTTTCTAATGTTTCATAAAGAAAAACAAGCGGGACCTGGCAGTCCAAGTGGTGGTTAACAGCACGAAATTTACATTCACAGCCAGGCGTGGTAGCTCACACCTATAATCCCAGCACGTTGGGAGGCCAAGGTGGGCGGATCACCTGAGGTCAGGAGTTTGAAATCAGCCTGACAAACATGGTGAAACCCCATGTCTACTAAAAACACAAAAATTAGCTGTGCATGGTGGTGGTAATCCCAGCTACTCAGGAGGCTGAGGCTGCAGAATCACCTGAACCCAGGAGGCAGAGGTTGCAGTGAGCCAAGGTCGCACCATTGCACTCCAGCCTGGGCAACAAAAGCAAAAGAGCAAAACTCCATCTCAAAATATATATATGTGTGTGTGCGTATGTGTGTGTTTATGTATATATATACGTATATGTGTATATATATGTATATGCATATATATGTGTATGTGTGTATATATATAGATGTGTGTGTACATATACATATATATACCGTCACACAAGACCATACTAAGACTCTATCCTCATTAGCTGTGAAATGCAGAACCAAGTCACTTACAACTGACTTTTGGGTCCTTGCCTAACTCATTTGCAAAATGGAGATGATAAAGCCAACCTCACGGTCTTGGCAATGAGTTTAATTAAGATTATGCTCATAAAAAGATTCCTACAGTTCTGGGGTTTTCTTCAAGCAGATAAATGGAGCTGGGCTAGGACTGTTTTAATCCAAACACAGACGAGCACAGGAAAATATCAGATGTTCACATGTATACAACATGGCCCACAAGCCTGCATACAGACACCTGAATGCACACATGAAAACATCCACATACTTATATGTGAATGTGTTGTGAATGTGTACACACAAATATGAATATGCAGCATACATTTTGTTTTACACAGAAATGCACATCGTAGACACCCCTAAATCATGTGTACACACATGCTGTATGCAGAGACACACACAAAAATTGGCAAGCATTGAGAAACAGTTGCACACCCCGTCAGGCACACACACACATGTGCATGTGTAGACATAAGTTGGAATGGATACCCATTATCAAACACAAACATACACCCCACAAAGCCTAGTGCACACATAAATTCATGTATCAACAGGGACATACTGAAACATACATGCACATAGACACTACAAGCATGCACCCAGAATGACACACAGACAGTTGTATAAATGAGGAAAACATGGCAAAGGAGAAAGAGAAAAATAGAAAGACAGGATCCAAGACAGACAGGTGGGCAAAGTCCTGTGCAGGGCTCCAGGGCCAACCAGAATAACCTGAGAGTCTAATGCTGGCCTGTCCTTCTGCAGATACTGCCGAACTCAGCACCACGCTCCAGGAGGCCATGAAGGATTAATTTCCTATTCACAGCTCCATGGGGTAAATCTTGGCTGTGCTGAGGAAGGGATGGGGAAAGAGGTTCCGAAAGACTCTGTCCCTTCCCTCCTTCCCAAAGGAAAAGATTTGGGAGCTTTAGACTAGAGAATGTAAAAGCAGGGAAGGTGCTTAGGGAACATCTCATCCATCCATTTCATCCTACAGATTAACGAGAACAACTACTATTCATTGAGCACTTACTGCCATGTACCTCATCTGCATTAACACATATACTTCTCCCCTAAATAGCCAAAGAGGTAGGAGTTGTTCTTGGCTCCATAAGGCTCAGAGAAATGAAGTCAGCTGTTCAAGGCCACACAAAAAATAAAGGATAAGGTTAGGATTCCAATCCAGGCCTAAATCATTGTACCATCCGTCCAAAAAGGAAAACTGAGGCCCAGCAAAGAAAAGGGATCTTCCTGGGTTCGTCACTAACTCACTCTGAAAGCCTGTACCCAAGACACTGCACACTAGGACAAGTCCACCCCACACGATTTCAGACACCATTCTCTCACTCTATGCTCCAGGGTAATCAACAAGTCCAACATCGATTGACCTCTATGTGCACAAATACTGGAGTTCCCCCAGCCTGTCTACCCCCACCCCTCCGTGGCCAGGTCATGGCAGCCTGCTGACCACTCAGTGCCCTTCCCTGTGCCAACATCACTGAGAAACAAACTCCCCAAATGTCTGTCTCCCACCTTTTTAAGAAACAAGAAGGAAAAGGAGGGGCCAGGCCCAAGTGCAGGCTGGTGACCAGGATTAGAGGGATTGATATCTGCCCAGCTGGTGTTAATCCTCCTTCCCACCTCTTGCCCTCCAAAATCAACAAACAACTTTTCTCTCTTCACCTTGTTCTCTGACCTTTGCTCCCTCCACACAGGTCTCAGAGCTCAGCATCCCAGAACACTTTCAGGAAGATGTCAGTCCTGGGGGTGCCAACCTCACCCACCTCCCCTTGTCCAAAGTTGGTGACCCTGAGGACAGGTGCAACCCTCAAGGGTCCAAACATCAGAGCCTGTCCTGTGGCCATCTGGAGCCCCTCTCAGGATCTGGCTGAGGCTCATCTCAGGCCCACATAGGACCAATCTCAGCACCTGCCTCATGCTCAAGTCAGAGCCCAATGGAACCAACCTCACATCCTATATGGTGCCACTCTTATACCTTCCTGAAGCAGGACACTCTTATGCCCTCAATGACACTTGAGACAACACACAGAGCCCTCTTGGCACCAAACATCACTTTAATATTCTCCTAGTGTCAAGTTCAGTGCCAACTTCTTTCCCATCCTCGAGTACACCTGGGGGCAGTCCCAAAGCCAACACGATGCCTCCCCTCCCTGGCCGTACCTGAGGCTGATATCAGAACCCGCCAGTGTCATCCCTGTGTCCACTGCTGATGCCAGTCTCAGCACCCACCTCCTGCTAAGCCTGCCCAGCACTTGACTCCCAGGGTGATCTAGGCCAGTCAATGAAGGCGGACGAGGAGAGAGTTCACATCCCAGCTCCCTCACTTACTCCCTGTGTGACCTCACTCAAGAGGATTTATGGAGTCCAGATCTGCTCATCTTCAAAATGAGGATGATGATGAACCAACCTCATTGTTACAAAGATTCAACCAGGTCATACACACCTAGACTTGATCTTCCCATATGCGACCGTGCTCACCAAAGGGTAACTGTCCTGTTTACCAAGGAAAAATTTCCCTGAGGGAAGGACAGGAGGCTACTCATCCCTTCTCCACTCCCACCCACCCCAGGCTCTGCCTCTGTGCCTAACACTGGAGTTTACCCCAATCTCTTCTCTTATTGTTCCCTCTGCCTGCTAATAGTAGTAACCCCTGACAAAGCAGGAATCACCCTTAAAGGAGATTTAACTCACCCTCAAATATGATCTTCTCTTCCTAAATACACTCTTTCCACTGGCAGGAAAATCAAATCCACAAAGTGGAACTAAGGACGCAGAGGAGGAGAGATGGGAGTTCAGGGCCACTCACGCACGTCCCCTGCCCACGGTCTGTTTTCTGTCCTCTGTAGACCCTTATATAAAATGAGAAACATAAATAACAATAATAATATTCATAGGAATCATACAATCAATCTAGTGGGTTTTCCTAAGGATCTGGGTTGGAAACCAGTGGAGGTCTTTGTAAATTACAACCCTTGGGACACATGAGTTTTTTCCACCATTTGGGGGTTGTTATTACTATTTCTCCACACCTGGCCAATCCCTCTGCCAAATGATAACTCGAGGCACTCTCCTCCAAGTGTGGGGAAAGTTCCCCTGAAATACGGATCCGGTCTTCCACCCCTTTCCCAACCAGAGATGGGCAGTGGAGGTTCTATGGCACCCATCCTGGCCTCACTCTGAGGTTCCAGTGAGGATTCTGTGCATCAAGAGACAGCTCTGGACCAAAGCAAAATCGTCAGCCCCTGGGCTTTCTGGGAGGAGCTCCTGGGCTTTCTGGGAAGAGCTGCTGGGCTTGCTACACACTCCTCCTCCCAGAAACTCCACACCCACACCCTGGGTCTTCCTAGCCCAAAGTCTCTCAAGTCCATATGTCTGGAATCCCCTTTCCTGAGACCCTTAACCCTGCATCCTCCTCACCAGAAGACCACCAATGCACAGCCACACTTTTGTCTCACCCCAATAAAACACAGACCTTTGGATTTCTCTCCCCTGGAACCCCCAAATCCACAACTTTGAGGTGTATTCTCACTCTCAGAACCCAAATCCAAAGCCCAAGTGCTCCCCTGTGCAAATATTCCAAACTCCTCAGTTCTACAGTTTATCTGTTGCCCCCTCCTAAATCCACAGCCCTAGGGCACCCTTCCCGAAGTACCACAGATTGAGTCTGGAGGCCCCCTCTCTGTTCAACTGCCCTGTGGTCCCCCTCCTCCTCCCTTATTGGCTGCGTCCCAAGCTAGGCGGGATTCATGGTGGGGGGTGTAGTGGGGAGGTGAAATGAGGTGATTGTGTAATCAGCCAAAGTCCACCCCTCTTTTTCAGACAGTATAAAGGCAAACCACCCCAGCCGTCACCATCGATCATCCCACTGCCACCATGCTGGCCTCAGGGCTGCTCCTGGTGGCCTTGCTGGCCTGCCTGACTGTGATAGTCTTGATGTCTGTCTGGCAGCAGAGGAAGAGCAAGGGAAAGCTGCCTCCAGGACCCACCCCATTGCCCTTCATTGGAAACTACCTGCAGCTGAACACAGAGCAGATGTACAACTCCATCATGAAGGTGTCCCAAGGCAGGGAGATGGGTGGCACAGGGTGGGGGCTGCCCAGCTGGCTGGGGCTTTGTGGCGGGGATTGACCACTGTGGACCAGAGTCTCAGGAAAGGGAGTTTTGGAGATTCATCATCAGGGTCCTAGCCAGGAAAGACAGGATCTTGGGATGTCCAGCTCCCTGACTGTGAGAACCTGGGGACGAAGGATCCCAGTACTTGACATCTCCGTGCTGGGCCCATTCAGAGTGGGGGCTGCTCCCTCTAACCTCTCCCACCCGCCTCCATCAGATCAGTGAGCGCTATGGCCCGGTGTTCACCCTTCACCTGGGGCCCCGGCGGGTCGTGGTACTGTGCGGACATGATGCCGTCAAGGAGGCTCTGGTGGACCAGGCTGAGGAGTTCAGCGGGCGAGGCGAGCAGGCCACCTTCAACTGGGTCTTCAAAGGCTATGGTGAGGGGGTGCCCAAGAGGGGGAAGGTGGCCAAGAGAACACAATGGTCTCAGTGTCCCCAGCCTTCTCCCTGACTCTCCTATCCACTGGAGGCTATGGCAGAGACCCTGGTCTGGTTTTATCTCTCCATCTCCCTTCATTGTGGCCTCTCCATGTGTATCCCTCAGCTGTCTCCAGCGTCCCCGTCCTGATTCCTCCCTGCCTCTTTCTGCCTCCATCTCCTTGTTCTCTCTCACTGGAGTCTCCTATTTCCCCTCTCTTCATCTCTGAGGACATCCCGGGTTTCTGTTTTCCAACCCTGGTCCTCTGCCTTCATTTGTCTTTTTGTCACTCTCAGCTTCTGTGCTTCTCGGTGTTTCTCCTCTCTCCGCTTCCCTCTCCCACTTCTTCCTCTGGCTTAGGATTTCATGGTATTCAAACTTCCACATCTCCAGCCTCCATCTCCTGGTAACAGTTTCTCTTCCTTCCAGATCCTCTCTGTTTCTGTCTCCGTATTTTTTTCTCTCCTTCAGCTCAGCTTAAGAATCTTTCACCATTTTTATTTCCTCCTCCCAGATCTCCCCATATCTCACTTCCCCTCCCTCCATCCTCTTCCTCCATCTCTCTTTTTCTCTCCCCACTTCCTTCCCTTCCTCCATGGAGTGTCCCCCTAATCCTCTGTTTCTCTGGGCATCTGTCTGTCTCAACTTTCTGCTTCTCTTCTGATTCTCTTATTCTTTCTACCCAGTCAGTGTCTCTCTCTCTCTCTGTTTCTCTGACTGAGTTTGCAGCTCTCTTGGGCACTCGCGCTGAATCCATCTCTCTCCCACCCCACTCCCTCTCTGCTCCACCCTTGGGGAGACCCCTGAAGCTGGTCTGCTCCTGCCCTCACCGCCCCCTGACCTCTCTCCACCCCCACGTTCACCTCCCCAGGCGTGGTTTTCAGCAACGGGGAGCGCGCCAAGCAGCTCCGGCGCTTCGCCATCGCCACCCTGCGGGACTTCGGGGTGGGCAAGCGCGGCATCGAGGAGCGCATCCAGGAGGAGGCGGGCTTCCTCACCGTGGCCCTCCGGGACACGCACGGTGAGCAGGGGACCCCGAGTGCGGGGGCAAGAGCAGGAAAACGCCCAGGGCTAGGGACCCCCGCGCGCGCGTTCTGCCTGAGGATGGGGACTAGGTGGGGAAAGGCCCCCGCACTTCCAGCCCTGGAGTCTGGCGCTGGGAATTTGGCTCAACAGGGCCCTGCCTCCCGGAATTCTGACTCTCCCCAGGCCTCTGAGTTGACTCTCTCCCTGACCCTCTTCTCCGGCCACATCTGCAGGCGCCAATATCGATCCCACCTTCTTCCTGAGTCGCACCGTCTCTAATGTCATCAGCTCCATTGTCTTTGGGGACCGCTTTGACTACGAGGACAAAGAGTTCCTGTCACTGCTGGGCATGATGCTGGCAATCTTCCAGTTCACGTCAACCTCCACGGGGCAGGTAACCGGCTGCAGACCGGCCCCTGACGCCCCTACCGCAACCAGTCAGCTGCTCCCCTACCTGGAGACAGGTGGCCCAAACTCCCATCCCCCTCCAGACAGTGTCCCCTCAAAATCAGCCCCCAATATTGGACAACTGGGCAGTTGCAACAGAACCCAGGATGGGTGCCCAATACCCAGTTTCCAAGGACACCTGAAAAGCTCAACAGATGCTCCCCAGAACAGAGCCTGCCGGCAGGATGCAAACCCTCAACTCAGCTCTCTCACCTGGGCACGTGTTCCCATCCCCAACTTAACCATAATTTGTAACAGGGGCTCCCTACCCTGTTCTTCTGAATATTTTATCACCTGGACAAGTGACTGCCTCAACCCGCCTCCTGCATACCTGAACACCTGGTGCTGCAAAATCCAGCCCATCATAATCATTTCACATCTACACAAATGTCCCAAATTAGCCCACTGGAATATCTGGCCAAGCACTCTCTACTTCACCCACTTAAATACCTGAAAACATCAACAGCTGCCCTAACCAACACCCTAAATACATAAATATCTAGACAGATTATTCCCCAGACACCCAAATAAGTGTTCCCCAACACTTTCCAATCACACATCCTACAGAGGTGCCCCCAATGCATCCCACTTGGATAGGTAAACACCTGAACAGGTATCCCCTCCATTTAACATCTTCACCAGCACCGCTTTAATACCTGAACACCTGAACAAAAGCCCCCAATCCAGACCCAATAAATATCTGGGTAGTTGTCTCCAACCAAGCCCACTTGAATGCCTAAATACCTAGACAGATGACACTCCCCTCATACCAGCCCCACCTGAGTAACTAAACACTTGAAGAGGTGTCTTCCAACTCAATTCCACTTGAATATCTGAACACCTAGATGCGTGCTCCAATCCAGCCTCATTTAAATACCTGAAACCTAGATATATGCCTCAGTTCTTCTCACCTAAATTACTAGACCGTGGCCCTGGCACCTAATCCACATGAAAACTGAGATATAAGTTCCCATCCAACCCCACTGAAATACCTAAACACCTGGACAGATGCCGTTAACTCAGTTCCTTCCTTGCTATGAAACAAGTCCCATTCCCATCAGCTCCTGGCCCCTGACAACTGTCCTTTCCTCCCATCCTCTCTCTGCAACCCCAGCTCCATGAGATGTTCTCTTCAGTGATGAAACACCTGCCAGGACCACAGCAACAGGCCTTTAAGGAGCTGCAAGGGCTGGAGGACTTCATAGCCAAGAAGGTGGAGCACAACCAGCGCACGCTGGATCCCAATTCCCCACGGGACTTCATCGACTCCTTTCTCATCCGCATGCAGGAGGTACACCCCAGCAGCCAGTGCGGGGAGGTGCAAAGCCAGGCAGGGGGAAATCAGACTGGGAGTGGGGTGGGCAGAAAACACAGGCCCATTCAAATTAGCCCTCATCATAATAATCCTCACAATTGGCCAGGCGCGGTGCCTTACACCTGTAATCCCAGCACTTTGGGAGGCCGAGGCAGGTGGATCACCTGAGGTCAGGAAATCGAGACCAGCTTGGCCAACACGGTGAAACCCCCTCTCTACTAAAAATCCAAAAATTAGCTGTGCATGGTAGCACCCAGTGGGGCAGAGGTTGCAATGAGCCAAGATCACGGCACTGCACTCCAGCCTGGGTGACAGAATGAGACCCTGTCTCAAAAAAAATTAATTCTTTTAAAAGTAACAAATGAGCCTGCATGGCCATGTGCATGTGCAGTTCCAGCTACTCAGGAGGCTGAGCCTGGAGGATTCCTTGAGCCCAGGAGTTCGAGTCCGGACTGTGCAACTTAGCAACACCAAGTCAGTATAAGAAAAAAAAAAATGACAGCTAAGTTGATAATTAAAGGACAGATGGTCAGCAAGGTAAAGAAGGTGAGAAGGAAGAGCATTTTGGGCAAAGCCAGCAGCCAGGGCAAGGGCTGGAACCTGGAGCGAGTCTGGTAGATCTAGGGTCCCTCTTTCCATTTTTGGTCCGGACCAAAGAGAGGTAGATCCAAAGGAAAAGCCCTAGAAGGGCCCTGAGGGCAAGAGGAGTGAGGTTGGCCTAAAGCCCCCTCTCCCTGCAGGAGGAGAAGAACCCCAACACGGAGTTCTACTTGAAAAACCTGATGATGACCACGCTGAACCTCTTCATTGCGGGCACCGAGACCGTCAGCACCACCCTGCGCTATGGCTTCCTGCTGCTCATGAAGCACCCAGAGGTGGAGGGTAAGGCTGGAGGGGGAGGGAAGTAGAGAGCCCCAGACCCTCAAAACTCCACTGACCCTGGTGCAATGTCCCCACCTGTCCCAGATCCCAGGTGGGACATGCTTTGCTGTCCACAGACAGGACAATATTCAGCTGACAGGCATCAGCTGAGTCTCACTAGTTCATAAAATATTGAAAATGTCTGCAGTGATTGGTCAGTCACTCCTGTCCCAAGCCCACTGAGTGCCTCGCTACCCACTCCTCCGGATCATCCCCTGAGTTCCTCTCTGTGCCTCCCCTGTGATTCTGGCACAGTCTGGTTAACAGGATTCTACTCCAACAATGAGAATGGCTGAGGTCTGTTATGAATGATCTACCTCTGTATCATATGGGGAGACATGTCATCCACCCCATTTCACCTATTCAGACTATCATCCCTGCCCTGAGACCCCTAGATACCTAAACACATTCCCCCTCCTCCCCAAGCCAAGGTCCATGAGGAGATTGACAGAGTGATCGGCAAGAACCGGCAGCCCAAGTTTGAGGACCGGGTCAAGATGCCCTACATGGAGGCAGTGATCCACGAGATCCAAAGATTTGGAGACGTGATCCCCATGGGCTTGGCCCGCAGGGTCAACAAGGACACCAAGTTTCGGGATTTCTTCCTCCCTAAGGTGCTATCCTCCCCACCCCCCCAGACTACAGGGAGTTCCAGCCCCTCTCTATGTCCGCAGCATCTCACCCCCATTAGAAGCTTTCTAGACCCTGTCCCACTCCCTCAATCAGTCAAAAAGGACTTCCCCCACCACCACATCCATTCCACCTTCCCACTTAGAGACTCCTGAGTTCTGCATCTCCCCAGACTTTTTGTGTCAGGAGAATCAACCCCATGTTCCCAAACTTCCTGTCTTAAGAAACAGGAGCCCCCTTTCCATTAGGCCTTTTGCTTTAGGGACACAAGTCTCAGGTCCCCCAAACACCCTGCCTAGCAGGACATGGACCCCATGTCTCCCAAACTTCCTGTTTCAGAGACATGAACCTTCTATCCCCCAAAGCTCCTTTCTCAGAGGAC
>NW_012098765.1:2198100-2199672 GCF_000951045.1 Mandrillus leucophaeus
ATCATGCAGAACTTCCGCTTCAAGTCCCCCCAGTCGCCCAAGGACATCGACGTGTCCCCCAAACACGTGGGCTTTGCCACGATCCCACGAAACTACACCATGAGCTTCCTGCCCCGCTGAGTGAGGGCTGCGCTGGTGCAGGTCTGGTGGGCGGGGCCGTGGAAAGGGCGGGGCTAGGGGCGGGACTCGTGGGAGGGGCGGGACTAAGAATGGGGACAGGATGGGGGAAAGGAAGCGGCGAGGTGGTTAGAGGGAAGAGAAGAAACAGAAGGGGCTTAGTTGACCTTGATAAGGTGCTTCCGAGCTGGGATGAGAGGAAGGGAAACCTTACATTATGCTATGAAGAGTAGTAATAATAGCAACTCTTATATCCTGAACAAGTACCCCCGTGTCAGCTTTGTACAAAAAGCGTTTGTTCACAAAGCGTTGCACGCTCACCTCACTTAATTGCCACAAACCTCTGCGAAGGGGAAAAGCGTTCATGCCCATTTTACACGTGACAAAGCTGAGACTTAGAAAGTTGTCTATCTGATGTCTCACAAAACATAAGTGCCCAGAAAATCTTTGAACACAGATCTGTGCCCATAGCCCTCTAGAAAGATTCTTAAAAAGCACCCCTTCCTCACGTAAAACAGCTTAGTGTAGCATCACATGGCCTGAACATCCCTGTCCTGGGGGTTTTTCCAGAGACCTAGTGAGTGGCTGTCCTACCTTCACTGCCCACATGCCCACACTCTCACCTACTCAACATGCTTTGAATACCAGGGTATAATCTGTGCTCACTACCAGGTAAGGCCGCTGTGGCCCATTCAGAGTCAGTCCAGGGACACAACGAGACATGAATGGACATACAGAGTCAGTCTATTAACAAATATTTTGCAGAGCAGAAGTTTTTAATTTTAATGATGTTCCATCAGTATATCCCTTAAGGAAGAAGTTGAAGGAGAGAACCACCTACAGAGAAAGATGAGAGAACTCTGGATCAGGACATACCATATGCATGTGTGTGATCATGTGCAGGTGAGCATATGACCGCATATTCTCCTCCATGTATGCATGAAACACATTCCACTATGGGTTTCTGAAGGTGGGGCTCTCCGGATGGATCTGGGGTCTGTTGTAAGACCCAGCTAAGAGTTTCACAACCACTGCCCACTCTCAAAGAAGTTAGTGTATGGCCCCCTTAGAAACTTCCTTACAGCCTTCATGAGAATTAACTCCAAGTTTATTATAGACCTAAATGAAAAATGAGTATCTATAAAACTTCCAGAAGATAATGTAGGAGAAAATCTAGATGCCCTCAAGTTTGGTGATGACTTATTAGATACAACACCAAAAGAACAATGCTTGAAAGAAGCACTTGATAACTTCTGTGTCATTGAAATTAAAAACTTCTTCTCTGAAAAAGAATTGTCAAGAGAATGACAATACAAGCTATAGACTGGGAGAACATATTTGCAGGGGACATACCTGATAAGGGACTTACATTCAAAATACACAAAGAACTGTTAAAACTCAACAATAGAAAACAACCCAATTAAAAAATGGGCAAATGATCTGAGCAGACACCTC
>NW_012098765.1:2199722-2201826 GCF_000951045.1 Mandrillus leucophaeus
TGCGGCTGCTGGAATTGCTTTACAATCCTCTGTTCAAACTGCAAAATATGTCCATGATTGGCCAAAGAATTTCTCAAAATTGTGAAAATCTCAGACCCAAATAGATCAAAAATTGGCAAACCAAATTAATGATCTTAGACAAACTGTCATTTGGATGGGAGATAGGCTCATAAGCTTGGAACATCATTTTCAGTTACAGTGTCACTGGAATACGTCAGATTTTTGTATTACACCCCAAGCCTGTAATGAGTCTGAGCGTTACCGGGACATGGTTAGACACCACCTACAAGGAAAAGATAATCTTACTTTAGACTTTTCAAAATTAAAAGAACACATTTTGAGGCATCAAAAGCCCATTTAAATGTGGTGCCAGGAACTGAGGCAATCGTGAATGCTGCTGATGGCCTCGCCAATCTTAACCCGGTCAGTTGGGTTAAAATCATTAGAAGTTCCACTATTGTAAATTTCATATTAATCCCTGTATGCCTGTTCTGTCTGTTGTTAGTCCACAGGTGTATCCAGCAGCTCTGAAGAGACAGTGACCAGCGAGAACGGGCCATAATGACGATGGCGGTTTTGTCAAAAAGAAAAGGGGGATATGTAGAGAAAAGAGAGATCAGACTGTTACTGTGTCTATGTAGAAACGGAAGACATAAGAAATTCCATTTTGATCTGTACTAAGAAAATTGTTTTGCCTTGAGATGCTGTTAATCTGTAACTTTAACTCCAACCCTGTGCTCACAGAAACATGTGCTGTATGGAATCAAGGTTTAAGGGATCTAGGACTGTGCAGGATGTGCCCTGTTAACAATATGTTTGCAGGCAGTATGCTTGGTAAAAGTCATGGCCATTCTCCATTCTCGATTAACCAGGGGCACAATGCACTGCAGAAAGCCCCAGGGACCTCTGCCCAAGAAAGCCTGGGTATTGTCCAAGGTTTCCCCCTACTAAGACAGCCTGAAATATGGCCTCATGGGAAGGGAAAGACCTGACCGTCCCCCAGCCTGACACACATGAAGGGTTTGTGCTGAGGAAGCCTCTTGCGGTTGAGATAAGAGGAAGGCCTCTGACTCCTGCATGTCCCTGGGAACAGAATGTCTCAGTGTAAAACCTGATCATACACTCATTCTATTCTGAGATAGGAGAAAACCGCCCTGTGGCTGGAGGCGAGATATGCTGGCGGCAATGCTGCTTGGTTACTCTTTGCTACACTGAGACGTCTGGATGGAGAGAAGCATAAACCTGGCTTAGGCACACATCCGGGCACAGTACCTTCCCTTGAATTTATATGTAACCCAGATTCCTTTGCTCACATGTTTTCCTGCTGACCTTCTCCCCACTATCACCCTGTTCTCTTGCCGCATTCCATTAGCCGAGATAGTGAAAATAGTAATCAATAAATACTGAGGGAACTCAAGAGACTGGGGCCGGTGCGGGTCCTCCGTATGCTGAATGCCAGTCCCCTGGGCCCACTGTTCTTTCTCTATACTTTGTCTCTGTGCCTTATTTCTTTTCTCTGCCTCTCGTCCCGCCTGACGAAAAATACCCACAGGTGTGGAGGGGCTGGCCCCCGTCAGAGACAAGCCTGAGCAACATGGTGAAACCCCGTCTCTAAAACAAAATTAAAAAATGAGCTGGGCATGGTGGCGCACACCTATAGTCCCAGTTACTTGGGAGGCGGAGGCTGGAGAATCGCTTGAACCCGGGAGGCAGAGGTTGCAGTGAGCCGGGATCGGGCCACTGCACTCCAGCCTGGGCAACAGAGCGAGACTCCGTCATAAAAAAAAAAAAAAAGGAAAAATAAAAAAAAGAATTAGCCAGGGTGGAGCTTGGGGAGGTGGAATAGCAGACAGAGCTCTGTGTGTGGGCCAGGCTGTGTGGGAGAGGTAGGGTTCCCTGGCAGGTGTGTGGCTGGGGCTCTGGAGCCGGAGGTGGACGTATGCAGTGGTGGACACGGTCGGAACAAGGCAAGACCAAGTGGGTGGAGGTGGGGAACGGTGGCTGACACCTGTAACCCCAGCACTTTGGGAGGCCGAGGTGAGAGGATTGCTTGAGCCCAGGAGTTGGAGACCTACCAGGACAACACAGCTAGACCCTGTCTCTA
>NW_012098765.1:2201876-2206710 GCF_000951045.1 Mandrillus leucophaeus
CCAAAGAAAATATACACATAACAAATAAATATAAGGAAAGATGCTCCATATCACATGTCAGTAGCCATTTCAAATTGAAACAATAATGATGTACCACTACCCACCTATTAGAATGGCTAAAGTCCAAAACTGACAACACCAAATGCTGACAAGTAGGTGACTCAACAGGAACTGTCATTCATTGATGGTGGGAATGCAAAATGGCACAGCTACTTTGGAAGATAAATTGGCGGTTTCTTGCAAAGCTAAACATATTCTTACCATGTGTTACAGCAATCATGCTCTTCGGTATTAACCCCAAATAAGTTAAAAACAGATAGCCACACAAAAACTTCTGCACAGATGTTTATAGCAGCTTTACTCATAATAGCCAAATCTTGTAATCAACCAAGATGTTCTTCAACAAGTGAATGGATAAATGAACTGTGATACACTCATACAATGAAATATGGCAGGGCATGATCACTCACACCTGTAATTATAGCACTATGAGAGGCTGAGGAGGGCAGATCACTTGAGGTCAGGAATTCCAGACCAGCCTGGCCGACATGGTGAAACCCCATCTCTACCAAAAATACAAAAATTAGCCAGGAACGGTGGCATGCACCTGCAGTTCCAGCTACTTGGGAGGCTGAGGTGGGAGAATTGCCTGAACACATGAGGCAGAGGTTACAGTGAGCTGAGATGGAGCCACTGCACTGCAGCCTGGGAGACACAGTGAAATTTTGTCTCAAAAAAAAAACAAAAAAAAAGAAGACAAGGAAAAAAGAAAAGAAATATGATTCAGCAATAAAAAGAAATCAGACCACAGAAAGACATGGAAGAACCTGAAATGTGTGTAGCTAAGTGAAAGAAGCCCCTCTGAAAAGGCCACATACTATATGATTCCAACTATATGACAGTCTGGAGAAATGAAACTGTGAAGACAGTACAAAGATAGTAGTTGCCAGGAGTTTAGGGAGGAGGGAGGTGTTTGTTCTTCCCTTTGGGGTGACGAGTTCTTCCAGGCCCCAGGCAGGAACAGAGATGCTGTCCAGGAGCCAAGGCCTTAGCAATCTACCTGGTGCTCTAGTCTATTGCAACTGAGCTGGCACCTCAAATCAATCCGTGTGATATATCATATCAACAGAATGAAGAAGAAAAACCATATGATCATCTCAATTGATGCTGAAAATGCATTTGATGGAATTCAACATCCCTTCATAATAAAAGCCCTCAAAAAACTAGGTATAGCAGGAACATATCTCAACATAATAAATGACAGACCCACAGCTAGTATCGTATTAAATGGGGAATAACTGCAAGTCTTCCTCTAAGATCTGGAACATGATAAAGATGCCCACTTTCATCACTGTTATTCGACATAGTACCAGAAGTCCTAGCTAGAGCAATTAGACAAGAGAAGGAAAAAAAAAGGGCATCCAAATTGGAAAGGAAGAAGTCAAATTATCCTTGTTTGCAGATGATATGATCCTCTATTTGGAAAAACCTAAAGGCTCCACAAAAAAACTATTAGAACTGATAAACAAATTCAGTAAAATTGCAGAATACAAAATCAGCATACAAAAATCAGTAGCATTTCTATCTGCCAACAGCAAACAATTTGAAAAAGAAATTTTTAAAAATCCAGCCTGAGTAACATGTCGAAACCCCATCTCTACTAAAAATATTGTTAAAATTAGCTGGACCTGGTGGTGTGCGCCTGTAATCCCAGCTACCTGGGAGGCCAAAGTAGGAGAATCTTTTCAGCCCAGGAGGTCTAGGCTGCAGTGAGCCAAGATCACATCACTGCACTCCAGCTCTACATGACAGAGTAAGACCTTATCTCAGAAAAAGGTAATCCCATTTACAATAGCTACAATACAATGAAATACCTAGGAATTAACCCAAGAAGTAAAGGATCTCTATAATGAAAACTATAAAACACTGATAAAAGAAATTGAAGAGGACACCAAAAATTGAAAAAATGTTTTGTGTTGACGGATTGGAAGCAGCAATATTGTCAAAATGTTCATACTACTCAAAGCAATCTACAGATTCAATGCAGTTCCTATCAAAATACCAATGACATTCTTCACAGAAAATAGAAAAAGCAATTCTAAATTTAAACAGAACCACAAAAGATCTAGAGTAGCCAAAGCTACCCTAAGCAAAAAGAACAAAATTGGAGGAATCACATTATCTGACTTCAAATCATATTATAGAGCTATAGTAACCAAAACAGCAAGATACTAGCATAAGTTACATAGACCAATGGAACATAATAGAGAGCCCAAAAACAACTTCATACATCTACAGTGAACTCATTTTCAACAAAGGTGCCAAGAATATTCATACATTGGGGAAATAACATTCCCTTCAATAAACGATGCCAAGAAAACTGGACATCCATATGCAGAAGAATGAATCTAGACCCCTATTCTTGACATACGCAAAAATCAAACCAAAATGGATCATAGACTTAAATCTATGACCTCAAACATGAAACTACTAAAAGAAAATATTGAGAAAGCTCTCTAGGACATTGTGCTGGGCAAAGATTTCTCGAGTAATACCCAACAAGCACAGGCAACCAAAGCAAAAACGGACAAATGGGATCACATCAAGTTAAAAAGCTTCTGCACAGCAAAGGAAACAATCAACTAAGTGAAGAGACAACCTACAGAATGGGAGAAAATATCTGCAAGTTATCCACCTGACAAAGAATTATTGACAAAAATATATAAGAAGTTCAAACAACTCAATAGGAAAAAATCTAATAATCCAATTTAAAAATGAGTACAAGATCTGAATAGACATTTCTCAAAAGAAGACATACTAATGGCAAACAGGTATTTGAGAAAGGGCTTGTATTCATCTGTTCTCACACTGCTATAAAGAAATACTTGATGACACAGTGGCTCATGCCTGTAATCCCAGCACTGTGGGAGGCCAAAGCAGGCAGATCACCTGAGGTCAGGAGTTCGAGACCAGCCTGGCCAACAAGGTGAAACCCTGTCTCGACTAAAAATACAAAAAAATTAGCCAAGTGTGGTGGTGGGCACCTGTAGTCCCAGCTACTTGGGAGGCTGAGGCAGGAGAATTGCTTGGACCTGGGAGGCGGAGGTTGCAGTGAGCCGAGATCGCACCACTGCACTCTGGCCTGAGCAACAGAGTGAGACTCCATCTCAAACAAAAGAAAAGAAATACCTGAGACTTGTATTAATCCGTTCTCACACTGCTATAAAGAAATACTTGAGACTGGGTAATTTATAAAGAAAAGAGTTGTAATTGGCTTACAGTTTTGTAGGCGGTATAGGAAGCATTCTGGGGAGGCCTCAAGAAACTGCCAATCATGGCAGAAAGCAAAGGGGGAGTGAGGCATCTTAGATGGCGGGAGCAGGAGCAAGAGAGAGTGAGGAGGGAAGTGCTGTACATGTTTAAACAACCAAATCTCATGAGAACTCACTCACTATCACAAGAACAGCACCAAGAGGACAGTATGAAACCATTCATGAGAAATCCAGCCACCCTCCACCAGAGCCCACCTCCAACATTGGGAGCTACAATTCAACATGAGATTTGGTGGGGACACAGATCCAAACCATATCAGTGCTCATCATAATCATCATCAGAGAAATGCAAATCAAAACTACAATGAGATATCATTTCACCCTAGTTAAAATGGCTTTTATCCAAAAGACAGGCAATAACAAATGCTGGCAAGAATATGGATAACAGGGAACTCTCATACATATCTGTTGGTGGAAATGTAAATCAGTACAACCACTATGGAGAACAGTTCGGAGGTTCCCCATAAAAATAAAAATAAAATTACCATACGATCCAGCAACCCCGGTGTATACGTCCATATTACCACATGATCCAGCAATACCACTGTATATATCCAAAGAAAAGAAATCAGTATATCCAAGATATATCCACACTCCTATGTTTACTGCAGCACTATTCACAGTAGACAAGATTTGGAAATAACCTGAGTGTCCATCAACAGATGAATAGATAAAGAAAATGTGGTACATTCACACAATGGAGTATTATTCAGTCATAAAAAAGAATGAGATCCTGCGTTTACAACACAGATGCAACCAGAGGACATTATGTTAAGTGAAACAAGCCAAGCACAGGAAGACAAATGTCACATGTTCTCACTCCTACGGGGGAGCTAAAAAAAAAAAATTGAACTCATGGAGGTAGAGAGTACAACGATGGTTAGCAGAAGCTGAAAAGGGTAGTGGAGAAGGGAGGATAAAAAGGAGATGGTTAATGGGTACAAAAATACAGTTAGGTAGAAAGAATAAAATCTAGTGTTTGGTAGCACAATAGGGTGAATGTAGTTAACAATGATTTATAGTATATTTCAACATAACTGAGAGTGGAATTGGAATGTTCCTAAAACCAAGAAATGATAAATGCCTGAAGTTATGGATATCCCAATTTCTTTGATTCGATCATTACACATTGTGTGTATGTATCGAAATATCATATGTACTCCATAAACAGTACAAGTTTTATGAAAGAAAAAGAAAAGATTGGCCAGGGTGCAGTGGCTCACACCTGTAATCCCAGCACTTTGGGAGGCCAAGGCAGGCAGAACCACTTCAGCCCCGGAGTTCAAGACCAGTCTTGGCAATATGGTGAAACCCTGTCTTTATAAAAAATACAAAAAGTAGCTGGGCATGGTGATATGTACCTGTAGGCCCAGCTACTTGGGAGGCTGAGGTGGGAGGATGGCTTGAACCTGGAAGGACAAGGCTGCAGTGAGCTATGATCATGCCACTGCACTCCAGCCTAAATGACTGAGCGAGACTCTGTCTTAAAAAAAAAAAAAAAA
>NW_012098765.1:2206760-2208969 GCF_000951045.1 Mandrillus leucophaeus
AAAAAGGTAATCCCATTTACAATAGCTACAATACAATGAAATACCTAGGAATTAACCCAAGAAGTAAAGGATCTCTATAATGAAAACTATAAAACACTGATAAAAGAAATTGAAGAGGACACCAAAAATTGAAAAAATGTTTTGTGTTGACGGATTGGAAGCAGCAATATTGTCAAAATGTTCATACTACTCAAAGCAATCTACAGATTCAATGCAGTTCCTATCAAAATACCAATGACATTCTTCACAGAAATAGAAAAAAAACAATTCTAAATTTAAACAGAACCACAAAAGATCTAGAGTAGCCAAAGCTACCCTAAGCAAAAAGAACAAAATTGGAGGAATCACATTATCTGACTTCAAATCATATTATAGAGCTATAGTAACCAAAACAGCAAGATACTAGCATAAGTTACATAGACCAATGGAACATAATAGAGAGCCCAAAAACAACTTCATACATCTACAGTGAACTCATTTTCAACAAAGGTGCCAAGAATATTCATACATTGGGGAAATAACATTCCCTTCAATAAACGATGCCAAGAAAACTGGACATCCATATGCAGAAGAATGAATCTAGACCCCTATTCTTGACATACGCAAAAATCAAACCAAAATGGATCATAGACTTAAATCTATGACCTCAAACATGAAACTACTAAAAGAAAATATTGAGAAAGCTCTCTAGGACATTGCGCTGGGCAAAGATTTCTCGAGTAATACCCAACAAGCACAGGCAACCAAAGCAAAAACGGACAAATGGGATCACATCAAGTTAAAAAGCTTCTGCACAGCAAAGGAAACAATCAACTAAGTGAAGAGACAACCTACAGAATGGGAGAAAATATCTGCAAGTTATCCACCTGACAAAGAATTATTGACAAAAATATATAAGAAGTTCAAACAACTCAATAGGAAAAAATCTAATAATCCAATTTAAAAATGAGTACAAGATCTGAATAGACATTTCTCAAAAGAAGACATACTAATGGCAAACAGGTATTTGAGAAAGGGCTTGTATTCATCTGTTCTCACACTGCTATAAAGAAATACCTGATGACACAGTGGCTCATGCCTGTAATCCCAGCACTGTGGGAGGCCAAAGCAGGCAGATCACCTGAGGTCAGGAGTTCGAGACCAGCCTGGCCAACAAGGTGAAACCCTGTCTCGACTAAAAATACAAAAAAATTAGCCAAGTGTGGTGGTGGGCACCTGTAGTCCCAGCTACTTGGGAGGCTGAGGCAGGAGAATTGCTTGGACCTGGGAGGCGGAGGTTGCAGTGAGCCGAGATCGCACCACTGCACTCTGGCCTGAGCGACAGAGTGAGACTCCATCTCAAACAAAAGAAAAGAAATACCTGAGACTTGTATTAATCCGTTCTCACACTGCTATAAAGAAATACCTGAGACTGGGTAATTTATAAAGAAAAGAGTTGTAATTGGCTTACAGTTTTGTAGGCGGTATAGGAAGCATTCTGGGGAGGCCTCAAGAAACTGCCAATCATGGCAGAAAGCAAAGGGGGAGTGAGGCATCTTAGATGGCGGGAGCAGGAGCAAGAGAGAGTGAGGAGGGAAGTGCTGTACATGTTTAAACAACCAAATCTCATGAGAACTCACTCACTATCACAAGAACAGCACTAAGAGGACAGTATGAAACCATTCATGAGAAATCCAGCCACCCTCCACCAGAGCCCACCTCCAACATTGGGAGCTACAATTCAACATGAGATTTGGTGGGGACACAGATCCAAACCATATCAGTGCTCATCATAATTATCATCAGAGAAATGCAAATCAAAACTACAATGAGATATCATTTCACCCTAGTTAAAATGGCTTTTATCCAAAAGACAGGCAATAACAAATGCTGGCAAGAATATGGATAACAGGGAACTCTCATACATATCTGTTGGTGGAAATGTAAATCAGTACAACCACTATGGAGAACAGTTCGGAGGTTCCCCATAAAAATAAAAATAAAATTACCATACGATCCAGCAACCCCGGTGTATACGTCCATATTACCACATGATCCAGCAATACCACTGTATATATCCAAAGAAAAGAAATCAGTATATCCAAGATATATCCACACTCCTATGTTTACTGCAGCACTATTCACAGTAGACAAGATTTGGAAATAACCTGAGTGTCCATCAACAGATGAATAGATAAAGAAAATGTGGTACATTCACACAATGGAGTAT
>NW_012098765.1:2212154-2215304 GCF_000951045.1 Mandrillus leucophaeus
GGGAGGATGAGGTGGGAGGATCGCTTGAGCCTGGCAGGCAGAGGCTACAGTGAGCTGAGATTGTGCCACTGCACTCGAGCCTGAGTGAGAGAGAGAGACCATGTTTAAAAAAATAAACAAATGAAAATATCTTAAATCCAGAGCCATACAGAGTTTTGTAATAAAAGATTCTTCTGTATTCACATCTAAGAATTACATTCTCCAATGGCTACAAATTTCTATTCTAAGAAGCTATCATTTCTTTTGATACCTATTGATCATGATGGGGAATGAAAATGGGTCCAGTGTGGTCTTGTCAATCCAGGAATTTTTCAGAGGAAGGATTTAATATTGGTTGAATGCCCAAGAATCCAGCTTACATGGGAGGAACAAAGGGAGTGTGGGTTAATCATCATAATCCCAAAACTAGCACAGAAAGTGGGTATGGCCTCAGACATCACCCAAGGTGCTGAAAGGAATCGCCTCCCAGCCAAACACACCTGCTCTTTCCTCTCCAAACCACTAATGCCCATCCCAACTCCAGATTTTTGAAAGGGTCAACTCCCACTTTTCAAAATCCTGTTTAAAGGATACTTCTGGCTGGGCATGGTGACTCACGCCTGTAATCCTAGCACTTTGGGAAGCCAAAGAGGCTGGATCACTTGAGGTCAGGATCAGCCTTGGCCAATATGGTGAAACTCTATCTCTACTAAAATACAGGAGTTTGAGACTAGCCTGGGCCTCAAGCCTTAAGCAATCCTCCCACCTCAGCCTCCCAAAGTGCTGGGATTACAGGTGCGAGCCACCGTGCCCAACCTGCACTCTTAATTTATAGAAAGAGATAAGATAAATGAACTTGTATTAGAGAATCATTCAGAAATAAGTATTTCTATGCCATATGGTTCAAGGCAATATATTAAACATCTTCTAATTGCACTATAAAATTACTAAATATAACTATTCAAGGTGATTATGAAAATACGATTATTCTAAAAGGCTACACTTTTTAAAATACTTACAGATAAAATTATTGTAAAAATTAGGATTAGGGAGGAATTTCTGTTGTTTTATGTGTGTGTGGGTGTTTTGTTTTGTTTTGTTTATTTTTGTTTTGCTATATCTGTAATGTTTTTAAAAAGTGATTTCTCCCCTAATTTTGAGCTGTGCAATTAATGTTTTGTTTGTTTGTTTGAGACAGAGTCTTGCTGTCTCACCCAGGCTGGAGTGCAGTGGAGTGATCTCAGTTCACTGCCTCCATCTGCTGGGTTCAAGCGATTCTCCTGCCTCAGCCTCCTGAACAGCTGGGGTTACAGGCATGTGCTAACAAGCCCAGCTAATTTTTTGTGTGTGTATTTTTAGTAGAGATGGGGTTTCACTATGTTGGCCAGGCTGGTCTTGAACCCCTGACCTCTGGTGATCTGCCCCTCCTCGGCCTCCCAGAGTTCTGGGACTACAGGCGTGAGCCACCGCACCTGGCCTAAAATCTTAAAAATAATAAAAGAAATGTTTAAATGCTATTTGTGACATTAATTGAAATCCGATCAGAGCCTGTGATGTAAGATACAAATACAACCTGCTCCACTCCTAAAAATAACAAGAAAGTAATACTACTAATAACTAGCAACCCTCATGAGTGCTTATGTAGCAGGATTTGGAGTTCTGGCCTAGTTTTGCCGAAACTCCTTATTTAATCCTATGCCGTCTGTGATCAACAGTTTCCTGTTTTGTGATCTGGGGGGTGGTGATAATTACTGCCCTCTCCATCAAAAATGAGATCAGATCACACAGGGTGTGAAGAATTATCAGTGGCCACAGGGAAAACAACAGTTAACATGAGCTGAATGCCTACTATGTGTCACACATTGTTTTAAGCAATTTATACTTTTTTTTTTTTTTTTTTTTTTTGAGACGGAGTGTAGCTCTGTCACCTAGGCTGGAGTGCAGTGACACAATCTTGGCTCACTGTAACCTCTCTGCCTCCTAGGTTCATTTAGAAAATTGTCATTTGTCCATGTGACAGTTGATAATTATTCACATTTCATATGGGCAACCTGCCAGACAGGAGAAAGTACTTCCCATGTTAAAAGACATTTATTATCCTGTTTTGCTACCACGAAAGTTCAAAAAAAAAAATTAAAACGAACAATGGACCAGGATACTGTAGTAAAGCATTTCAAAAATTATTAAATCAGTGGAAAATTACACACACAACAGGAATTCCTTATAATTCCCAAGGACAGGCCATAATTAAGAGAACTAATAGAACACTCAAAGCTCAATTGGTTAAAAAATCAGGAAGAGAATAGATGTGAAGCTTTGCCTACAATGGGAAAGAAATGAATATTTCATTCCAAAAAGAAAAAAAAAAAAAAAAAAAGGAAAAGACAGTAAAGAGTATAACGCTCCCCAGATGCAACTTAATCTAGCACGCTGTACTTTACATTTTTTAAACATTTATAGAAATCAGACCACTACCTCTGTAGAACAACTTAATGGTAAAAGAAACAGCCCACATGAAGAAAAACTGATTTGGTAAAAAGATAATAAAAATAAAACATGGGAAATAGGGAAGGTGATAACGTGGGGGAGAGGTTTTGCTTGTATTTCTCCAGGAAAAAAACCAGCTTCCAGTTTAGGTATCTACAACTTACAGATAATGCTGTCATCCACCAAGAAAGCAGAGCTGCCAACTTGGGCACAATTAAAGAAGCTGACACAGTTGGCTGAAAAAAGCCTAGAAAATACAAAGGTGACACAAACTCCAGAGAATATGCTGCTTGCAGCTTTGATGATTGTATCAATGGTGGTAAGTCTTCCCATGTCTGCAGGAGCAGCTGCAGCTAATTATACCCACTGGGCCTATGTGCCTTTCCCGCCCTTCATTCGGGCAGTCACATGGATGGATAATCCTATTGAAGTATATGTTAATAATAGTGCCTGCGTACCTGGCCCCACAGATGACCGTTGCTCTGCCCATCCTGAAGAAGAAGAAATGACGATAAATATTTCTATTGGGTATCATTATCCTCCTATTGGCCTAGGGAAGGCACCAGGATGTTTAATGCCTGCCTACAACCCAAAATTGGTTGGTAAAAGTACCTACTGTCAGTGCTACCAGTAGATTTACTTATCACATGGTAAGTGGAATGTAACTCGGGCCACAAATAAATG
>NW_012098765.1:2215354-2217131 GCF_000951045.1 Mandrillus leucophaeus
AATTATTAAATCAGTGGAAAATTACACACACAACAGGAATTCCTTATAATTCCCAAGGACAGGCCATAATTAAGAGAACTAATAGAACACTCAAAGCTCAATTGGTTAAAAAATCAGGAAGAGAATAGATGTGAAGCTTTGCCTACAATGGGAAAGAAATGAATATTTCATTCCAAAAAGAAAAAAAAAAAAAAAAAAAGGAAAAGACAGTAAAGAGTATAACGCTCCCCAGATGCAACTTAATCTAGCACGCTGTACTTTACATTTTTTAAACATTTATAGAAATCAGACCACTACCTCTGTAGAACAACTTAATGGTAAAAGAAACAGCCCACATGAAGAAAAACTGATTTGGTAAAAAGATAATAAAAATAAAACATGGGAAATAGGGAAGGTGATAACGTGGGGGAGAGGTTTTGCTTGTATTTCTCCAGGAAAAAAACCAGCTTCCAGTTTAGGTATCTACAACTTACAGATAATGCTGTCATCCACCAAGAAAGCAGAGCTGCCAACTTGGGCACAATTAAAGCAGCTGACACAGTTGGCTGAAAAAAGCCTAGAAAATACAAAGGTGACACAAACTCCAGAGAATATGCTGCTTGCAGCTTTGATGATTGTATCAATGGTGGTAAGTCTTCCCATGTCTGCAGGAGCAGCTGCAGCTAATTATACCCACTGGGCCTATGTGCCTTTCCCGCCCTTCATTCGGGCAGTCACATGGATGGATAATCCTATTGAAGTATATGTTAATAATAGTGCCTGCGTACCTGGCCCCACAGATGACCGTTGCTCTGCCCATCCTGAAGAAGAAGAAATGACGATAAATATTTCTATTGGGTATCATTATCCTCCTATTGGCCTAGGGAAGGCACCAGGATGTTTAATGCCTGCCTACAACCCAAAATTGGTTGGTAAAAGTACCTACTGTCAGTGCTACCAGTAGATTTACTTATCACATGGTAAGTGGAATGTAACTCGGGCCACAAATAAATGATTTACAGGACCCTTCTTATCAAAGATCATCAAAATCTAGGCCTAAGGGGAAGCCTTGCCCCAAGGAAATTCCCGAAGAACCAAAAAGCCCAGAAGTCTCAGTTTGGGAAGAATATGTGGCTGATACTGCGGTGGTACTACAAAACAATGAACTCAGAACTAGTATAGACTGGGCCCCTCGAGGCCAATTATATCATAATTGTACGGGCCAGACTCACTCATATTCACAGGCCCCAGCCATCTTGCCCATTAATCCGGCCTATGATAGTGATTTAACTGAAACACTGAACCAGATTTATAGAAGGTTAGAATCACCCTATCCATGGAAATAGGGTGAAAAGGGAATTTCATCACCTCGACCAAAGTTAGTTAGTCCTGTGACTGGTCCTGAACATCCAGAATTATGGAAGTTTACTGCGGCCTTGCACCACATTAGAATTTGGTCTGGAAATCAAGCCACAGGAACAAGAGATTATAAGCCATATTATACTATCAACCTAAATTCCAGTCTGACAATTTCTTTGCAAAGTTGTGTAAAACCCCCTTATATGCTAGTTGTAGGAAACATAGTTATGAAACCAGATTCCCAAACTATAACCTGTGAAAATTGTAGATTTTTTCCTTGCATTGATTCGACCTTTAATTGGCAGCACCATATTCTACTAGTGAGAGCAAGAGAGGGCGTGTGGATCCTGTGTCCATGGACCAACCGTGGGAGGCCTCGCCATTCATCCATATTTTAATGGAAGTATTAAAAGGAATTCTAACTTGATCCAAAAGATTC
>NW_012098765.1:2223891-2237576 GCF_000951045.1 Mandrillus leucophaeus
CCTGGCTAATTTTTTTTTTTTCTGGTATTTTTAGTAGAGATGAGGTTTCACCATGTTGTCCAGGCTAGTCTCGAACTCCTGACCTCAAGTGATCCGCCCACCTCAGCTTCCCAAAGTGCTAAGATTACACACATAAGCCACAGTGCCAGGCCCAGTTTTTGTATTTTTTGTAGAGACAGGGTTTCACCATGTTGCTCAGGCTGGTTTCGAATTCCCGAGCTCAAGTGATCCACCACCTTGGCCTCCCAAAGTGCTAGGATTACAGGCGTGAGCCACCATGCCCGGCCGAAACAACATATTTCAACACAGCACCCAGGACACAATAGCACAGCCCAGAAAACCAGATCTGGAGTTAGATGGACGCGGTTTGAATCTTCATTGGTCTCTTAGTCTTGGTGTGACTTGGCAAACTGACTTCCTTTCTCTGAGTCTCAGTTTTCTCATCTGTAAAATGGGTCTGATGGCACTTCTCTCATCATGGGGCTGCTATAAGGAGTCAGTGAGTGTGTGACTGGGAGTCAGCGAAGGGCCTGACCCAGTGTGAGGCTGTTACAGATCACGGTGTCGTGGCAGGCTGTGATGGCCCCCAAAGATGTCCATGTCCTTATGCTTACAACCTGTGAATTTGTTACCTTACGTGGTAAAAAGGACCTTGCAGATGGAATTAAGTTGAGGATTCTGAGACAAGAAGTTTACTCCAGACTATCTGGCTGGGCCTAATGTAATCACAGGGATCCTTTTTAGAGGGAGGCAGGAGGGACCGAGTAAGAAAAGGTAATGTAGGCTGGGTGCGGTGGCTCACACCTGTAATCCCAGAATATATTGGGAGGCCGAGGTAGGAGGACTGCTTGAGCCCCGGAGTTTGAGACTAGCCTGGACAACATAGCAAGACTCCCTCTCTACCCTCTCTATAAAAAATTAAAAAGAAGCTGAATGTGATGGCACATGCCTGTAGTCCCAGCTACTTGGGAAGCTAAGGTGGGAGAATCCGTTGAGCTCAGGAGGTCGAGGCTGCAGTGAGCCAAGACCATGCCACTGCACTGCAGACTGGGTGCCAGAGTGAGATCCTGGCAAAAAAAAAAAAACAAAAAAAAACGAACGAACGAACGAAAGAAAGAAAGAAACAAAGAAAAGGTGATGTGGTGATAGAAGGAGAGATTGAACATGCTATCCTAGCCTAGCTTTTGGACTTATCTGGTGCGGGAATGAGCCAGGGCTTGGATATCTCAAAATATCAGCTGACAACAGGTCAGTAAATATTCTGAGAAAATGAAAAATGGACAACCTGAACCCCAAGCCTTGCTTCCGCCTGAACGCTGACCCCAGACCAAAGTGCTGGGATAACAGGTGTGAGCAACCACGCCTGGCCTATTTTCTACTTCTTGAGTCATCCACTCCAGTAGAGAAGACGGAAGGGATGGAAGACCTCCGGCTGTTCAAAGACCTTGCACCCAGAAGAAACTTGAATTTGGGGCACACAAGATGGGTTAGGAGGGTGAGGGAGTCCAGTCTAGCATAATGGTGAGTAATACGGGCTCTGGAGACAGGATGCCTTTTTTAAAATCCCAAATGTGTGACTTTCCACAAGTAATATCTCCTTGAGCCTCAGTTCCCTCTTCCATAATATGGGGATCATGACAGTATTATCTGTCTCATGGTGTTACTATGAGAATTCATGGTGTTATGTGCCTGACACACAACAAGCCCTCAAGTACTAGTTTAATATTAGTCTTAATATTTTAAGGTTGATAGGACTTGCTTTTGGTGCCAAGCCTTGCATTAAAGGATTTCCTACAGTATCATATTGAATCCTCATGGTGTATCTATCGTGATTGCTGTATGTTATCTAGAGACAGGTTTTGTTAAAATACTCATTTGATAAAGGAGGAAACTGAAGGGCAGATTGGTTAAGTAATTTATCAAAGGAAATATAGATTGTAGGTGCTGGAACTGGAATTCTAACTCAGGTATGATTGACGTGGCCTCAAGTCTTCATCACCTCTCAAGAAAACCAGCTTTCTGCCCGGTGTGTTGGCTCACGCTTGTAATCCCAGCACATTGGAGGCCGAGGTGGGTGGATCACAGGAGGTCAGGAGTTCAAGACCAGCCTGGCCAACATGGTGAAACCCCGTCTCTACTGAAAACACAAAAATTAGCCAGACGTGGGGCAGGCACCTGTAATCCCAGCTACCCGGGAGGCTGAGGCAGGAGAATCCTTTGAACCCTGAAGGCGAAAGTTGCAGTGAGCCGAGATTATGCCACCGCACTCCAGCCTGGGCGACAGAGTGAGACTCTGTCTCAAAAAAAAGAAGAAAAGTAATGAGATGAATAAAACGAGGCCTAGAGCTAGTAAATGTCTCAGCTAGGCAGGTAGTAAAAGTCTCAACCAGGCAGCGGCAGAGCAGGATTCAAATTCAGGGCTGTTGTGATGTCCCCCAGGACTCTGAGCCTGAGTAACCTGTGGAGCGGGGAGAATACAGCGCCACCTGGTGGTAACATTGCGCCGCTTCTGGCCTGGAAGAACAGCAACTAACAGCATTTACCATGTGCCAGTCATTATTCTAAGTGCTTTACTTAGATTTTTTTCTTCTTCTTCTTCTTTTTTGAGACGGAGTCCCACTCTTCGACCAGGCTGGAGTGCTGTGGCATGGTCTCGGCTCACTGCAACCTCTGCTTCCCGGGTTCAAGGGATTCTCCTGCCTCAGCCTCCCAAGTAGCTGGGATTACAGGGGCCTGCCACCACGCCCGGCTAATGTTTTGTGATTTTTTTAGTAGAGATGGCGTTTCACTATGTTGGACAGGCTGGTCTCAAGCTCCTGACCTCGTGATCCTCCAGCCTCAGCCTCCCAAAGCGCTGGGATGACAGGCGTGAGCAGCCGCGCCCGGCCGATTTAATTTAAATTATTTAATCCCTCCTCTTAACAACCCGCTAAGGCAGGTAAGTTGTAATCGGCACCCCTTCCACTTTTCACCCATTTTTCTTTTCTTATTTCAATATTTTTTGAGGAACAGGTGGTTTTTGGTTACATGGATAATTTCTTTAGGGCTGATTTCTGAGATTTTGGTGCACCCGTCACCTGAGGAGTTTACACTATACCTAATGTGTAGTCTTTTATCCCTCACTCCCCTCCCACCCTTCCCCTCTGAGTCCCCAAAGTCCATTATAACATTCTTATGCCTTTGCACCCTCATAGCTTAGCTCCCACTTATAAGTGAGAATATACGATATTTGATTTTCCATTTCTGAGTTACTTCACTTAGAATAATGGTCTCCAACACCATCCAGCTTGCTGCAAATGTCATTATTTTGTTCCTTTTTATGGCTGAGTAGCTGAGCAGTATTCCTTGGTGAATAAATACGTTTTTTTGTTTGTTTGTTTGTTTTTATTTTCTTTTCAGACGAAGTCTCACTCTGTCACCAGGCTGGAGTGTAGTGGTGCGATCTCGGCTCCCTGCAACCTCCACCTCCCAGGCTCAAGCGATTCTCCTCCCTCAGCCTACAGGCGTGCACCACCAAGCCCAGCAATTTTTTGTATTTTTAGTAGAGACAGGGTTTCAGCATGTTAGCCAGGATGGTCTCGATCTCTTGACCTCATGATCTGTCCGCCTCGGCCTCGCTAAGTGCTGGGATTACAGGCGTGAATGAGCCACTACGCCTGGTACTACATTTTCTTTATCCACTGGCTGGTCAATGGGCATTTAGATTTGTTCCATATATTTGCAACTGCAAATTGTCCTGCTATAAACATGTGCATGCAAGTGTCTTTTTCATATAACAACTCATTTTCCTTTGGGTAGATACCCAGTAGTGGGATTGCTAGATCAAATGATAGTTCTATTTTTAGTTCTTTAAGGAATCACCATACTGTTTTCCATAGTGATTGTACTAGTTTACATTCCCGCCGGACGTGTAAAAGTCCGCTTCTCACCACATCCACGGCCAACATCTGTATGTTTTGATTTTTTAATTATGATCATTCTTGCAGGAGTAAAGTGGTATCTCACTGTATTTTTAATTTGCATTTCCCTGATAATGAGTGATATCAAGCATTTTTTTCATAGGTTTGTTGGCCATTTGAATATCTTCTTTTGCGAATTGTCTATTCATGTCCTTCAGTTTTACTTTTCTTTGAAAAAACTGTTTTATCTGTGGATGATTTCAAACATACACTAGAGTAGATGTAAGAATATATTCATCATCCAGCTTCAACAATGATCAACTCATGGCCAATCTTGTTTCATCTATGCTCCCGACAATCCCCCTCCCTGCACCCCCAAAAATTGGGATTATTTTGAAGCAAAGTCCAGAGCTTGCATCAATTCACCTATAAACATTTTCACCACGCATCTCTAAAATTATCCCCATTTTACCACTGGGGAAACTGAGGCATGATGAGATCACATAACTTAATCAAGGTCACTTTTCTGATGGGATTCAGAGCCAGGATCAAAAGCTCAGCTCCCTGGTTCCAGGGCCCTTGCCTTTAACTGTTGTGATGCCTCTGGAAACTTAGATGTGATTTTTTTTTTGTTTTACTTTGTTTTGTTTCTGTTTTTGGTAAAGACAGGGTCTCACTGTGTTGCATAGGCTGGTCTCAAACTCCTGGCCTCAAGCAGTCCTCCTGCCTCAGCCTCCCAAAGTGCTGGGATTACAGGCATAAGCCACCACGCCCAACCATGAGTGAGTCTTAAGCGTGGCGTCACTCAAGCAACAAAGAAACTGCCATTTCATTTCAAAGTTGTCAAACTACTTCTCAAACCAACAGTTGGAGTATAAACCTTAGGGATGAAAGTATTGCATCATCAGCATTAAATTTACTATAGCTGATAAATATATATATATAGCTGCAGTTATATCAGAAAATGTCCCTATTCTTAGGAAATACACTCCAAAGTATTTACAGGCAAAAGCTATGTTGTATGTAATTTACCCTCAGTGGTTCAGAAAAAGTACTGAATAGATATTGTTATGGTTTGAATGTTTTTATCCATGTTGGAATGTAATCCTCAATGCAACAGTATTGGGATGTGTGGCCTATGACAGGTGATTGGGTCAGGAGGGTTCCACCATCATGAATGGGATTAGGTACCCTACAAAAGGGCCTGATGGATGAACTTCACCTCTCTTGGTCTTCTGCCTTCCACCCATGTGAGGACACAAGGTTTCTCCCCTCTGGAGGATCCAACAACATGATGCCATCTTGAAAGTAGAAACCTGGTCCTCACCAGGCACCGAACCTACTAGCTCCTCGATCTTGGACTCCCAGTCTCCAGAACTGTGGGAAATAAATTTCTATTCTTTATAAGTAGACCAGGTGCTATGGCTCACTCCTGTAATCCTGGCACTTTGGGAGGCTGAGGTGGGCAGATCACTTGAGGTCAGGTGTTCAAGACCAGCCTCATCAACATGGTGAAACCCTGTCTCTATTAAAAATACAAAAATTACCCAGTCATGGTGGCAGGTGCCTGTAATCCCAGCTACTCTGGAGGCTGAGGCAGGAGAATCACTTGAACCCGGGAGGCGAAGGTTGCAGTGAGCCAAGATCATGCCATTTGCACTCCAGTCTGGGCAACAAGAGTGAAACTCCATCTCAAACAAATAAATAAGTTACCTAGTCTGTAGTATTTTGTTATAGTAGCATAAAACACAGTAAGATAGATAGATGATTGACTGATAGAATAGAACAAATCACATTGGGAATGGGTTAAAATGTTAACCTAAGGTGAATCTGCGTTAAGAGCATTTTTTTTTAACATTTTAATCTGGGCCTCGGCCAGGCACAGTGGCTCACACCTGTAATCCCAGTACTTTGGGAGGCTGAGAAGGACGGATCACTTGAGTTCAGGAGTTCGAGGCCAACCTAGCCAACGTGGTGAAAGCCCATCTCTACTAAAAATACAAAAATTAGCCAGGCATGGTGGTGCACGCCTGTAATCCCAGCTACTTGGAAGGCAGAGGCAGGAGAATCTCTTGAACTAAGGAGGTGGAGGCTGTAGTGAGCCGAGATCATGCCACTACACTATAGCCTGGGTGACATAGCAAGACTCCATCTCAAAAAATAAATAAATAAATAATAATCTGGGCTGTGAGCAATGGCTCACACCTGAAATCCCAGCACTTTGTGGGGCTGAGGAAGGAGGATTGCTGGAGCCCAGGAGTTTGAGACCAGCCTGGGCAATGTGGTAGGAGGTGGTCTTTTCAACAAATTTTTTAAAACATTAGCCAGATGTGGTGGCACGCCTTACGGGCAAGAGGGGTGAGATTGCCCTAAAGCCTCCTCTCCCTGCAGGAGGAGAAGAACCCCAACACGGAGTTCTACTTGAAGAACCCGGTGCTGACCGCGCTGAACCTCTTCTTTGCGGGCACCGAGACCGTCAGCACCACCCTGCGCTACGGCTTCCTGCTGCTCATGAAGCACCCAGAGGTGGAGGGTAAGGCTGGAGGGGGACGGAAGAGGAGGTCCGCAGACCCTCAAAACTCCCCTGAGCCTGGTGCAATGTCCCCACCTCAGGGTCCTTGAGGAGACCCTGAGACGTGCCTTGCTGTCCAGAGACAGGACAATATTCAGCTGACAGGAATCAGCTGAGTCTCACTAGCTATTAAAATACTGAAAATGTCTGTAGTGATTGGTCAGTCACTCCCGTCCCAAGCCCACTGAGTGCCCACTGCCCACTCCTCTGGATCATCCCCTAAGTTCCTCTCTGTGCCTCCCCCGTGATTCTGGCATAACCTGGTTAACAGGACCCTGCTCCAACAATGCAAATGGCTGATGTCTGTTATGAATGGTCTACCTCCGTGTCATTGGTGGAGCTGCATTCTTCACCGCTTCCTCCTTGTCCCGCAGGTGGCACTCAGCGGCCACGAGGCAGAGTTCATAGTCAGGGGGATGTTACCAAAGCCTGAGAGCTTGGGGGTGACATCGATGTCCGCAGGCGGCACCAGCGAGCGTAGAGAGAAGTTCTGCAGGATGGAGGTGAAGTAGAGAAAGAGTTCCATGCGGGCCATGGCCTCGCCCAGGCAGATGCGCTTTCCTGCAGGCACAGGGGAGGACAGAAGGAAGGGTCGCACCTGCACAGGTCATGGAGTGTCGGGGGTGTCTGGACTGACCACCCCACTGAGCCTCAGCTGCCTCATCAGCACCTCAGGGCTCATGACTGTGCCTGCTTTATAAAGGGGTGTTACACAGGCTTAGTGGGTGTCTATAGTTAGGCTCAGCTAGGACCTGCTACTTCTCTGATGGCTCTGATTCCATCCCATTCCAAGAGGGAATGGTTCTATAGGATCCATGAGTTTCAAGGTTGTGTTCATTTCAGTTCCTCAAGGGTTTGTCAAATGCCTATTACATGCCAGACACTGGTGAGAAAAAAAGTGAAACTCACCGTTAATAACACCTACTGTTTGTAAGCCGCTCTTCCAATCGTTTGGAGGGATGAATCCCTGTTTCACAGACGGTGGCTGAAGTGACTCACCCAAGGCCTCACCATTTCTAAAAGGTGGAGTGGAGTCCAGGTTCCCAACCGCTGCCCTGACTCCAGGATCCAAACAACATACACTTTTGTTGTTGTTTTTTGTTTGCTTGAGACGGGGTCTCACTCTGTCTCCCAGGCTGGAGTGCAGTGGCATGATCTCGGTTCACTGCAACCTCATCTCCCGGGTTCAAGTGATTTTTGTGCCTCAGCCTCCCGAGTAGCTGGGATTAGAGGCGCATGCCACCATGCCTGGCTAATTTTTGTATTTTTAGTAGCGATAGGGTTTCACCATGTTGGCCAGGCTGGTCTCGAACTCCTGGCCTCAAGTGCTCTACCTGTCTCGGCCTCCCAAAGTGCTGGGATTACAGGTGTGAGCCATTGTGCCCCACCAACATACACTTAAATTGTTGCCGCATAAAGATTTTTTGCCATGAGTAGGCAAATGACTGTCTGTTGGGCAAATTTGCCCTGCTGCTTGTGTTCATACAGCCTGCAAACTAGGAATGCTTTTGGCATTTTAAAATGGTTGGGGAAAAAAGACTCTTTTGTGATATATGAAGATAAAACAAAATTCAAATTTCATTGTCCGTAAACAGTTTTTCAGGCTCACACACATGCTCATTCATTTACATATTGTCTATGGCTGCTTTTGTAGATCAATGGCAAAGGTTCAGAGGCTATCTGCCTGGAAACATAGAAAATATATCTTATTTTCTCCTTAACAGCCAGTTGGTTTATGCCCTGTTTAGTGCTATTGCCATCCTAACTTTTTTTCTAATTATCAGGGATAATCGTTCCAATATTTACTAATTCTGGGATTCTAAAACTTTATGGTTCTAAGATATAACCTTCAAATTCACATTATGACTTTGACCTCAAATACAGACCAGTGGCTGAGGGGTGGATTTAGCACATGCCTGGGGGGAGTCAGACCAGAGAAACCTACCAGAGGAAAAAGACACAAAGGCTCCATTCTTCTTGAAGCGGCCCAGCTCATCCGGAAAGTGCTGGGGATAGAAGGCTTCTGGGTAGCGGAAGTATTTGGGGTCTTTGAGGACAGAGCCAAGCAGGGGAAATACGTCTGTGCCCTGGGGTGAAAATGGGGGCAGTTAGGAGAAATCAGTGTTGGACTACAGGAGTAGGGAACCAGGGGGAGAGACGAGTGCAGTGGAAGGGAGGCAATGAGGGTGCAACCCCACCTCGGGCAGAAGGTGACCTCGAAACTGAATGTCCCGGATGACGTTGTGGGGGACACCCATGGGCACGATGTCTACCAGTCTCTGTATCTCTGTATTTCATGGATGACGGCATCTGTGTAGGGCATCTTGACCCGGTCATCCACACTTGGGAGCCAGTGTGGTCCAATCACCTGGTTAATCTCTTTGTGGATCTTAGCTGGAAGGGGCCAGAAAATATAGCGGAGAATGGCGCACACACACAAATAAAAGGGTGTTTTTGTCAGGGAAGCCAGGGCAAACCATGCATTCCAAGCTCCAGCAGGAAGAGATCTCAGATGCAAGCCATGCATGTTTGGTTGCTTCTTTTATTTTTTCTTTTTTTTTTTTGAACAGCCTGTCACCCAGGCTGGAGTGCAATGGCACAATCTCGGCTCACTGCAACCGCCGCCTTCCAGGTTCAAGTGATTCTCCTGCCTCAGCCTCCTGAGTAACTGGGATTACAGGCACCTGCCATCCGCCCGGCTAATTTTTGTATTTGTAATACAGATGGAGTTTTACCATGTTGGTCAAGCTGGTCTCGAACTCCTGACCTCATGATCCACCCACCTCAGCCTCCCAAAGTGCTGGGATCACAGGCATGAGCCAAGGCACCTGGCCTGTTTCGTCACTTCTTTAACTTAACAACTGACACACTGGTGGTGCTCAATTATTCGTCAGACATCGGGAAACAGGCAGCTTGGAGTCTGGAATGCTGCCAGGACAATTGGTCTTTACTCAAAAGCATCAAAAAACCATGGTCCCAGCTTGGTTTTCATACACGGGTATTTTACAGAATGGGAAAGAGGCATGCTGGGTGACTAGGACAGGATTGACACAAATGGCAAGTGGTTACGTGACTGATTAAGATCACCACTGGTGGAGTTACTCCTCTTTGCGTTTTAGGGATGAGCGACTTCACCTTCTGAACTTGGGTTTCATCATCTTCAAAATGAGTGTGATGGTTGGACAAGGTCATAGAGTTGTAAACATTACATAAATCTGGTGTACAAGGAACTAGGACAGTGCTTGGCACATGGAAGCATCCAATAAATATTTGATTTTCTTTTTTTCTTTTTTTTTTTTTTTCAAGATGGAGTCTCGCTGTGTCCCCTAGGCTGGAGTGTGGTGGTGCAATCTTGCCTCACTGCAACCTCTGCCTCCTGGGATCAAATGATTCTCGTGTGTCAGCCTCCCAAGTAGCTGGGATTACGGGTGTGCACTATCACACCTGGCTAATTTTTGCATTTTTAGTAGAGACAGGGTTTCACCATGTTGGCCAGGCTGGTCTTGAAGTCCTGGCCTCAAGCGATTTGCCCATCTCTGCCTCCCGAAGTGCTGGGATTACAGGGGTGAGCCACCGCACCCAGCCTGATTATTTAGACCCGTGAAAGACAACTCAGACAATGGAGGTAAGACTAGAAACGTTTGAGTGGAAGTGTGTTAGTGTCTCTCATCTGCACCAGGAGAAATCCTTTGGCTTGTTTTGAATTGTATTATTAAGGAGAGGGGCCAAAATTGGGAATTTTCCTTAAGCAAGTAATGAGTTTCTCATTACTAAAGTTACTCAAATGGACCAGATCATAATTTATTGGAGACGGATTCTACTTAACTTTGGCAGGGTGGTTGGCTCAATAATGGCCATCGGAGATAACCACCTCCAAGTCTCTAAAACCTAATGCCTGGAAGGCTGTGTATATAAGGGTAACAAAAAGACAAGAGACTTTGAAAATGCCAGTAAATTAAGAATCTTGAGACCAAAAGATTAGCCTGGGTTGCCTAGATTTGCCCTCAATATAATATTGTGTATCTGTATAAGAGAGAGGCAGGAGAATCTGAGTTAGAAAAAAAAAGATGTCAGGTTGGGAGCAGTGGCTCACACCTGTAATCCCAGCATTTTGGGAGGCCAAGGCGGGTGGATGACCTGAGGTCAAGAGTTTGAGACCAGCCTGGCCAACATGGTGAAGGCCTGTCTCTACTAAAAGTACAAAATTAGCTGGGTGTGGTGGCACACACCTGTAATCCCAGCTACTCAGGAGGCTGAGGCAAGAGAAGAATCGCTTGAACCCAGGAGGCAGAGGTTGCGTGAGCTGAGATCACGCCACTGCACCGCAGCCTGGGCAACAGAGAAAGACTCTGTCTCCAAAAAAAAAAAAGAAAAATAATATAAAAAAATATAAAATGTTGGCCAGGCTGCTCTCAAACTTCTGATCTCAGTTGATACACCCACCTCGGCCTCCCAAAGTGCTGGGATTACAGGACTGAGCCACAGCGCCTGGCCTATTGTCTTATTTTCTCATTGGCTTTATTGTCTATTGTATATGGAGACAAGAGGTGGGTAAACCAAGCATGTCTAAGAGAGAACACAGTCAGAACAAAGGTCCTGCGGCAGGAACGTGCCTGGTGTGTTAGAGGAACAGCAAGGCAGAAGCCAGGGTGGATGGGATGGAGTGAACAACAGGGAGGATGGAAGGAGAAGAATGTAGGATGCCTTGTAAGTTTTGAACATGTAGGGACAGTAGGATATAGAATTTAAATTTCCAAGGGCAAAGATTCAATAATATAAAAATATAAATATGCAAATGCATAAAACTCTAAGAAATGATGATATGGAAGTATTAACCTTCTAAATTTCTAAAGAGATATAGAAATAGAGATATATCTCTATACAAATTCAGAAGGTTAACACTTCTGCATCATCATTTCTTAGAGTTTTATACATTTGTAAATTTATATTTTTATGTTATTGAACCTTTGACCTTGGAAATTTAAATTCTATACCCTACTGTCCCTACACATTCAAGTCTTTTAATTTTAACTTAAATGTTTAAAGTCTTACATTTAAAAACTTTAAATTTCTAAGTTTTTGAGATTCTAAGATTCAAAACTACAGTTGTAACTCTCTGGCATGTATAAGGTGGAAGATTTTAAGTTTCCAAGTTCCTAAATTTTCCAAACTCCTGAAATTTCTAGATTCAAAGTCTGTTTTAAAGTTGTAACAGTTTATACTTTTACAGTTTCTATACTCATCTACAGATAAAAGTAAACGCTGTGAAATAATGCTAGTTTTTTTATGTTTCGTTTTGTTTTGTTTTGCCCTCAATGTTTGCAGATTGGTGGAAAGTTGCAGGGACTAGAGATTGAGAAGATGAGAGGGAAGGACCAGTGGAAGAAGAGGAGGTACCTGGTGCGTCCTGATGAGAAAGCAGTCAATGAAGTCCCGAGGGTTTTGGGGGTTAAAGGATGCTTCGTTGATCTTGACCCTGGAGGCAATGAAGTCCTTGAGCTCTTCTATCAAGTAGTAGACGTGATTGTGTCTTCCTGACAAATACGGCATGATTCCAGAGTACATGTCATATAGCTGTGGGAATAGGCAAAAGGGCTTTGTCAGTGATGGGTGCCAGGGGCTAGGTTGGGTTGAGTCTGGAGTTGGACAGCTGGGCTCAAAATCTAGTGCTAAGTCTGAAAATCAGGTAGGCCCTTTTGCTTCCCAGAAGTTGAGTCCTATTGAGACGGTAGTTCCCCCTTCACCTTGGTTTTGCCTTCCACCATTTCAGTTATGTGTGCAGTCAATGGCAGTCTAAAAATATTACATATAATAAGATATCTTGAGAGAGAAAGAGTACATTCACATAACTGTTGTTAGAATATATTGTTATAATTGTTATATTTTATTACTTATGAATGCCAGTCTCTTACTGCACTCAATTTATACATTGAATTTTATCATGATATGTATATACCAGAAAAACTTAGTATCTATAGAATGGGTCCTATGCATGGCTTGAGGCATCCATGGGGATCTTGTACATATCCCCCAGCAATGAGCGGAAACTACTGTACTCACCTCCCAGGTATCTAGAGAGGATCAAGTGGGGTATAGGAAGGTGCTTAGTTAACTGGGGTTGGTGCGTGGACAGAGAGGTGGCTGGGTGGGCACCTGCGCCCAGGGAGTGCTCATCTCAATGAAACTCTCATTGATCAACCGCAGCAGATTCAGGAACTGTTTGTCCTCATAGTCGAAGCAACTTCCAAAGACAACAGAACTGATGATGTTGGAAACGCTGCAGCTTAGCAGGAAGGTGGGGTCGATGGGGGCACCTGGGCAGTGGAAATTGTTTATGTTGGAGGCCATGGTCATGAATATGGGGTGTGGAGTCACCGTGATGCATCTGAGTCCCAGCTCTACTACTTAATTACATGTGCGAGCCACTTCATTTTTGTGTTTTGGGTCTAGATTGTCCAATTGGCAAATTGGTTTGGGAACCATTTCATTGATTCACGAGGATTCAATATCATTATCCGTATAAAATAATTAGCACAATGCCTGGCATACAGTAAGCACTCAAGAAAAGCTAGTTGAGCTTAATCATTATTTTGTATTATTACTTAAATGTGTTGATGTTAGAGACTCACATATTTGGGGAAAAATAGGATAAGGGACACATTATAAAAGTTCCTGAATTCTGTCTAGCTCTACCGATGATTCCATTTGGGCAATTAAAAAAATCCTTCCTGGTCCGGCATGCTGGCTCATGCCTAGTAATCCCAGTACTTTGTGAGGCCGAGGCAGGCAGATCACGAGGTCAGGAGTTGGAGACCAGCCTGGCCAACATGGCGAAACCCTGTCTCTACTAAAAATACAAAAATTAGCCAGATGTGGTGGCAGGCGCCTGTAATGCCAGCTACTCAGGAGGCTGAGGCAGGAGAATCACTTGAACCTGGGAGGTGGAGGTTGCAGTGAGCCGAGGTCGTGCCATTGTACTCCAGCCTGGGTGACAAGAGCAAGACTCTGTCTCAAAACAAAACAAAACAAAACAAAATTCTTCCCTTGCCCTCACCTACACCTTCTGTAAAGCAAGATCAGTAGATATGGGAAGAATTTCTCTAGAATAATGCACATATTCACAGATACACAATTTTATGAATAATGTCTGGGGTACATGGGCATTTGAAGTTTTTATATAGACCTGTTAATCACCCATGTAGACCAGGCAAGGC
>NW_012098765.1:2238757-2240834 GCF_000951045.1 Mandrillus leucophaeus
TGATTTTAGGATCCAGACAATCTGGGTACAAGTAGCAGCTCTGTCTTCTCTTCACTGGGCAAGTCACTTAACCTCTGGGACTTGTTTCACCATCTGTCAAATAGGGAAACTTTTTTATTTTATTTTATTTTATATTTTATTTTATTTTTGAGACAGATTCTCACTCTGTTACCCAGGCTGGAGTGTAGTGGCGTGATCTCATTTCACTACAACTTCTGCCTCCCGGGTTCAAGCAATTCTCGTGCCTCAGCCTCCCAAGTAGTTAGGACTACAGGCACATACCACCATGTCCAGCTAATTTTTGTATTTTTCTAGAGATGTGGTTTCACCATGTTGGCCAGGCTGGTCTCGAACTCACGGCCTCAAGTGATCCATCCCCCTCAGCCTATCAAAGTGCTGGAATTACAGGCGTGAGCTACCACAGCTGGCAGACCATGTTGTTTTAGAAAGTCTTGATAGATAACAAAGAAAACTCTTTGTTCATTATTTAATTAAAGATAACCCTAATTAATCAGTTATTAAATTGTTTAAATTGACACATAATAATTGTACATATTTGTGAGGTACAGTGTGATGTTTTCATACATGTGTGCAATGTATAACAATAAAATTCAGGTAATTATTATATCCATTACTGAGATATTTGTCACTTGGTTTAACCCAAGAAGTGGAGGTTGCAGTGGGCCAAGATTGCACTGTTGCATTCCAGCCTGGGTGACAGAGCAAGACTCCACTCAAAAGAAAAAAAAAGTTGTTCATCCCTGTCATCTATCCAACTTCTTTCCCATCTCTGAACTCTAAGTCCTGCCATTTTCCTGGTAGGGAGGAACTTCATGGCCATGGATGTGAGTTATCCAAACACTCAGAAAAAAAGAATCTTGACTGTCTTCTCTTCTTTGACCTTCTTCATTCTATTTCAGCCAACATTCCCACAGCCACCCCCAATCCTTGTCATCACTCTGAAATGTGAAACACAGACATTTCATTCTCTGACCACAACCACTGGTACCCTTCAACTCGGTGCTACACAGTGATGGGGAAAGATTATGAAAGCTCTAGACTGTGCTGTCCAGGAAGCCATCCTCAACCTTCAAGGCGCAATCAAGAGAGTAAGGTTCCCTCTCTACAGGATCCTCGGGGAAAAAAAAAAAAAGTTCAGACTGAGGTGGAGGAAAAGGGAATCAGTGCAGGAGTGATAGGGGAGATCAAACAGTGTTTCTTACAGGAAGGAGAGATGGAGTTAGATAAATAAAAAAATAACTGAGTGAATGACGGTTGGAGAGTGGATAGAGAGATTCATAGATGTATGAATGATGAAAGCATTAATGAATGGATGGAATGATAAATAGATGAATAAATAGAAAGTTAATTGACCAATACATAGATAATAGAGTGAAAGATTTTTATAGAAAGAATAATGAATGGAATTTCTGATGAATATGGATCAATGCACAGAGGAAGAAAAGGTAATAGAAAGATAGATAGATAGACAGACAGACAGACAGACAGACAGCATGTGGTGAGCCTGCTTGGAATTGAAAGATGTGGGCAGTTAGAGATGGATGCATGAGAGAAAGAGATCTACCTAAGTGAAGGAGGCAGAGACCTATGGGTTAGGTATGTGTATAAGTATAGGAAGATGAGAAATAAGGTTGGCTATGAGGGCTGGCTATGGGTGCATAAAGAATATCACTAATCCCCCAGGCTTGGTGGCTCACACCTGTAATCCCAGCATTTTGGGAGGCTGAGGCGGGCAGATCACCTGAGGTTGGAAGTTCGAGACCAGCCTGACCAACATGGAGAAACTCCATCTCGACTTAAAATACAAATTATCCCAGTGTGGTGGTGCATGCCTGTAATCCCAGTTACTCGGGAGGCTGAGGCACGAGAATCGCTTGAACCCAGGAGGCAGAGGTTGTGGTGAGCCAAGATCATGCCACTGCACTCTAGCCTGGGTAACAAGAGTGAAGCTCTGTCTCCCAAAAAAAAAAAAAAAACAAAAAAAACAAAAAGGCAAAGTCATATGCTGTTCATCAGTGATTTGTCTGTAATAATTAAAGAGTGACTGTCGTCCAGG
>NW_012098765.1:2245984-2246799 GCF_000951045.1 Mandrillus leucophaeus
TCAATGCAGTAAGTCATGTAGACTACTTACTTACCAAAGAACCTGGCATAGAGGGAGTACATTGCAGTCATTTCTGGTTTTATTGTTTTTGTTGTTGTTGCTACCTACCATGACCTTGGAAGTTTTGCTCTATTGAAGTCCATTCTCCATGGCCATTGAACTCATCCGTTTGGTCTATCAAGGCTTCCTTCACTGCTTCATGTCCACATAAAACCACCACAGGCCAGAGACCCATGTACACAGTGAACAAAGGGCCGTATTTCTCTCTGAGCTTGGAGTGAAGGAAAACACAAGAGGAGGGGCTGATTGGAGTACCACATATACGCCAATAGGATTTTAGAGGATGGTGATTTCCGGGGGATATAAACATGGTACTAAGGAATCAAGGTAAATCTGGGCTTAGAAGGACTGCTGGGAAACAGGCACGGAAGTCTTGGCTTCTGTCATCCTAGGCAAAAGCTCATCCTTCCCCACAAGACTTACTGTTCTCATCTATAAAATAATGGACCTAGATTCGATAAATTCCAAGATTCATACTTCTCTCTCTGAAATGTTAAATTTCTAAAATCTGAAGACTTCATGATACCAAGTCTCAAAGCACTAAGACAACCTGAGTCAAAGAATCCTGTGTTTAAAAAATATAATGTACTGTGATCCCAAAGTCCTGAGATCATGAAAGTCTTATTTCAGTGCACTGAGAATGTGTGTTTCCAACATTTCAGGATTCTGGAATTTCAGAATTCTAAGATTTGCAAAGTCTGTGCTTCTGAGAGTCTATCTTTAGAAGGCATAAGGTTCTATGTGAATCTGGCTAC
>NW_012098765.1:2252099-2260235 GCF_000951045.1 Mandrillus leucophaeus
GTGAGTTATCCAAACACTCAGAAAAAAAGAATCTTGACTGTCTTCTCTTCTTTGACCTTCTTCATTCTATTTCAGCCAACATTCCCACAGCCACCCCCAATCCTTGTCATCACTCTGAAATGTGAAACACAGACATTTCATTCTCTGACCACAACCACTGGTACCCCAACTCCCCCACTGCTTCATTGCCAATGGCCTGAGGGGTACACTGGCCAGCTACGTCTTTGGTTAAGGTTCCAACGAGTGCAAACACTATAGAAGGTCAAGTCTCCCTCCTATTAAAAGACTTTTTTTTCTAACATTTTGAAATCTTTTGTTACATGTTTACACAGAAGTATTTGAAGAAACACAAAAGATTACAAGCAGTTTTTCTAATGTTTCATAAAGAAAAACAAGCGGGACCTGGCAGTTCAAAGTGGTGGTTAACAGCACGAAATTTACATTCACAGCCAGGCGTGGTAGCTCACGCCTGTAATCCCAGCACTTTGGGAGGCCGAGGTGGGCGGATCACCTGAGGTCAGGAGTGTGAAACCAGCCTGACAAACATGGTGAAACCCCGTGTCTACTAAAAACACAAAAATTAGCGGTGCGTGGTGGCGGTAATCCCAGCTACTCGGGAGGCTGGGGCTGGAGAATCACTTGAACCCAGGAGGCAGAGGTTGCAGTGAGCCAAGGTCGCGCCATTGCACTGCAGCCTGGGCAACAAGAGCAAAAGAGCAAAACTCCAACTAAAAAAAAAAAAAATTTACGGTCACACAAGACCATACTAAGACTCTACCCTCATTAGCTGTGGAATGCAGAACCAAGTCACTTACGACCAACTTTTGGGTCCTTGCCTAACTCATTTGCAAAATGGAGATGATAAAACCAACCTCACAGTCTTGTGATGAGGAGTTTAATTAAGATAATACTCATAAAAAGCTTCCTGCAGTTCTGGAGTTTTTTTCAAGCAGACACATGGAGCTGGGCTAGGACTGTTTTAATCCAAACACAGACGAGCACAGAAAAATATCAGCTGTTCACATGTATGCAACATGGCCCACAAGCCTGCATACAGACACCTGAATGCACACATGAAAACATCCACATACTTACATGTAGTCACCCAGTTGTGAATGCGTACACACAAATATGAATATGCAGCATACATCTTGTTTCACAGAGAAATGCACATCGTAGACACTCCTAAATCATGTGTGCACACATGCTGTATGCAGAGACACACAAAAGTTGGCAAACATTGAGAAACAGTGGCACACCCCATCAGGCACACACACACATGTGCATGTGTAGACATAAGTTGGAATGGATACCCATTATCAAACACTAACATACACCCCACAAAGCCTGGTGCATACATAAATTCATGTATCAACATGGACATACTGAAACATACATGCACATAGACACTACAAGCATGCACCCAGGATGACACACAGACAGTTGTATAAGTGACGATAAACATGGCAGAGGCATCCAGGAGAACCCAATGGACAAAATGGCATAAAATATAAAGATGCAGGAGCACTCAGGGTGATTGAGGGGAACACTGACTTGCAGGGAAGGAGAAAGAGAAAGATAGAAAGATGGGATCCAAGACACGGGTAGACAGACAGGTGGGCAAAGTCCTGTGCAGGGCTCCAGGGCCAACCAGAATAACCTGAGAGTCTAATGCTGGCCTGTCCTTCTGCAGACACTGCCGAACTCAGCACCACGCTCCAGGAGGCCATGAAGGGTTAATTTCCTATTCACAGCTCCATGGGGTAAATCTTGGCTGTGCTGAGGAAGGGATGGGGAAAGAGGTTCCCAAAGACTCTGTCCCTTTCCTCTTTCCCAAAGGAAAAGATTTGGGAGCTTTAGACTAGAGAATGTAAAAGCAGGGAAGGTGCTTAGGGAACATCTCATCCATCCATTTCATCCTACAGATTAAAGAGAACAACTACTATTCGTTGAGCACTTACTGCCATGTACCTCATCTGCATTAACACATACACTTCTCCCCTAAATAGCCAAAGAGGTAGGAGCTGTTCTTGGCTCCATAAGGCTCACAGAGATAAAGTCAACTATTCAAAGCCAAAAGAAGGGATAAGGTTAGGATTCCAATCCAGGCCTTAATCATTGTACCATCCGTCCAGAAAGGGAAACTGAGGCCCAGCAAAGAAAAGGGATCTTCCTGGGTTCGTCACTAACTCACTCTGAAAGCCTGTACCCAAGACACTGCCCACTGGGACAAGTCCCTCCCACACGATTTCAGACACCATTCTCTCACTCCACGCTCCAGGGTAATCAACAAGTCCAACATCGATTGACCTCTATGTGCACAAATACTGGAGTTCTCCCAGCCTGTCTCTCCCCACCCCTCCCTGGCCAGGTCATGGCAGCCTGCTGACCACTCAGTGCCCTTCCCTGTGCCAACCTCACTGAGAAACCAACTCCACAGATTTCTATCTCCCACCTTTCTAAGAAACAAGAAGAAAAAGGAAAGACCCAGGCTTGGGGCAAGCCCAGGTGCAGGCTGGTGACCAGGATTAGAGGGATTGATGTCTGCCCAGCTGGTGTTAATCCTCCTTCCCACCTCTTCCCCTCCAAAATCAACAAACAACTTTCCTCTCTCCGCTTTGTTCTCTGAACTTTGCCCCCTCCACACAGGTCTCAGGGCTCAGCATCCCAGAACACTTGGAACAAGATGTCAGTCCTGGGGTGCCAACCTCATCCATCTCCATTTGTCCAAAATTGGTGACCCAGAGGACAGGTGCAACCCTGGAGGGTCCAAACATCAGAGCCTGTCCTGTGGCCATCTGAGGACCCTCTCAGGGTCTCGCTGAGGCTCATCTCAGGCCCACATAGGACCAATCTCAGCACCTGCCTCATGCTCACGTCAGAGCCCACTGGAACCAACCTCAGACCCTATATGGTGCCATTCTTATGCCCTCCTGAAGCAGGACACTCTTATGCCCTCAATGACACTTGAGACAACACAAAGAGCCCTCTTGGCACCAAACATGACTTTAATATTCTCCTGCTGTCAAGTTCAGTGCCAACTTGTTTCCCATCCTCGCGTACACCTGGGGGCAGTCCCAAAGCCAACACGATGCCTCCCCTCCCGGGTCGTACCTGAGGCTGATATCACAACCCGCCAGTGTCATCCTTGTGTCCACTGCTGATATCAATCTCGGCACTCACCTCCTGCTAAGCCTGGCCCACACTTGACTCCCAGGGTGATCTAGGCCAGTCACTGAAGGGGAACGAGGAGAGAGTTCATATCCCAGCTCCCTCACTTACTCCCTGTGTGACGTCACTCAAGAGGATTTATGGAGTCCAGATCTGCTCATCTTCAAAATGAGGATGATGATGAACCAACCTCATTGTTACAAAGATTCCACCAGATAATACACACCTAGACTTAATCTTCCCATATACAACCGTGCTCACCAGAGGGTAACTGTCCTGTTTACTAAGGAAGAATTTCCCTGAGGGAAGGACAGGAGGCTACTCATCCCTTCTCCACTCCCACCCACCCCAGGCTCTGTCTCTGTGCCTAATACTGGAGTTTACCCCAATCTCTTCTGCGATTGTTCCCTCTGCCTGCTAATAGTAGTAGCCCCTGACAAAGCAGGAATCACCCTTAAAGGAGACTTAACTCACCCTCAAATATGATCCTCTCTTCCTAAACACTCCCTTTCCACTGGCGGGAAAACCAAATCCACAAAGTGGAACTAAGGACGCAGAGGAGGAGAGATGGGAGTTCAGGGCCACTCACGCATGTCCCCTGCCCACGGTCTGTTTTCTGTCCTCCATAGACCCTTATATAAAATGAGAAACATAAATAACAATAATAATATTAATGAGGATGATACAATCAATCTAGTGCGTTTCCCTAAGGATCTTGTTGGAAACCAGTGGAGGTCTTTGTAAATTACAACCCTTGGGACACTTGAGTTTTTTCCACCATTTCGGGGTTGTTCTTACTATTTCTCCAGACCTGGCCAATCCCTCTGCCAACTGATAACTCGAGGCACTCTCCTCCAGGTGTGGGGAAAGTTCCCCTGAAATATGGCTCTGGTCTTCCACCCCTTTCCCAACCAGAGATGTGCAGTGGAGGTTCTATGGCACCCATCCTGGCCTCACTCTGAAGTTCCAATGAGGATTCTGGGCATCAAGAGACAGCTCTGAGCCACAACAAAATCAAGTCAGTACCCGGGCCCAGTGGTGAGCTGTGGGCTTTCTGGGAGGAGCTGCTGGGCTTGCTACACACTCCTCCTCCCAGAAACTCCACACCCACACCCTGGTCTTCCTAGCCCCAAGACTCTCAAGTCCATATGCCTGGAATCCCCCCTCCTGAGACCTTTAACACTGCATCCTCCTCACCAGAAGACCCCCAAATGCATAGCCAACTTCCGTCTCACATTAATAAAACCCAGACCTTTGGATTCCTCTCCCTGGAACCCCCAAATCCACAACTTTGGGGTACATTCTCACTCTCAGACCAAAAATCCAAAGTCCAGGTGCTCCCCTGTGCAAATATTCCAAACTCCTCCGTTCTACAGTTTATCCGTTGCCCCTTCCTTAATCCACAGCCCTAGGGCACCCCTCCTGAAGTACCACAGACTTAGTCTGGAGGCCCCCTCTCTGTTCAATTGCCCTGGGGTCCCCCTCCTCCTCCCTTGCTGACTGTGTCCCAAGCTAGGCGGGATTCATGGTGGGGGGGTGTAGCGGGGAGGTGAAATGAGGTGATTGTGTAATCAGCCAAAGTCCACCCCTCTTTTTCAGGCAATATAAAGGCAAACCACCCCAGCCGTCACCATCTATCATCCCACTGCCACCATGCTGGCCTCAGGGCTGCTCCTGGTGGCCTTGCTGGCCTGCCTGACTGTGATGGTCTTGATGTCTGTCTGGCAGCAGAGGAACAGCAAGGGAAAGCTGCCTCCGGGACCCACCCCATTGCCCTTCATTGGAAACTACCTGCAGCTGAACACAGAGCAGATGTACAACTCCATCATGAAGGTGTCCCAAGGCAGGGAGATGGGTGGCACAGGGTGGGGGCTGCCCAGCTGGCTGGGGCTTTGTGGCAGGGGATTGACCACTGTGGACCAGAGTCTCAGGAAAGGGAGTTTTGGAGATTCATCATCAGGGTCCTAGCCAGGAAAGACAGGATCTTGGGATGTCCAGCTCCCTGACTGTGAGAACTTGGGGACGAAGGATCCCAGTACTTGACATCTCTGTGCTGGGCCCATTCAGAGTGGGGGCTGCTCCCTCTAACCTCTCCCACCCGCCTCCATCAGATCAGTGAGCGCTATGGCCCCGTGTTCACCATTCACCTGGGGCCCCGGCGGGTCGTGGTGCTGTGCGGACATGATGCCGTCAGGGAGGCTCTGGTGGACCAGGCTGAGGAGTTCAGCGGGCGAGGCGAGCAGGCCACCTTCAACTGGGTCTTCAAAGGCTATGGTGAGGGGGTGCCCAAGAGGGGGAAGGTGGCCAAGAGAACACAATAGTCTCAGTGTCCCCAGCCTTCTCCCTGACTCTCCTACCCACTGGAGGCTATGGCAGAGACCCTGGTCTGGTTTTATCTCTCCATCTCCCTTCATTGTGGCCTCTCCATGTGTATCCCTCAGCTGTCTCCAGCGTCCCTGTCCTGATTCCTCCCTGCCTCTCTCTGCCCCTTATTCTCTCTCCTCCTTCTCTCTCACTGGAATCTCCTCTTTTCCCTCTCTCTACATCTCTGAGGACATCTTGGGTTTCTGTTTTCCAACCCTGGTCCTCTGTCTTCATTTGTCTTTTTGTCACTCTCAGCTTCTGTGCTTCTCGGTGTTTCTCCTCTCTCCGCTTCCCTCTCCCACTTCTTCCTCTGTCTTAGGATTTCATGGTATTCCGACTTCCACATCTCCAGCCTCCATCTCCTGGTAACAGTCTCTCTTCCTTCCAAACCCTCTCTGTTTCTGTCTCCGTATTTTTCTCTCTTCTTCAGCTCAGCTTAAGAATCTTTCACCATTTTTATTTCCTCCTCCCAGATCTCCCCATATCTCACTTCCCCTCCCTCCATCCTCTTCCTCCATCTCTCTTTCTCTTTCTCTCCCCACTTCCTTCCCTTCCTCCATGGAGTGTCCCCCTAATCCTCTGTTTCTCTGGGCATCTGTCTGTCTCAACTTTCTGCTTCTCATTCTCTTTTCTTTCTACCCGGTCTCTCTCTCTCTCTCTCTCTCTCTCTCTCTTTCTTTCTCTCTCTCTCTCTCTGAGTTTGCAGCTCTCCTGGGCACTCTCGCTGAATCCATCTCTCTCCGAATCCATCTCTCTCCCACCCCACTCCCAACCCACTCCCTCTCTGCTCCACCCTTGGGGAGCCCGCTGGGACTGGTCTGCTCCTGCCCCCGCCGCCCCCTGACCTCTCTCCACCCCAACGTTCATCTCCTCAGGCGTGGCGTTCAGCAACGGGGAGCGCGCCAAGCAGCTCCGGCGCTTCTCCATCGCCACCTTGCGGGACTTCGGGGTGGGCAAGCGCGGCATCGAGGAGCGCATCCAGGAGGAGGCGGGTTTCCTCATCGAGGCCCTCCGGGGCACGCATGGTGAGCAGGGGACCCCGAGTGCGTGGGCAAGAGCAGGAAAACGCCCAGGGCTAGGGACCCGCGCGCGCGCGTTCTGCCTGAGGATGGGGACTCGGTGGGGAAAGGCCCCCGCACTTCCAGCCCTGGAGTCTGGCGCTGGGAATTTGGCTCAACAGGGCCCTGCCTCCCGGAATTCTGACTCTCCCCAGGCCTCTGAGTTAAGTCTCTCCCCAACCCTCTTCTCCGGCCACATCTGCAGGCGCCAATATCGATCCCACCTTCTTCCTGAGCCGCACCGTCTGTAATGTCATCAGCTCCATTGTCTTTGGGGACCGCTTTGAGTACGAGGACAAAGAGTTCCTGTCACTGCTGCGCATGATGCTGGGAAGCTTCCAGTTCACGTCGACCTCCATGGGGCAGGTAACCGGCTGCAGCCCGACCGGTGACGCCCCTATCACAACCTGTCAACTGCTCCCCTACCTGGAGACAGGTGCCCCAAACTCCCACCCCCCTCCAGACAGTGTCCCCTCAAAATCAGCCCCCAATATTGGACAACTGGGCAGTTGCAACAGAACCCAAGATGGGTGCCCAATACCCAGTCTCCAAGAGCACCTGGATAGCTCAACAGATGCTCCCCAGAACAGAGCCTGCTGGCAGGATGCAAGCCCTCAGCTCAGCTCTCTCACCTGGGCACGTGTTCCCATCCCCAACTTACTGTAATTTGTAACAGGTGCTCCCTACCCTGTTCTTCTGAATATTTTAACACCTGGACAAGTGATTGCCTCAACCCGCCTCCTGCATACCTGAACACCTGGTGCTGCAAAATCCAGCCCATCATAATCATTTCACATCTACAGAAATGTCCCAAATTAGCCCACTGGAATATCTGGCCAAGCACCCTCTACTTCACCCACTTAAATACCTGAAAACATCGACAGCTGCCCTAACCAACACCCTAAACACATAAATATCTAGACAGATTATTCCCCAGACACCCAAATAAGTGTTCCCCAACCCTTTCCAATCACACACCCTACAGAGGTGCCCCCAATGCATCCCACTTGGCTAGGTAAAGACCTGAACAGGTATCCCCTCCACTTCAACATCTTCGCCAGCCCCGCTTTAATACCTGAACACCTGAACAAAAGCCCCTAATCCAGACCCAATAAGTAGCTGGGTAGTTGTCTCCAACCAAGCCCACCTGAATGCCAACATACCTAGACAGATGACACTCCCCTCATACCAGCCCCACCTGAATAGCTAAACACCTGGACAGGTGTCTTCCAACTCAACTTCACTTGAATATCTGAACTCCTAGATATGTGCTCCAATCCAGCCTCATTTGCATACCTGAAACCTGGATATATGCCTCAGTTCTTCTCACCGAAATTACTAGACCGTGGCCCTGGCATCTAACTCACGTGAAAACTTAGATATAGCTTCCCATCCAACTCCACTGAAATACCTAAACACCTGGACAGATGCCTTTAACTCAGTTCCTTCCTTGCTATGAAACAAGTCCCATTCCCATCAGCTCCTGGCCCCTGACAACTGTCCTTTCCTCCCATCCTCTCTCTGCAACCCCAGCTCCATGAGA
>NW_012098765.1:2261447-2263162 GCF_000951045.1 Mandrillus leucophaeus
GGGTAAGGCTGGAGGGGGAGGGAAGTGGAGAGCCCCAGACCCTCAAAACTCCACTGACCCTGGTGCAATGTCCCCACCTGTCCCAGATCCCAGGACCCTGAGACGTGCTTTGCTGTCCAGAGACAGGGCAATATTCAGCTGATAGGAATCAGCTGAGTCTCACTAGTTGGTAAAATGTTGAAAATGTCTGCAGTGATTGGTCAGTCACTCCTGTCCCAAGCCCACTGAGTGCCCTGCTACCTGCTCCTCCAGATCATCCCCTAAGTTCCTCTCTGTGCCTCCCCTGTGATTCTGGCACAGTCTGGTTAACAGGATTCTACTCCAACAATGAGAATGGCTGAGGTCTGTTATGAATGGTCTACCCCTGAATCATATGTGGAGCCCTGTCATCCACCCCGTTTTACCTATTCGGACTATCATCCCTGCCCTGAGACCTCTAGATACCCAAACGCTTTCCCCATCCTCCCCCAGCCAAGGTCCATGAGGAGATTGACAGAGTGATCGGCAAGAACCAGCAGCCCAAGTTTGAGGACCGGGTCAAGATGCCCTACATGGAGGCAGTGATCCATGAGATCCAAAGATTTGGAAATGTGATCCCCATGAGTTTGGCCCGCAGGGTCAACAAGGACACCAAGTTTCGGGATTTCTTCCTCCCTAAGGTGCTACCCTCCCCATCCCCCCAGACTATGGGGACTTCCAGCCCCTCTCTGTGTCCCCAACATCCCACCCCCATTAGAAGCTTTCTAGACCCTGTCCCACTTCCTCAATCAGTCAAAAAGGACTTCCCCCACCACCACATCCATTCCACCTTCCCACTTAGAGACTCCTGAGTCCTGCATCTTCCCAGACTCTTTGTATCAGGAGAATCAACCCCATGTTCCCAAACTTCCTGTCTTAAGAAACAGGAGCCCCCTTTCCACTAGGCCTTTGGCTTAGGGACACAAGTCTCAGGTCCCCCAAACACCCTGCCTAGCAGGACATGGACCCCATGTCTCCCAAACTCCCTGTTTCGGAGATGTGAACCTTCTATCCCCCAAGGCTCCTCCCTCAGAGGTCCCCAACTCCTCCATGCCTGCCACTTCCGCTTACCTGGGGCACCCTAGTTCCCCCTCCAGCCCCTGTGTACTTTCACCAATCCCCCAACCTGCCTCATCACATATACCTTCCTCCTCCCTCCCAGGGCACTGAAGTGTTCCCTATGCTGGGCTCTGTGCTGAAAGACCCCAAGTTCTTCTCCAACCCCCAGGACTTCAATCCCCAGCACTTCCTGGATGAGAAGGGGCAATTTAAGAAGAGTGATGCTTTTGTGCCCTTTTCCATCGGTAAGAGACCACTGTTTGCCGCCAGGCCACTGCTCACACCAGCAGGTGCCTCCCTCACCCAGCTCCCCTCTGTGCGGTGTAGTCTGGTATTTCTCCAGCTTGGAAGTTCCTTTTAAATTCTACCTTTGAGCCACGAGCTGATACTCCCTTAAGTACCAAGCACCCAATACCTGCGCCTAGACAAAAGGGAAGGAAACATCTTCCCCCATAGATTTATTTGTCTAGGGTCACACAGCAGATTCTTCGGATCCCTAAAAAGGAGATGACGGCACAGGAGTCGTATTTGCAGGTGTATCGGGCAGGAAGGAACATCTAAACCTCCCATTGCTATACCTGGCATGGATCACCCCATCTATGATGGATGCGTGACATTATGCCTTTTTCAAAACCCAT
>NW_012098765.1:2264011-2268639 GCF_000951045.1 Mandrillus leucophaeus
AGGTGGTTAGAGGGAAGAGAAGAAACAGAAGGGGCTTAGTTGACCTTGATAAGGTGCTTCCGAGCTGGGATGAGAGGAAGGGAAACCTTACATTATGCTATGAAGAGTAGTAATAATAGCAGCTCTTATATCCTGAACAAGTACCCCCGTGTCAGCTTTGTACAAAAAGCGTTCGTTCACAAAGCGTTGCACGCTCACCTCACTTAATTGCCACAAACCTCTGCAAAGGGGAAAAGCGTTCATGCCCATTTTACACGTGACAAAGCTGAGACTTAGAAAGTTGTCTATCTGATGTCTCACAAAACGTCTAAGTGCCCAGAAAATCTTTGAACACAGATCTGTGCTGATAGCCCTCTGGAAAGATTCTTAAAAAGCACCCATTCCTCACTAAAACAGCTTAGTATAGCATCACATGGCCTGAACATCCCTGTCCTGGGGCTTTTTCCAGAGACCTGGTGAGTGGCTGTCCTGCCTTCACTGCCCACTTGCCCACACTCTCACCTACTCAACATGCTTTGAATACCAGGGTGTAATCTGTGCTCACTACCAGGTAAGGCCGCTGTGGCCCATTCAGAGTCAGTCCGGGGACACAACGAGACATGAATGGACATAGTCAGTCCATTAACAATTCTTTTGCAGAGCAGAAGTTTTTAATTTTAATGACATTCTGTCAATATATCCCCTAATGAAGAAGTTGAAGGAGAGAACCACTTACAGAGAGTGATGAGAGAACTCTGGATCAGGACATACCATATGCATGTGTGTGATCATGTGCAGGTGTGCATGTGAGCATATGACTACATATTCTCCTCTGTGTATCCATGAAACACATTCCACAATGGGTTTCTGAAGGTTGGGCTCTCCGGATGGATCTGGGGTCCACTGTAAGACCCAGCTAAGAGTTTCACAGTCACTGCCCACTCTCAAAGAAGTTAGTGTATGTCCCCCTTAGAAACTTCCTTACAGCCTTCACGAAAATTAACTCAAAGTTTATTGTAGACCTAAATGAAAAATGAGTATCTATAAAACTTATAAAAGATAATGTAGGAGAAAATCGTGATGACTTTAAGTTTGGTGATGACTTACTAGATACAACACCAAAAGAACAATGCTTGAAAGAAGCACTTGATAAGTTCTGTGTCATTAAAATTAAAAACTTCTGCTCTGCAAAAGATTTGTCAAGAGAATGAGAATACAACCTACAGACTGGGAGAACATATTTGCAGGGGACATACCTGATAAAGGACTTACATTCAAAATACACAAAAAACTGTTAAAACTCAACAATAGAAAACAACCCAATTAAAGAATGGGCAAGCAATCTGAGCAGACACCTCACCAAAGAAAATATACACATGGCAAATAAGCATAAGGAAAGATGCTCCATATAATATGTCAGTAGCCATTTCAAATTGAAACAATAATGATGTACCACTACCCACCTATTAGAGTGGCTAAAATCCAAAGCTGACAACACCAAATGCTGACAAGGAGGTGGCTCAACAGAACTGTCATTCATCGATGGTGGGAATGCAAAATGGCACAGCTACTTTGGAAGACAAATTGGCGGTTTCTTGCAAAGCTAAACATATTCTTACCATGTGCGACAGCAATCATGCTCTTCAGTATTAACCTAAATGAGTTGAAAACAAATAGCCACACAAAAACTTCTGCACAGATGTTTATAGCAGCTTTACTCGTAATTCAAATCTTGTAAGCAACCAAGCTGTTCTTCAACAAGTGAATGGATAAATGAACTGTGATATGTTCATACAATGAAATATGGCAGGGCGTGATGGCTCACACCTGTAATTATAGCACTATGGGAGGCAGAGGCAGGCAGATCACTTGAGGTCAGGAATTCAAGACCAGCCTGGCCAACATGGTGAAACCCCATCTCTACCAAAAATACAAAAATTAGCCAGGCATGGTGGCTTGCGCCTGCACTTCCAGCTACTTGGGAGACTGAGGTGGAAGAATTGCCTGAACCCATGAGTTACAGTGAGCTGAGATGGAGCCACTGCACTCCAGTCTGGGAGACACAGTGAGATTTTGTCTCAAAAAAAAAGAAAAAAGAAAAGAAATACTATTCGACAATAAAAAGAAATCAGGCTACAGAAAGACATGGAAGAACGTGAAATGTATGTAGCTAAGTGAAAGAAGCCCCTCTGAAAAGGCCACATACTATATGATTCCAACTATATGACAGTCTGGAGAAATGAAACTGTGAAGACAGTACAAAGATAGTAGTTGCCAGGAGTTTAGGGAGGAAGGAGGTGTTTGTTCTTCCCTTTGCTGTGGCGAGTTCCTCCAGGCCCCAGGCAGGAAGAGAGATACTGTCCAGGAGCCAAGGCCTTAGCAATCTACCTGGTGCTCTAGTCTATTGCAACTGAGCTGGCACCTCAAATCAATCCATGTGATACATCATATCAACAGAATGAAGACGAGAAACCATATGATCATCTCAGTTGATGCTGAAAATGCATTTGATGGAATTCAACATTCCTTCATAATAAAAGCCCTCAAAAAACTAGGTATAGCAGGAACATAGCTCAACATAATAAAAGCCATGAATGACAGACGCACAGCTAGTATCATATTGAATGGGGAATAACTGAAATTCCTCCTCTAAGATCTGGAATATGACAAAGATGCCCACTTTCACCACTGTTATTTGACATAGTACCAGAAGTCCTAGCTAGAGCAATTAGACAAGAGAAGGGGAAAAAAGGGCATCCAAATTGGAAAAGAAGAAGTCAAATTATCCTTGTCTGTAGATGGTATGATCCTCTATTTGGAAAAACCTAAAGGCTCCACAAAAAAACTATTAGAACTGATAAACAAATTCAGTAAAATTGCAGAATACAAAATCAACATACAAAAATCAGTAGCATTTCTATCTGCCAACAGCAAACAATTTGAAAAAGAAATTTTTAAAAATCCAGCCTGGGCAACATGTCGAAACCCCAGGTCTACTAAAAATATTTTTTAAATTAGCTGGACCTGGTGGTGTGTGCCTGTAATCCCAGCCACTTGGGAGTCTGAAGTAGGAGAATCTCTTGAGCCCAGGAGGTCTAGGCTGCTGTGAGCCAAGATCACATCACTGCACTCCAGCTCTGTATGACAGAGCAAGGCTTTATCTCAAAAAAAGGTAATCCCATTTACAATAGCTACAATACAATGAAATACCTAGGAATTAACCCAAGAAGTAAAGGATCTCTATAATGAAAACTATAAAACACTGATAAAAGAAATTGAAGAGGACACCAAAAATTGAAAAGATATTCTGTGTTCATGGACTAGAAGAAGCAATATTGTCAAAATGTTCATACTACTCAAAGCAATCTACAGATTCAATGCAATTCCCATCAAAATACCAATGACATTCTTCACAGAAATAGAAAAAAAACAATTCTAAAATTTAAACAGAACCACAAAAGATCTAGAGTAGCCAAAGCTACCCTAAGCAAAAAGAACAAAATTGGAGGAATCACATTATCTGACCTCAAATCATATTATAGAGCTATAGTAACCAAAACAGCAAGATACTACCATAATAAATTACGTAGACCAATGGAACATAATAGAGAGTCCAAAAACAACTTCATACATCTACAGTGAACTCACTTTCAACAAAGGTGCCAAGAATATTCATACATTGGGGAAATAACAGTTCCTTCAATAAATGATACCAAGAAAACTGGACATCCATATGCGGAAGAATGAAACTAGAACCGTATTTTTGACATACGCAAAAATCAAATCAAAATGGATCATAGACTTAAATCTATGACCTCAAACATGAAACTACTAAAAGAAAACATTGAGAAAGCTCTCCAGGACATTGCGCTGGGCAAGATTTCTCGAGTAATACCCAACAAGCACAGGCAACCAAAGCAAAAACGGACAAATGGGATCACATCAAGTTAAAAAGCTTCTGCACAGCAAAGGAAACAATCAACTAAGTGAAGAGACAACCTACAGAATGGGAGAAAATATCTGCAAGTTATCCATCTGACAAAGAATTATTGACAAAAATATATAAGAATCTCAGACAACTTAATAGGAAAAAATCTAATAATCCAATTTTAAAATGAGTAAAAGATCTGAATAGACATTTCTCAAAAGAAGACATACTAATGGCAAACAGGTATATGAGAAGGTGCTTGTATTAATCCATTCTCACACTGCTATCAAGAAATACCTGATGACGCAGTGGCTCATGCCTGTAATCCCAGCACTGTGGGAGGCCAAAGCAGGCAGATCACCTGAGGTCAGGAGTTCGAGACCAGCCTGGCCAACATGGTGAAACCTTGTCTCAACTAAAAATACAAAAAAATTAGCCAAGCGTGGTGGTGGGTGCCTGTAGTCCCAGCTACTTCGTAGGTTGAGGCAGGAGAATTGCTTGGACCTGGGAGGTGGAGGTTGCAGTGAGCCGAGATCGCACCACTGCACTCCAGCCTGGGGGACAGAGTGAGACTCCATCTCAAACAAAAGAAAAGAAATACCTGAGACTTGTATTAATCCGTTCTCACACTGCTATAAAGAAATACCTGAGACTGGGTAATTTATAAAGAAAAGAGTTTTAATTGGCTTACAGTTTTGTAGGCGGTACAGGAAGCATTCTG
>NW_012098765.1:2268689-2272979 GCF_000951045.1 Mandrillus leucophaeus
AAGGCACTTCTTACATGGCAATGGCAAGAGAAAAATGAGGAAGATGCAAAAGCAGAAACCCCTGATAAAACCATCAGATCTCATGAGACTTATTCACTACCACAAGAACAGTATGGAGGAAACCACTCCCATGAATCAAATTATCTCCCACTGGATCCCTCTCACAACACATGGGAATTATGGGAGCACAATTCAAGATGAGATTTGGGTAAGGACACAACCAAACCATATCATTTCATCCCTGGCCCCTCCAAATCTCATCTCCTATTTCAAAGCCAACCATGCCTTCCCAACAGTACTCTAAAGTCATTTCAGCATTAAAAGTCCACAATTCAAAGTCTCATCTGAGACAAGGCAAGTCCCTTCTGCCTATGAGCCTGTATAATCAAAAGCAAACTAGTTACTTCCTAGATACAATAGGGATACATGTTTGGGTAAATACAGCCATTCCAAATAGGAGAAACTGACCAAAACAAAGGGGTTACAGGGCCCATGCAAGTCTGAAATCCAGTGGGACAGTCAAATTCTAAAGCTTCAAAATGATTTCCTTTGACTCTATGTCTCATATCCAGGTCATGCTGATGCAAGAGGTAGATTCCTATAGTCTTGGGCAGCTTCTACCCTGTGGCTTTGCAGGGTATAGCCCCCCTCCTGGCTGCTTTCACAGGCTGACGTTGAGTGTCAGTGGCTTTTCTGGGTGCACGGTGCAAGCTGTTGGTGGATCTACCATTCTGGGGTCTGGAGGACGGTGGCCCTCTTCTCAAAGCTCCACTAAGCAGTGCCCCAGTAGGGACTCTGTGTGGGGGCTCTGACCCCACATTTCCCTTCTGCACTGTCCTAGCAGAGGTTCCCCATGAGGGCCCCACCCCTGCAGCAAATTTTGCCTGGGCATCCAGGCATTTTGATACATCTTCTGAAAAGTAAGTGGAGGTTCCCAAACCTCAATTCTTGACTTCTGTGCACCCGCAGCCTCGACACCATGTGGAAACTGCCAATGTTTGAGACTTGTGCCCTCTGAAATCATGGTCTGAGCTATACCTCAGCCCCTTATAGCAATGGTTGGAGTGGCTGGGATGCAGGGTACCAAGTCCCTAGGCTGCACACAGCATGGGGACTCTGGGCCGGGTCCATGAAACAAAACCATTCTTTCCTCCTAGGTTTCCCAGTCTGTGGTGGGAGGGGCTGCCATGAACACCTACGACATGCCCTGGAGACATTTTCCCCATTGTCTTCAGCTCCTTGTTACTTATGCAAATTTATGCAGCCAGCTTGAATTTCCCCGTAAAAAAATGGTTTTTTCTTTTCTACTGCATTGTCAGGCTGCAAATTTTCTGAACTTCTATGCTCTGTTTCCCTTTTAAAATAGAATGTTTTTAACGGTAACCAAGTCACCTTTTGAATGTTTTGCTGCTTAGAAATTTATTCTGCCAGATACCTTAAACCATCTTTCTCAAGTGCAAAGTTCCACAAATCTCTAGGGCAGGGACCAAATGCCGCTAGTCTCTTTGCTAAAACGTTAATAACCAGAGTCACCTTTGCTCCAGTTCCCAAAAAGTTCCTCATCTCCGTCTGAGACCACCTCAGCCTGGACTTTATTGTTCGTATCACTATCAGCATTTTTGTCAAAGCCATTCAACAAGTCATTAGGAGGTTCCAAAGTTTCCCACATTTTTCTGTCTTCTTCTGAGCCCTCCAAAGAGTTCCAACCTCTGCCTGATACCCAGTTCCAAAGTCGCTTCCACATTTTTGACTATCTTTTCAGTAACACCGCACTCTACTGGTACCAATTTACTGTGTTACTATTTTCATGCTGCTGATAAAGACATACCCAAGCCTGGGATGAAAAAGAAGTTTAATTGGGGCCGGTCGAGGTGGCTCAAGCCTGTAATCCCAGCACTTTGGGAGGCCAAGACGGGCGGATCACGAGGTCAGGAAATCGAGACCATCCTGGCTAACACGGTGAAAAAAAAAAAAAAAAAAAAGAGAGAGAGAGGTAAGGAAGGAAGGAAGGAAGGAAGGAGGGAAGCGAAAGGAAGGGAAGGGAAGAAAGAGGGAGGGAGGAAGCAAGGAAGAAAGGGAAGGAAGGAAAAACTTCTTCAACATGATACAGCAATGTTTAGTGGGTTTTACTGTGTAGGCCTTACACTAAATGGAAGCCAAATATAATGCTAGATATGGCATTTTTTGTGTTATTGCTTATGGCATTTTTATTTTAATTTCCAAATAAAGAAGTATGATCGATTTTTTCATTTTAAAAATCTTTGTCTACCCCAAGGTCACACAGATTTTCTCCTATGCTTTCTTTTGAAGAATTCACAGTTACAGCTTTTACTTTTAAGTCTGAGTCATTATGAGTAAATTTTTAAATATAGTGTGAAATAAGAGCAAAAGCATATTTTTTCCTTAAGGAAATTCAGTTATTCCAACACTTTCGTTGAAAGACTTTCCTTTCTCCCATTGAATATCTTTGGCACCTTAATCAAAAATCAGTTGATTATATAAGTGTCCGTTTCTAGACATTCTTTTCTATTTGATTGATCAGTATATGCCTACACTACTTTATTGTAAAATAAGGTGAACCCTCTGAATTTGTTACTCTTTTCTAATTACTTTGGCTAGTAGTTGTAAAAGATATACATCTTAGAATATTTTTTTTTTTTGAGACAGAGTCTCGCTCTGTTGCCCAGGCTGGAGTGCAGTGGCATGAACTCGGGTCACTGTAATCTCTGCCTTCCAGGTTCAAATGATTCTCTTGCCTCAGCCTCCTGAGTAGCTGGGATTGCAGGTGCCCGCCACCACGCCCAGCTAATTTTTGTACTTTTAGTAGAGACAGAGTTTTGCCATGTTGGCCAGGCTGGTCTCAAACTCCTGACCTCAGGTGGTCCAGCCCTGCCTTGGCCTCCCAAAGTGCTGGGATTACAGGCATGAGACACTGTGCCCGGCCACAGCTTAGAATTTTAAAATCAGCTTATTAGTTTATACCAAAACAAAAACGGCCTACCGAAATTTTGGTTGGGATTACAAATAATCTATCAATCAATTTCAGAAGAACTGACATCTTAACAATATTAAGTCTTCTAATTCGTTGGCATGATATATCTCTTTATTTAGATATTTAATTTCTCTTGTCAATGATTTGTAGTTATGCTGTTGCATAACTTTTCTTAATTTTATCTTCAAGTATTTTATGTTTTCAATGGTATTATAATAAAAGGCTTTCAGTATCTCTTAAAATCTTAAATCTTGGCCGTGCACAATGACTCACACCTGTAATCCCAATACTTTGAGAGGCTAAGATGGGTAGATCGCTTGAGCTCAGAAGTTTGAGCCTAACCTGGGCAACTTGGCCAGGTTATAATAAATATAAAAAATACAAAAATACGAAAAATTAGCCGGGCATGGTAGTACATGCCTGTGGTCCCAGCTACTCAGGAGGATGAGGTGGGAGGATCAGTTGAGCCTGGGAGGTGGAGGCTGCAGTGAGCCAAGATCATGCCACTGCACTCCAGCCTGAGTGACAGAGAGACCTTGTTTAAAAAAAAAATAAAAAATAACAAAATCTTAAATCCAGAGTCATATAGAATTTTACAATAAGAGATTCTTCTGTATTCTCTTTTTAAGAACTACATTCCCCAGTGGCTGCAAATTTCTATTCTAAGAAGCTATCATTTCCTTTGATACCTATTGATCACGACAGGGAATGAAAATGGGTCCAGTGTGGTCTTGTCAATCCAGGAATTTTTCAGAGGAAGGATTTAATATTGGTTGAATGCCCAAGAATCCAGCTTACATGGGAGGAACAAAGGGAGTGTGGGTTAATCATCATAATCCCAAAACTAGCACAGAAAGTGGGTATGCCCTCAGACATCACCCAAGGTGCTGAAAGGAATCGCCTCCCAGCCACAACACACCTGCTCTTTCCTCTCCAAACCACTAATGCCCATCCCAACTCCAGATTTTTGAAAGGGTCAACTCCCACTTTCCAAAATCCTGTTTAAAGGATACTTCTGGCTGGGTGTGGTGGCTCATGCCTGTAATCCTAGCACTTTGGGAAGCCAAAGAGGGTGGATCACTTGACGTCAGGAGTTCAAAACCAGCATGGCCAACATGACAAAACTGCATCTCTACTGAAAACACAAAAAATTAGCCAGGCATGGTGGTGCACATCTGTAATCCCAGCTACTTGGGAGGCTGAGGCAGGAGAATCGCTTGAATCCAGGAGGCAGAGGTTGCAGTGAACTGAGATGGTGACACTGCACTCCAGCCTGGGCAACACAGCAAGACTCTGTC
>NW_012098765.1:2275379-2276658 GCF_000951045.1 Mandrillus leucophaeus
AAGAGGACAGTATGAAACCATTCATGAGAAATCCAGCCACCCTCCACCAGAGCCCACCTCCAACATTGGGAGCTACAATTCAACATGAGATTTGGTGGGGACACAGATCCAAACCATATCAGTGCTCATCATAATCATCACCAGAGAAATGCAAATCAAAACTACAATGAGATGTCATCTCACCCTAGTTAAAATGACTTTTATCCAAAAGACAGGCAATAACAAATGCTGGCAAGAATGTGGATAACAGGGAACTCTCATACATATCTGTTGGTGGAAATGTAAATCAGTACAACCACTATGGAGAACAGTTCAGAGGTTCCCCATAAAACTAAAAATAAAATTACCATATGATCCAGCAACCCTGGTGTATACGTCCATATTACCACATGATCCAGCAATACCACTGTATATATCCAAAGAAAAGAAATCAGAATATCCAAGATATATCCACATTCCCATGTTTACTGCAGCACTATTCACAGTAGACAAGATTTGGAAACAACCTGAGTGTCCATCAACAGATGAATTGATAAAGAAAATGTGGTACATTCACACAATGGAGTATTATTCAGTCATAAAAAAGAATGAGATTCTGCATTTACAACACGGATGTGGAGGACATTATGTTAAGTGAAACAAGCCAAGCACAGGAAGACAAATGTCACATGTTCTCACTCCTATGGGGGAGCTAAAAAAAAAAAAATTGAACTCATGGAGGTAGAGAGTACAACGATGGTTAGCAGAAGCTGAAAAGGGTAGTGGAGAAGGGAGGATAAAAAGGAGATGGTTAATGGGTACAAAAATACAGCTATATAGAAAGAATAACATCTAGTGTTTGGTAGCACAATAGGGTGAATGTAGTTAACAATGATTTATAGTATATTTCAAAATAACTGAGAGTGGAATTGGAATGTTCGTTCCTAATACAAAGAAATGATAAATGCCTGAAGTTATGGTTATCCCAATTTCTTTGATTCGATCATTGCAAATTGTGTGTATGTGTCAAAATATCACATGTGCTCCATAAATAGTACAACTTTTATGAAAGAAAAAGAAAAGGTTGACCAGGTGCGGTGACTCACACCTGTAATCCCAGCACTTTGGGAGGCCAAGGCAGGTAGGACCACTTGAGCTCAGGAGTTCAAGACAAGCCTTGGCAAAATGGTGAAACCCTGTCTTTACAAAAAATACAAAAATTAGCTAGGCATGGTGATGTGCACCTGTAGGCCCAGCTACTTGGGAGGCTGAGGTGGGAGGATGGCTTGAGCCTGGGAGG
>NW_012098765.1:2281488-2283243 GCF_000951045.1 Mandrillus leucophaeus
CCACGCCAGGCCTAATGTTGCTGATTGTTTCATTTTGGTTTGTTTCATTTTGTTTTGTTTTGTTTTGTTTTTGTAGAGACAAGGTCTCACCATTTGCCCATGCTAGTCTCAAACTCCTGACCTCAAGCCATAAGCAATCCTCCCACCTCAGCCTTCCAAAGTGCTGGGACTACAGGTGCGAGCCACCGTGCCCAGCCTGCACTCTTAATTTATAGAAAGAGATAAGATAAATGAACATGTATTAGAGAATCATTCAGAAATAAGTATTTCTATGCCATATGGATCAAACCAATATATTAAACATCTTCTATTTGCATTATAAAATTACTAAATATAACTATTCAAGGTGGTTATGAAAATATGATTATTCTAAAAGGCTACATTTTTTTCTTAAATATTTATAGATAAAATTGTAAAACTAGGACTGGGGAGGAATTTCTGTTTTTTTTTGTGTGTGTGTGTGGGTTTTGTTTTGTTTTTGTTTTTGTTTTGCTATATCTGTAATGTTTTTAAAAGGTGATTTCTCCCCTAATTTTGAGCTGTGCAATTAATGTTTTGTTTGTTTGTTTGAGATGGAGTCTTGCTGTCTCACCCAGGCTGGAGTGCAGTGGCATGATCTCAGTTCACTGCCTCCACCTCCTGGGTTCAAGCGATTCTCCTGCCTCAGTCTCCTGAATAGCTGGGGTTACAGGCATGCGCCACCATGCCCAGCTAATTTTTTGTGTGTGTATTTTTAGTAGAGACGGTGTTTCACTATGTTGGCCAGGATGGTCTCGAACCCCTGATCTCTGGTGATCTGCCCCCCTCGGCCTCCCAAAGTGCTGGGATTACAGGCATGAGCCACCGTGCCTGGCCTAAAATCTTAAAAACAGTAAAAGAAATGTTTAAATGCTATTTGTGACATTAATTGAAATCCAATCAGAGCCTGTGATGTAAGATACAAATACAACCTGCTCCACTCCTAAAAATAACAACAAAGTAATACTAATAACTAGCAACTCTGGTGAGTGCTTACGTAGCAGGATTTGGAATTCTAGCCTAGTTTTGCCAAAACTCCTTATTTAATCCTAGGCCCGTCTGTGAACAACAGTTTCCTATTTTGTGATCTGGGGGGTGGTGATGATTACTGCCCTCTCCATAAAAATGAGATCAGATCACAGAGGTGTGAAGAACTATCAGTGGCCACAGAGAAAACAACAGTTAACATGAGCTGAATGCCTACTATGTGTCACACACTGTTTTAAGCAATTTATACTTTTCTTTTCTTTTTTTTTGAGATGGAGTCTCGCTCTGTCACCTAGGCTGGAGTGTAGTGGCACAATCTCGGTTCACTGCAACCTCTGCCTCCTGGGTTCAAGCAATTGTCCCTGCCTCAGCCTCCCAAGTAGCTGGGATTACAGGCACCTGCCACCACGCCCAGCTAATTCTTGTATTTTTTAGTAGAGACGAGGTTTCGTCATGCTGGCCAGGTTGGTCTTGAACTCCTGACCTCAGGTGATCCGCCCACCTCAGCCCCTCAAAGTGCTGGGATTACAGGTGTGAGCCACCACACCCAGCTGCAATTTATACTTTTCATTTAGGATTTTTTTTACTTAATCCTGACAAAAATACCAAGTGGCTGGTGGTCTTCTCACCTTCACTTTAAAAATGGCAGTCTGGCTCCAAGACACTTACTCTCAGCCATGTGAGGCTGGAAGGCTGGCATAGGCTATTTGTGGAATCACACGTCTCATCCACCGAGGTCCCTCCCAGCAG
>NW_012098765.1:2289391-2289730 GCF_000951045.1 Mandrillus leucophaeus
AAAAAAAAAATGGCAGTCTGGCGCCAAGACACTTACTCTCAGCCATGTGAGGCTGGAAGGCTGGCATAGGCTATTTGTGGAATCACATGTCTCATCCACCAGGTCCCTCCCACCAGAGTCTGTGATGTAAGAGAAAACTACCTGCTCCAGCTCTAAAAATAACCAATAAATAGGTACTAATAACAAACAACTTTGTTGAGTGCCTATTTTGTGCCCAATCTGAATAAGAAAGACAATAATTAACTTTTTTTTTTGAGATGGAGTCTCACTCTGTCACCCCAGGCTGGAGTGCAATGGCGCAATCTCGGCTCACTGGAACCTCCACCTCCTTGGTTCAAG
>NW_012098765.1:2289965-2303339 GCF_000951045.1 Mandrillus leucophaeus
TTTTTTTTTTTTTTTTTTTGAGACAAGGTCTTGCTTTGTCACCCAGGCTGGAAGGCAGTGGCATGATCATAGCTCACTATAGCCAGAACATCTTGGGCTCAAGCAATCCTTCCACTTTAGCCTCCCAAGTAGCTGAGACCACAGGCTAATTTTTTTAATCTTTTATAGAGACAGGGTCTCACGACGTTGCCCAGATTGGTCTGACTCCTGGGCTCAAGCAATTCTCCTGCCTTTGCAGCGGGATAATTTAGGAATCAGAGAGACCGAAGGGTTGAGGAGGATTTCTTATTATTATTTAGGTGCACCAGCCCAGTCAGATTAATATTCAAAAAGACTGAGCCCCGAACAAAGAGTCCGGTTGCCTTTTAAGCATTTCATGGGGTGGGGGGAGATCTGTGCAGGGGAAAGTATATAACAGAAGTGAGAAACAAAGACAGTTATTCAATTGAGACATGCATTACATCATTTCTTACTTTTCAAGGAACAACATGTTTTATGACTTGAGATTATCTGTCTAGTGACCTTGCAGCTGCACAGCTAGAGAAACAGAGTCTTCACAATGCCTGGGAAAGGTAGAGATAAGGCTCACTAGCCACAGAAAAACAGGCAGTTAATTTTAAAGGACTCCAGCTCTTCCTCTTCCTCAGGGGGAATTGGGTTTTCTTACATACAACTGAGTTTTTGCTTACACATTCTTTACTTTGTTTTAATTCCTGTTCCACCTTGGCCTCACAAAATGCTGGGGTTACAGGCATGAGCAACCATACCTGGCAATAGTTAACTTTTTTAAAAGTAAAAATTTTTTTTCTTAAAGTTCAAACTATCTTTAATTTTGATGTATTTATTTCGGAAAAATAAATTCTGACATTAAAACATTGTAAATGTTTCATGAATAACTTGTACAGTATATTTTTTAAATGCTTATCTGAAACTAGAGCTGCTTGCCCTTCCTCTAGTCTCTTATTTATCATGATCGCTCAAAAAATAAAATAAATAATTGAGAATTGACGTGTTGGTTTTTTGGTATCAGTTACTGTGAAAGTTACTCTTGGGGGTAATATTTCATCTTTGAATCAAGCCATAAATCACAGATAAGACAAATGGAAACTGTCTTTATCTTGAACTGGAAAGTGGAAAATCGGCCCTGCCACTCATCAGCATGAGTGAACAGTTACAGGTGGATCCAGATGTAAAGTCAACAGGAAGCAACATTTCTCCCAGAAACATGCTGCAGCTGTAAACTGTCACAACAATCTTCTTTGTTGTATGACTCTTATTTTATTACTCACTGAGAAATTTTGGTCTCTAAAATCATAGACTATCAGAAACTTGGATGTTTGAAATTATAAAGATCAGAATGAAATATTCCACTCTTGATCAAGATCCTGAAGCAGTTCTTCAAAGAATTGTAAAAGGTGGCCAGGTGTGGTGGCTCATGCCTGTAATCCCAGCCACCTTGGGAGTCAGGAGTGGGTGGATCACCTGAGGCCAGGAGTTTGAGATCACCCTGGCCAACACGGTGAAACTCCATCTCTACTAAAAATACAAAAATTAGTCAGGCATGGTGGCAGGCACCTGTAATCTCAGCTACTCAGGAGGCTGAGGCAGAAAAATCACTTGAACCCAGGAGGCAGAGGTTGCTGTGAGCCGAGATGGTGACACTGCACTCCAGCCTGGGTGACAGAGTGAGACTTCGTCTCAAAAAAAAAAAAAAAAAAAAAAGGAAGAAGAAGAAGAATTACAAAAGGAGATGAAACGTGGCTTTACCAGTACAATCCTAAAGATAAAGCACAATCAAAGCAATGACTACCAAGAGGGAGAAGTGGACCAGTCAAAGCAAAAGTGGACCAGTTAAGGGCAGAGGTTAACAGCAACTGTTTTGGGGGGTGATCAAAGCATTTTGCTTATTGACTTTCTGGAGAGCCAAAGAACAGTAACATCTGCTTATTATGAGAATGTTTTGAGAAAGTTAGCCAAAGCTTTAACAGGAAAGTGCCCAAGAAAGCTTTACCATCAAGTCCTTCTCCACCATAACAATGGTCCTGCTCATTCCTCTCATCAAATGAGGGCAATTTTACAAGAGTTTCCATGGGAAATCGTGAGGCGTCCACCTTACAGTCCTAATTTGACTCCTTATGACTTCTGTTTCCCAATCTAAAAAAAAAAAAAAAAAAAACTATAAAGACATTCATTTGTCTTCAGTTAATAATGTAAAAAAGACTGCATTGATACGGTTAAATTCAAAGGACTGTCAGCTCTTTATTTTCTCAGTTTTGCTCTTTATTTTCTCAGTTTTGCACTTGCTGCCTCACCTCTCATGATTGCCTCACTAGCCACCTGCTGTCAGTTGACCAACTCCTCTTCCTTATCCCTCCCTAATTCATGTTTTCCCACACGTAATTACTTTTGTTCTCTGCTGTTTAAGCCGGGAATTCGGGAGAGATATTTCTTCCCTAATTTTAATTGATTGGAGAGATGTATATGAGACTGATCTCCTGTTCTCCTTGGCTGTAGTACCTGAATGAGGCCTTCTACCCTGGCAATAGTTGTTTATTTTTTTTTAAGTAAACAAGAAATTGACCATCCCAGTTTTAAAACTTGAGAAACTTAGATTCATCTTATCTGAGTTCCTTTCTCAGGAAACCAATCATCAGGCCTCCCAGGTAATATCAAGGAACTGAAACTGACCAGATCACCGCTTCTGGACAAGGAGATGCCAGACAGCTCTCATGTGAACTAATAGAGCAAGAACTCACTCATTGTACCATGGGGATGACACCAAGCCGTTCATGAGGCATCTGTCCCCATGACCTGAACACGTCCCACACTAGGCCTCACCTCCAACATTCGGGATCAAATTTCAACATGGAGACTTGGAGGGGACGAATACCCAAACAATATCACTATCAACACAGCCTTTCCAACCCAAAATACCTGCTGGCTCAGAAAATACCACCTAGTTTGGTATAATTCCACCCCACTCTCATATATACTGTGGCACCATCCTTACCCACCCATTGGAACATTGCCCTTATCACATCCTTTCAACCCTTGCATGGGCTCTTTCTCCTCCCAATCTGACTGAACGGTTCTTCCATTATTCATTCAATAAGTATTTAACATGCTGTGTGTACTGCCAACTTTAATACTTCCAACAAATTTGTGAGGCAAGGATTGTTTACCCTATTTCAGAGAAAAAGAAGGCTGTCAGAGGAGGACATGAGAAGAATGTATTCAACTAGTCAGCCAGTCCACAAACACAAACGCATGCCTCTCTCGTGTCTGTGGAAGACTGGGCAATGCTGGTCACATATCACTGACCAAGATAGGACTAGCCTCTCCATCTGAGTTTATTTAACCAGAGAGTGACAGCAGGCTAGGGTGGAGGAAGAACAGGGGGGCCAGAGTAAGCCCTTAACCAAACCTGCCAGATCATTAGCTTTCTGTAATGGATAACTTCTTTTTTTAGTTTAATTTTACTTTTTTATTTTATTTTATTTTATTTCATTTTATTGAGATGGGGCTGGCTCTGTCACCCAGGCTGGGGTGTAGTGGCACGATCTCAGCTCACTGCAACCTCTGTCTCCTGGGCTCAAGCTGTCCTCCCACTTCAGCCTGCCAAGTAGCTGAGACTACAGGCATGTGCCACCCAAGTAGCTGAGACTACAGGCATGTGCCACCATGTCCAGCTAGTTTTTGTATTTTTAGTAGAGACAGAGTTCCGCCATGTTGCCCAGGCTAGTCTCAAACTCCTGGGCTCAAAGCCTCCCTGGGATTACAGGCGTGAGCCACTATGCCCGGCCCCTTCCTCCATCTTCAAAACCAGAAAACGCAAATTGGCCGGGCATGGTGGCTCACGCCTGTAAACCCAGCACTTTGGGAGGCCGAAGTGGGCAGGTCACGAGGTCAGGAGATGGAGAACATCCTGGCCAACACGGTGAAACCCCGTCTCTACTAAAACTGCAAAAATTAGCTGAGCTTGGTGGCGTATGCCTGTGGTTCCAGCTACTTGGGAGTCTGAGGAAGGAGAATCGCTTAAACCCAGGAGGTAGAGGTTGCAGTGAGCCGAAATTGTGCCACTGCACTCCAGCCTGGCAACAGAATGAGACTCTGTCTCAGAAAAAAAGAAAAAAAAAGAAAAAGGAAAAGAAAAGAAAACGCAAATCTTTTTTCTGAACCTTTTCCATCATTACATTATTCTTTTCATTTTCTCTCTCTCTCTCTCTGTCTCTCTCTCTGTCTCTCTCTCTCTCTGTCTCTCTCTCTCTTCCTTCTCTCTCTTTCCATGGCTTGAGGAAGGTTCTGCACTTCTTAGGAATTATGATTGACTTCCTGGATGAACTGGAATAATCTTCTCATCTCAAGATTCATACCTTAGTAACATCTCCTAAGGACCTTTGCCATACAAGGTAAGCCATTCCCAAGATTGGGGTGTGTACATCTTTAAGGGTGGGGCATTATTCTCCCTACCACATCATACAACCAAGAAATACCATTATTGGTCCCATTTGTTTCTATTTCTTCAAGATTCATTCTTAGTGAATTGCATGTTTCTAAGAATGTACCCATTTCTTCTAGGTTATTCAATCTGCTGGTATGTAACTGTAGACATTTTAAGTAAAGTATGCTTATTAATGTGAAACATAATTTTCAGAAATTCTACTTGATATTGTTTGGATCTGGGCCCCTGCCCAAATCTCATGTTGAATTGTAATCTCTAATGTTGGAAGAGGGGCCTGATGGGAGGTGATTGACTCAGGGGGGCGGATTTCCCCCTTGCCGTTCTTATGACAGTGAGTCCTCATGAGATCTGGTTGTTTAAAAGTGTGTAGCAACTCCCCCTTCGCTCTCCTTCCTCCTTCTCTAGCCATATAAGATGTGCCTGCTTCCCCTTCACCTTCCACCATGATTGTAAGTTTCCTGAGGCCTCCTCAGCCATGCTTCCTGTACAGCCTGCAGAACTGTGAATCAACTAAACCTCTTTTCTTATAAATCACCCAGTCTCAGGTAGTTCTTTACAGCAATGTGAGAACAGATTAATACACTACTCCTAGGCTGGGGGCAATGGCTCACGCCTGTAATCCCAACACTTTGGGAGGCAAAGGGGGGGTGGATCACCTGAGGTCATGAGTTCAAGATCAGCCTAGGAAACACGGTGAAACCCTGTCTCTACTAAAAATACAAAAATAAGCCAAGTGCGGTGGCGTGCACCTGTAATCTCAGCAACTTGGGAGGCTGAGACAGGAGAATTGCTTGAACTCAGCAGAGGTGGAGGTTACAGTGAGCAGAGACCATGCCACTGTACTCCAGCCTGGGCAACAGAGTGAGACTCCATCTCAAAAAAAAAAAAAGTCATGTCTGTTGGCCAGAAATACGAACATCCACAGTAGAAAGTTACTGTCTCTCCCTCAGTTTCCAGGCCTATAACAGTTCACAGTTTGGGAGTCTCTTGACTGAAGTGGAGGTTGGGTCCCCTTGTTCTTGCTTCAGACACCAAAGACTATCAAAGCCCTCAGAATCCAGCTGCTATAGAAGTTTGACTGTTAGTGTGCCCTCAAAATTTGTACGTTGAAGTCCTAATCCATAATGTGATGGTATTTGGAGCTGGAGCATTTGGGAAGTAATTTGGTCATGACGGTGGTGACTTCATGAATAGAATTAGTGCCCTTGTAAGAAGAGACGGGAGCCCGGCACGGTGGCTCATGCCTTTAATCCCAACACTTTGGGAGGCTGAGGCAGGAGAATCACTTGAGCCCAGGAGTTCGAGACCAACCTGAACAATTCCAATGGTGAGACTCCGTGTCTACAAAAATTTAAAAATTAGCCAGATGTGGTGGGATGTGCCTGTAGTTCCAGGTACTCAGAAGGCTGAAACAAGAGGATTGCTTGAGCCTAGGAATTCGAGTTGGCCGTGAGCTATGATCGTGCCAGTGCACTCCAGCCTGGGGTGACAAGGAGAAATCCCATCTCTAAAAAAGAGAGAGAGAGAGACATGAGAGAGATGATCTCTCCCTCTACCTCTCGGCCATGTGAGGATACAGCAAGAAGGTGGCTGTCTGCAAACCAGGAAGAGTGCTTTCACCAGGAACCAAATTGGCTGGCACTTTGATCTTGGTGCCCCCAAAATTGTAAGAAATAAATTTCTGGCCAGGCAAGGTGGATCATGCCTGTAATCCTAGCACTTTGGGAGGCTGAGGCAGGTGGATCACCTGAAGCCAAGAGTTCAAGACCAGCCTGGCCAATATGGTGAAACCCCAACTCTCCTAAAAATACAAAATTAGCCAGGTGTGGTGTTGGAGGCCTGTAATACCAACTACTCAGAAGGCTGAGGCAGGAGAATCACTTGAACCCAGCGGGTAGAGGTTGTAGTGAGCCGAGATCGCGCCACTGCACTCCAGCCTGGGTGACAGAGCAAGACTCCATCTGAAACAAAAAAGAAGGAAGAAATTTCTGTTGTTTAAGTCACTCCTCTATGGCATGTGTTATAGCAGCAGGAGCTCACTAAGACACTAACCTTTCCAAGATCGCCAGATCCCTAGGACTCTTGGAAGACCAAGAGACCTTCAGAGCACAATAAAAGTGTCCATGACTTTAAGCCCTTTAATTCTTTCCACTACAGCAAAGAAATGGAAAAATATTGGCATTTTCTGATACCCTTGGATTTCAGTTAGCTTCTTCAAGACTGCACAGAGTTCTTCTCCTCCCTTATAGCAGGTAGTCCACAGATTCCGTAGATTCCTTCCCTCTGAAATTCCAGAGATAATCCAGTATCCATCAGAATGTCTTGAGACCCTTGGATTCCTATGGGACCATCCAGCCTCTCCAAGATCTGTGGATCCCCAGTAACCGCTCAGACTCACAAAATCCGTGAAATCCCAGAAGTTTCAGGACTTGCCTTCATTCCAGATTCCTGAGAATCCCCAGGCACACTTAGATAGCTACAATCCCTTCTGCATATTTCTCCAATATGCAGCTTCTACCAGGTCCCTGGATCCTTCAGACATCACAATTTCCACATAAACCCGGTTCCAGGTCTTCCTCCTCTCTTTCTCCAACTAAAGTCTATAAGGAGATCGCTGAATTTATAGGGCCCAGAACACAAACTTGAGTATCAACCAAGATTTCCATGAAGTCTGTTATCAAAGAAGTTCAGGGATTTTAGGACAATGAATTGCAGTGCAGGGTCTGCAAGAACACTAAAGCTGAAGATTGGCCAAGCACAGTGGCTCACACCTGTAATCCCAGCACTTTGGGAGGATGAAGTGGGTGGATCACCTGACGTCAGGAATTCAAGACCAGCCTGACCAATAGCGTGAAATCCCGTTTCTACTAAAAACACAAAAATTAGCCGGGTGTAGTGGCTTGCACGCCTGTAGTCCCAACTACTCGGGAGGCTAGGACAGGAGAATTGCTTAAACCCAGGAGGAAGAGGTTGCAGTGAGCCGAGATCACGCCACTGCACTCGAGCCTGGGTGACAGTGAGACTCCATCTCAAAAAAAAAGTAAATACATAAATAAAAATGAAGCTAAAGATTTCCTCATTACCAAGGTATCAAGGTAAGGTCCCAGAATCCTCCAATCACCATGTTGCATCTTCCTCCACAGCCTAGAATCTCCATGTTCATCCCAAACTTCCTCCCTCAGGACCTCGCAACAATACGCATTTCCAAAGCCTCCTACAACAGAGGCCACCAAACTCCCATGTACACCAAATACCCACGTCCTGACCTCAAAACCCTTTCCTAATGGACCCAAATGGCCATGTTCCCCTACGCAGTCTCACTCAAGACAGAATTAGTGTGAAGGTGTCAGCCCCTTGTGATAGACAAGCAGGGGAAGAGCAGCAGTGGATCTAAGAACGGGTGAATGTCCACCACATATCCCAATTGTGTGGGCTTGGACTCCAGGATATCATCTTCTTCCTGGACCCTTGACTTTCAAGAAAGGAATAAATATGGAGGATCAAGAGGGGAGACATAGGAGGACAAGGAAGATCTTAGGGACCTAGAAATAAAAACAGCAGCTTCAAGGTGTTGAGCTTCCCTGTGCCTGATGCTGTGCAAACCAGAACTTTTCTTGGAGTATGCTATGCAGTCTTTAGAAATCCGTGATAAAGGTTCTATGATCGTCCACATTTTACATGTGAGCAAACCGAGAGTCAGAACCATTAAGGTTCAGCCACCGAAAGTACCTAGCACAGATGTAGTAGTCAGATCTGTTTGACTCTAGAGGCTCTGCTTTTTTTTTTTTTTTTTTTTTTTTTGAGACAGTCTCACTCTGTCACCCAGGCTGAGAGTGCAGTGGCACAATCTCGGCTCACTGCAACCTCTGCCTCCCGGGTTCAAGTAACTCTCCTGCCTCAGCCTCCCGAGTAGGTAGGATTATAGGCACCTACCACCACACCTGGCTAACTTTTGCATTTTTAGTAGAGATGGGGATTTCCCCATGTTGACCAGGCTGGTCTTGAACTTGTGACCTCAAGAGATCCACCCACCTCGGCCTCCCAATGTGCTGGGATTACAGGCGTGAGCCACCGCGCCCGGCCAAGGCTATGCTCTTAACTACACTTATTCCCCTTCCTGCCCTTTCCCCTGAATCTGCAGACAGGGTACTAAGACCAACCGGAAAGAAATTCAAACTCCAGGGCACTTCATGTTTCATAATAAACCACAGAGCTCAAGTTTCAAACATTTTCCAATATGTGTTGGCAGCTTAGATGTCATTTGTTGACTCTTCTACCAAGGACGGGTTGGGGGAAGGTAACAAGAAGCCCTAAAGCTGTGTCTGGTTTTGTAACAAGCACGTGAGTCCATAAAACCATAAAACCAAATGCCTGCATGAGATGGTAATCATCCACGTGCTCTCTCCCTTGGAAAGAGGCTGAAACCTTTGACTCAGCGATTCTTCAACATCAGGAATTTAGCAGATGTTCAAACCACAGTCTCTAAATCGAAACTTGAGCTATTAAGATGACTGGGTGTGAAATCATGGCCTCTTGTTTTGTTCGTTGTTTGGGGTGGGTTTTTTGATCTTTTTGAGACAGTGTCTTCCTCTGTCACCCAGGCTGGAATGCAGTGGCGCAATTGAAATTCACTGTAGCCTTGACCCCCTGGCTCAGGCAATCCTCCCACCTCAGCCTCCCAAGCAGCTGGGACCACAAGCGCGTTCTGCCACACCCTAGTAGTAGAAAAAATTTTTAATTTTTTTTGTAGAGATGATGTCTCACTATATGGCCCAGGCTGGTATCCACTCCCGCCTCAGCCTCCCAGAGCAATCCTTACTCTCAGTTACGGTTCGTGGAACTGTAAATTGGTACGGCTTCAGAGGACAGTAATGTGAACGCTTTTGTCTAAATTACAAAAGAGCATACTCTTGGATTCAGTTAACTCCACTTGTAGTAATGTCTCCTACGATGTACATGAAAGTGTGCAAAATCACCCAGATTCATCAAAGAACTGTTTACATACTGAAAAATGGGAAATCAAAATGTGCACCGAGATATTGGTTAAACAAATTATGATGCATTCATTTGATAGACTTTGACCATCAGAATCCCAGCAGAAAAACATGAGCACTTAATGGAGGGACCTTTTTTTTTTTTTTTTTTTAAAACCCACCTCCCGGGTTCATGCCATTCTCTTGCCTCAGCCTCCCAAGTAGCTGGAACTACAGGCACTCGCCACCACACCCGGCTAATTTTTTGTATTTTTGGTAGAGACGGGGTTTCACCGTGTTAGCCAGGAAGGTCTCAATCTCCTGACCTCGTGATCTGCCCGCCTCGGCCTCCCAAAGTGCTGGGATTACAGGTGTGAGCCACCGCGCCTGGCCAATGGAGGGACTTTTTACAAAGTGGAGGGCAGTGTGAAGGAAACCTATAAGATGTTGAAGCACTTTATGGCTTACAATAAGGAGAAGCCATCATCGTCCCTAGGTTGAAAAGTGCAGTGAGAGGGAGCAGTATCTGAAACCGAGACTGATTGTATAGGGGTAAAAGAGAACCCCCAGCAGGAGGGCATGGTTCTGGCAGAGGAATACAACCACTGCTGTCACACAGCCAAGCAAAATAATCTGACATTACTCTTCTCTCAACCTTCCCTTGGCCAAACCCAAAATTTTTTTTAATGTAGAGGTGAAGGGAGCATGGGTGGAACAGTTTATAGAGGCCGCCCTTCTAAAAGACAGGTCGGCCGGGCGCGGTGGCTCACGCCTGTAATCTCAGCACTTTGGGAGGCCGAGACGGGCAGATCACGAGGTCAGGAGATTGAGACCATCCTGGCTAACACGGTGAAACCCCGTCTTTACTAAAAAATACAAAAAACTAGCCAGGCAAAGTGGTGGGCGCCTGTAGTCCCAGCTACCCGGGAGGCTGAGGCAGAAGAATGGTGTAAAACCCGGGAGGCGGAGCTTGCAGTGAGCCGAGATCCGGCCACTGCACTGCAGCCTGGGCGACAGAGCGAGACTCCGTCTCAAAAAAAAAAAAGACAGGCCATGGTGGAGAGTGGAGATGGTAGGGCAAATAGAATACCCACCCACCTCGGCCTCCCAAAGTGCTGGGATTACAAGCATGAGCCACTGCGCCCGGCCTCATTATGCCCCTCTTAACCAAGTTCTAGGGCAAGGGAAAAGTTGCTTACAGGGTTGGTGCGTATCCAACACTGCACCCTCCCTTTAGAAGTAGGGGGTAGATGCCAAGGGAAACTGGAGCTATATAATGCCATCATCAAGCCTTCAGCCCTCTTCCAGGCCTGCCCCAACCGGCCTTTCCAGAACTGAAACAACAGCATGGGCGCCACCTCCATCCCACCATATGCCTGGGACCTAGGGTGTCAAATTCCCCAGGACCTCCAAACACTTCCTCCTCTGCCCCTCTGGGAACAGCAATCCTGTTGCACACCCACGAACCTGTAGGGGTACCCACACCTCTACCTGGCCTCCCAGACCCTTGACCTCAGGGGCTGTCCACCCAGCCTAGCCCCTGGCACCAGAGCCCTGGCCCAGCTCAATATGCCCTTGCGACCTGGCCAGGAGGTAGGTACCTAAGGCCAGTTTCTTTTTTTTTCTTTTTGAGACCGAGTCTCACTCTGTTGCCCAGGCTGGAGTACAGTGGCATGATCTCAGCTCACTACAACCTCTACCTCCTGGGTTCAAGCGATTCTAGTGCCTTAGCCTCCTGAGTAGCTGGGCCTACAGGGAGTGAAAACATGACACAGCCACTTTGGAAGCAAGTTTGGAAGTTTCTTATAAATATACACTTATCATAGGACCCAGCAGTCACACTCACAGATATATCCAGATACATGAAACATAGATCCCTATAAAGACATATGCATATACACCAAGAATAATACATATTATTTATAAACACACTCACTGACTCTTTATAGTAGCTCCATGATGAGAGAAGTGCCACCAGACCCATTTTACAGATGAGAAAACTGACACTCAGAGAAAGGAAGTCAGTTTGCCAAGTCACACCAAGACTAACAGACCAATGAGGATTCAAACCGCATCCATCTAACTCCAGATCTGGTTTTCTGGGCTGTGCTATTGTGTCCTGGGTGCTGTGTTGAAATGTGTTGTTTTGGCCGGACATGGTGGCTCACGCCTGTAATCCTAGCACTTTGGGAAGCCAAGGTGGTGGATCACTTGAGCTCGGGAATTCGAAACCAGTCTGGGCAACATGATGAAACCCTGTCTCTACAAAAAATACAAAAACTGGGTCTGGCACAGTGGCTCATGCGTGTAATCTTAGCACTTTGGGAAGCCAAGGCGGGCGGATCACTTGAGGTCAGGAGTTCGAGACTAGCCTGGACAACATGGTGAAACCCCATCTCTACTAAAAATAAAAAAAAAAAAAAAAAATAGCCGGGTGTGATCTCAGCTCCTTGTGAGCCTGAGGCAGGAGAATTGCTTGAACCCAGGAGGCAGAGGTTGCAGTGAACCGAGATCGTGCCACTGCACTCCAGCATGGGTAATGCAGCGAGATTTCATCTCAAAAAAAAAAGAAAAAGAAATGTGCTGTTCGGTATTTACTATGGTCTGTTCAGCTGTTGGACGGCCAGATGCTAGGTGTTGTGTTATTTCTGGGTGGAATCCTAGAGTTGTCAGGCGTTGCATGTGGTTTTGCATTGTGTCATCTGCTGGCTGCCAATGTTGTTGCGTTGCTGCATAGTGTGTCCTTTGTTCTGCTGCCTTGATTGTACGTGTTGTGATGTCACATCGTGCGTTCGGTGCTGTCTGCTGGGTTGCTGTGTACTAGTGTGTGTTGTGTGGCAGGATTATGGAGCTGTATGCTGGCATTATGTGTTGGTGTGTGGTTACCGTGTCTTGGGATGTTTCCGGGCTGGTTGTTAGGTCACCGAGTGTCCAGTGTTAGCATCTACTGTGATACTATTTGCTGGGTGTTCTGTTGCCCTGTGTTGTTGTGTTCCGTGATGCCTGATGATTGCCTTGTGCTATGTTGCGTGCTGTGTGTTGTGTTGCCAAGAATAGCCAGTTCTGTGGTTGGGTATTGTTGCTGTCGATGTGCTGCAGGAAGTTGTGGGTTCTGTGCTGTCTGTGGCATTGACACATGCTTTTGGGGTGTTGTTAAGCAGCATGTTGTGACCATGTGCCTGTGCTCTGCACCGCAAGACAGGTTGCCATGGTTGAGTCGGATGTTGTGCACATTAATGGTGTTGCTGCATGAGGTCTGGTGTGCTGCACATCGCGTCTTCCTGATCCATTCCATTCCCCACCCTCAGGCGAGCCCTTTGACCCCACGTTTCTGCTGAGTCGCTCAGTGTCCAACATTATCTGTTCCGTGCTCTTCGGCAGCCGCTTCGACTACGATGATGAGCGTCTGCTCACCATTATCCGCCTTATCAATGACAACTTCCAAATCATGAGCAGCCCTTGGGGCGAGGTCAGCCAACTGAGGCCAGCAGGGACGGGGTGTGGGGTCCCCAGGACCTAGGAATGGAGAGGAAACAGTGGGCGGGGAAAGGGCTGCTCATGGCCCTCCCAGGGCCCGCCCCTCCCATCTGACCCCGCCCAGAGTTACACGGCCACGCCCACTCCCCTCCGCTGAGCATTTCTGGCCGCCATTCCCTCCTTCCCACTCCCCCTTCAGCCCCAACCCCAACCCCAACCCCAACCCCAACCCCGGCCTCTCCAGAACCTGGCTACCTTTGGAGACGCAGTCCCTGCCTACCTAATCCACACAGAACCCGTTCTCGCCTGAACACACTTCGTCCTCCTCCAAAACCCTCCCACTCTGGTCCCCAGTTGTACAACATCTTCCCGAGCCTCCTGGACTGGGTGCCCGGGCCGCACCAACGCATCTTCCAGAACTTCAAGCGCCTGAGAGACCTCATCGCCCACAGCGTCCACGAC
>NW_012098765.1:2304494-2311953 GCF_000951045.1 Mandrillus leucophaeus
TCAAGAGATCTTCCCACCTCAGCCTTATCAATAGCTGGGAGTACAGGCGTGCACCACCACACTCAATACACTCAGCTAACTTTTTATTTTTTGTAGAGACAGGGTCTTGCTGTGTTGCCCTGGCGGGTCTCCAACTCCTGGGCTCAAGCAATCCTTTCACCTCGGCCTCCCAAAGTGCTGGGGTTACAGGTGTCAGCCACGGTTCCCCACCTCCACCCGCTTAGTCTTGCCTTGTTCCGACCGTGTCCACCACTGCATACGTCCACCTCCGGCTTCAGAGCCCAGCTAACAGTCCTCCCAGAGCCCTGCCCCAGAGCCCCAGTCACACACCTGCCAGGGAACCCAACCTCTCCCACACAGCCTGGCCCACACACACAGCTCTGTCTGCTATTCCATCTCTCCAAGCTCCACCTCTGGGTATATCCCCTGCTCTGCCCCTGATCTCCAGCCCTCCTGCACAGTTCACCCACTCGATCCACTGTCCAGCCAGTAGGGTCCCAAAACTGCTCCTGAAATCCCATCAGGTCCTGATTCCAGGCCTCCCGGAAGCCCCGCCCACACAACCGAATGCCCAGGGCCTTGCACAAGCCAACCTTTTGCCCTCACTGACGCACTTCCTCCCAGGCCCTGGCTAATTATTATTTCCCCCCCGCCTTTTTTTTTTTTAAGATGGAGTCTTGCCGGGCGCGGTGGCTCAAGCCTGTAATTCCAGCACTTTGGGAGGCTGAGACGGGCGGATCACGAGGTCAGGAGATCGAGACCATCCTGGCTAACACGGTGAAACCCCGTCTCTACTAAAAAGAATACAAAAAACTAGCCGGGCGAGGTGGCGGGCGCCTGTAGTCCCAGCTGCTTGGGAGGCTGAGGCAGGAGATTGGCGTGAACCCAGGAGGCGGAGCTTGCAGTGAGCCCAGATCACGCCACTGCACTCTAGCCTGGGCGACAGAGCGAGACTCCATCTCAAAAAAAAAAACAAAAAAAAAGACGGAGTCTCGCTCTGTCGCCCAGGCTGGAGTGCAGTGGCCCGATCCCGGCTCACTGCAACCTCTGCCTCCCGGGTTCAAGCGATTCTCCTGCCTCCACCTCCCAAGTAGCTGGGACCATAGGTGTGCGCCACCATGCCCAGCTAATTTTTCTATTTTGTTTTAGAGACAGGGTTTCACCATGTTGCCCAGGCTTGTCTCTGACAGGGGCCAGCCCCTCCACACCTGTGGGTATTTCGCGGCAGGCGGGACGAGAGGCAGAGAAAAGAAATAAGGCACAGAGACAAAGTATAGAGAAAGAACAGTGGGCCAGGGAACCGGCACTCAGCATACGGAGGACCCGCACCGGCCCCAGTCTCTGAATTCCCTCAGTATTTATTGATTACTATTTTCACTATCTTGGCTAAGGGAATGTGGCAAGAGAACAGGGTGATAGTGGGGAGAAGGTCAGCAGGAAAACATGTGAGCAAAGGAATCTGGGTTACATATAAGTTCAAGGGAAGGTACTGTGCCCAGATGTGTGCCTAAGCCAGGTTTATGCTTCTCTCCACCCAGAGGTCTCAGTGTAGCAAAGAGTAACCAAGCAGCATTGCCGCCAGCATATCTCGCCTCCAGCCACAGGGCGGTTTTCTCCTATCTCAGAATAGAATGAATGTATGATCAGGTTTTACACCGAGACATTCTGTTCCCAGGGACATGCAGGAGTCAGAGGCCTTCCTCTTATCTCAACCGCAAGAGGCTTCCTCAGCACAAACCCTTCATGTGTGTCAGGCTGGGGGACGGTCAGGTCTTTCCCTTCCCAGGAGGCCATATTTCAGGCTGTCTTAGTAGGGGGAAACCTTGGACAATACCCAGGCTTTCTTGGGCAGAGGTCCCTGCGGCTTTCTGCAGTGCATTGTGCCCCTGGTTAATCGAGAAAGGAGAATGGCGATGACTTTTACCAAGCATACTGCCTGCAAACATATTGTTAACAGGGCACATCCTGCACAGTCCTAGATCCCTTAAACCTTGATTCCATACAGCACATGTTTCTGTGAGCACAGGGTTGGGGTTAAAGTTACAGATTAACAGCATCTCAAGGCAAAACAATTTTCTTAGTACAGATCAAAATGGAATTTCTTATGTCTTCCGTTTCTACATAGACACAGTAACAGTCTGATCGCTCTTTCTTTTCTCTACATATCCCCCTTTTCTTTTTGACAAAACCGCCATCGTCATTATGGCCCGTTCTCGCTGGTCACTGTCTCTTCAGAGCTGCTGGATACACCTGTGGACTAACAACAGACAGAACAGGCATACAAGGATTAATATGAAATTTACAATAGTGGAACTTCTGATGATTTTAACCCAACTGACCGGGTTAAGATTGGCGAGGCCATCAGCAGCATTCACGATTGCCTCAGTTCCTGGCACCACATTTAAATGGGCTTTTGATGCCTCAAAAATGTGTTCTTTTAATTTTGAAAAGTATAAAGTAAGATTATCTCTTCCTTGTAGGTGGTGTCTAACCATGTCCCGGTAACGCTCAGACTCATTATAGGCTTGGGGTGTAATACAAAAATCTGACGTACTCCAGTCACACTGTAACTGAAAATGATGTTCCAAGCTCATGAGCCTATCTCTCATCCAAATGACAGTTTGTCTAAGATCATTAATTTGGTTTGCCAATTTTTGATCTATTTGGGTCTGAGATTTTCACAATTTTGAGAAATTCTTTGGCCAATCATGGACATATTTTGCAGTTTGAACAGAGGATTGTAAAACAATTCCAGTAGCCGCAGCAGTAGCTGTCACTGCAATAAGGCCCATAATCACTGCAATCAAAGTAAAAAAGAATCTTTTGGATCAAGTTAGAATTCCTTTTAATACTTCCATTAAAATATGGATGAATGGCGAGGCCTCCCACGGTTGGTCCATGGACACAGGATCCACACGCCCTCTCTTGCTCTCACTAGTAGAATATGGTGCTGCAATTAAAAGTTGAATCAATGCAAGGAAAAAAATCTATAATTTTCACAGGTTATAGTTTGGGAATCTGGTTGATAACTATGTTTCCTACAACTAGCATATAAGGGGGTTTTACACAACTTTGCAAAGAAATTGTCAGACTGGAATTTAGGTTGATAGTATAATATGGCTTATAATCTCTTGTTCCTGTGGCTTGATTTCCAGACCAAATTCTAATGTGGTGCAAGGCCGCAGTAAACTTCCATAATTCTGGATGTTCAGGACCAGTCACAGGACTAACTAACTTTGGTGGAGGTGATGAAATTCCCTTTTCACCCCATTTCCATGGATAGGGTGATTCAAACCTTCTATAAATCTGGTCCAGTGTTTCAGTTAAATCACTATCATAGGCCGGATTAATGGGCAAGATGGCTGGGGCCTGTGAGTATGAGTGAGTCTGGCCCATACAATTATGATATAATTGGCCTCGAGGGGCCATCAGTAAACACCATCAGAACATTTTCTGAAGGTTTACATTTGGCAATTTTAGGTAAAATCCAAGTAGTCAATTTTAAAAACTGGAAGATTTTTGTTTTTGGGTATTGATTGTCAATAATTCCCACAAAATCAGTAAGACCAATCTGCCAAGCACCAGAATTGATAAAGGCTTGTCTAACCTGTTCCTTGTTTAAAGGAACGATGATTTTGTCTGGGTCACTTCCACACAATTTTATTATTTGTAGTTTTGCCTGACCAATTAATGTAGCCATTTGATCCAAGCACAATGTAAAAGTCTTAATTGTACCGTGAGGAAGGAACAACCACTCCACAAGATTAGTATTTTGAACAATGATGCCTGTTGGAGAATGTGTAGTAGCAAAAATCAAAAGTTGGAGTGGGGCCAAGGGATTTACTTGTGCTGATTGAATTTTTTCTTTAACTAATTTAATTTCTTTAGTTGCCTCTGGAGTTAATGTTCTTTTACTGTTTAATTCCGGGTCCTCTCTTAAGATAGAGAACAAATTTGACATGGCATAAGTAGGGATGCCTAGAGTTGGCCGAATCCAGTTAATATCTCCTAGCAACTTTTGAAGTCATTTAATGTTTTTAATGTGTCTTTTCTTATTTATATTTTTGGTGGTTTAATTTTCTTTTCCTCTATCTGCATTCCCAAGTAATGGAAAGGAGTAGAGGCTTGAATCTTATCAGATGCTATTGTCCGTTCTGCGTTGGCAACCTCTGTCTGCAGAAATGTGTAATAGTTAATTAATTTGTCTGTTGTTTCTGCAGCACACAAAATATCATCAACATAATGAATGATACAACAGTCTGAAAACTTATCTCTAACTGGTTGAAGAGCTTGAGCTACAAAAGTCTGACAAATAGTTGGACTATTAAGCATTCCCTGAGGTAACACTTTCCACTGAAACCTGGTGGCTGGTTCTTTATTATTTATGGCCGGTATAGTAAAGGCAAAATTTTCAAAATCCTGTTTTGCCAGAGGAATGGTAAAAAAGCAATCCTTCAGATCAATCTTTTTTTTTTTTTTTTTTTTGAGATGGAGTCTCGCTCTGTTGCCCAAGCTGGACTGCAGTGGCACAATCTCAGCTCAGTGCAAGCTCCGCCTCCCGGGTTCACACCATTCTTCTGCCTCAGCCTCCCTAGTAGCTGGGACTACAGGTGCCCACCACCACACCCGGCTAATTTTTTGTATTTTTAGTAGAGAGGGGTTTCACCGTGTTAGCCAGAATGATCTAGATCTCCTGACCTCGTGATCCGCCCGCCTCAGCCTCCTAAAGTGCTGGGATTACGGATGTGAGCCACCACACCCAGACTCAGATCAATTATAATTAAAGGCCAGTCTTTGGGGATCATGGCCAGAGAGGGCAACCCGGGTTGGACAGCCCCCATGGGTTGAACTACGGCATTAACAGCTCTTAAGTCGGTCCGCATGCGCCATGTGCTGGATTTGTTTTGAATTTCAAACACTGGAGAATTTTAAGGAGAGAAAGTGGGTGAACCATGCCCTTTTTTAAATAGTTCTTTTAATTATTTTGTGTAGCGCCCCCAACTTTTTCTTAGGGAGCAGCCACTGTTCAACCCAGACAGGACACTGCTGGGTGAGTCTGAATTGCTCTTTTGCCATAATGAACTGCAGGTTGCGCAATAATGGGCGCAGTGAGCCAAGTCGCAGCGAGCGGGGTTTCGGGCTCCCTCCCCCAGCTTTCACTCCACTGCGGAGGAGGTGGCCCTTGTGGTTTTAGCACTGATGGCCCCAATGGTTCTGGATCTTCTCCTCTCAATTTTAATGTTTCAGGATATTACCTCCTGTAATTGATTGTAGTCAACATTTTGAGTTGACCCAGCCTTTACAGACTCTGCTACATATTTACAATGTGAACTTTCCGGGATTTTGTCCCTGCCTCTTCTTCAGAATCTATTATACAGCTTTCAGGGGCATCAGAAATTGAAATGCTATCTTCTCTTCTTTGAAATAGCGTAATTAGATTTTCTGTAGAAGCTCTAATTCCCCCTCTTCTTAAAAGAATTTTAATAAAGCTGAGATAAGAGCATATTTACTTTCAGTTTGTCCCATTGTTACCCTGGGTTCCTCCAAGCGCACAAGCTTACTGCAAGGCTGACCACGGACGTACTCGGGAATCTCTCATCCACTTGTCCTCGATGTTCATGTTCTTAGCGTACCCTCTCCTTAGAGAAAGGCACCCATGTTGGACGTCAGATGAAGGGGGCCAGCCCCTCCACACCTGTGGGTATTTTTCGTCAGGCGGGATGAGAGACGGAGAAAAGAAATAAGGCACAGAGACAAAGTATAGAGAAAGAACAGTGGGGTCCAAGGGACCGGTGCCATACAGAGGACCCGCACTGGCCCCAGTCTCTGAGTTCCCTCAGTATTTATTGATTAGTAATTTCACTATCTCGGCTAAGGGAATGCGGCAGGAGAGCAGGGTCATAGAGGGGAGAAGGTCAGCAGGAAAACATGTGAGCAAAGGAATCTGGGTTACAAATAAGTTCAAGGTAAGGTACTGTGCCCGGATGTGTGCGTAAGCCAGATTTGTGCTTCTCTCCGCCCAAACGTCTCAGTTTAGCAAACAGTAACAGAGTAGCATTGCCGCCAGCATATCGCCTCCAGCCACAGGGCAGTTTTCTCCTATCTCGGAATAGGACCAATGTACGTACGATTGGGTTTTACACTGAGACATTCTGTTCCCAGAGACATGCAGGAGTCAGAGGCCTTCCTCTTATCTCAACCACAAGAAGCCTCCCTCTTTTACTAATCCTCCTCAGCACAGACCCTTTACGGGTGTCGGACTGGGGGACAGTCAGGTCTTTCCCTTTCCACGAGGCCATATCTCAGGCTGTCTCAATGAGGGGAAACCTTGGACAATACCCAGGCTTTCTTGGGCAGAGGTCCCTGGGGCTTTCCACCATTCATTGTGGCCCTGGTTAATCGAGAAAGGAGAATGGCGATGACTTTTACCAAGCATACTGCCTGTAAACATATTGCTAACAAGGCACATCCTGCACAGTCCTAGATCCCTTAAACCTTGATTCCATATAGCACATGTTTCTGTGAGCACAGGGTTGGGGCTAAAGTCACAGGTTAACAGCATCTCGAGGCAAAACAATTTTCTTAGTACAGATCAAAATGGAACTTCCTATGTCTTCCTTTTCTACATAGACACAGTAACATTCTGATCTCTCTCTCTTTTCCCTACAGTCTCAAACTCCTGGGCTCAAGGGATCCATCCGCCTGGGCCTCCCAAGTTCTGGGATTACAGGCATGAGCCACCCAGCGGGCCAGCTCTAGCTAATTCTCACGTGCGCCCCAAGTGGCGCCCCGTGCTTGGAGGCTTTGACTAGACCCCTCCCTACACAAGCACACACCTCTTCCCAGCCTGGTTGCCCTGTCGCGCCTCTGATATCCTTGACCCCTCCTCCCCCACCCCTTCCAGCCCGCGTGCAGGAGGAGATCGACCTCGCAGTGGGAGGCGCGCGACTGCCAGCGGCGCTGGAGGACCGCAGTACCATGCCTTACACAGACCCGGTGATCCACCAGGTGCAGCGCTTTGCAGACATCATCCCCATGAACTTGCCGCACCGCGTCACCCCGGACACAGCCTTTCGCGGCTTCCTGATACCCAAGGTGCGCTAGGCCTGGCAAACGACATCAGGCAACCTAAGAGGAAGCATCGCAGGCTCTTGCAACTTGCAAGGAGTATCCCCGGCACTAGCAATCAACACCCCAGGCCTTAGCAACTGGCATCCCAAGCCCTAGCTACAGACATCTCAGACCCTTAAATCCAGAAGCTCGGGCCTTTCCCAGGACCCCATCTCATATCATAGTGGACTAGACCCATGACAAATCCCCTTCCTAGAAACCCTCCCTGGAAGCCCTGGGGTCTGGAACTTCATCTTGAGGATCGCCTGTGCCTAAACGCTATTCTCAGGGCCCCCTCATTTTTCCCAGAAACCCCATATCTGCTCCCACAAAGGGTGGGGGTTTCCCA
>NW_012098765.1:2312098-2319181 GCF_000951045.1 Mandrillus leucophaeus
CTTATCAAGTCCCCGGGACACCCAGCCCGATAAAATGGAAACTAGTTTGGGAGCTTCCCAGTCCGCCTACACTGCTAACTCCACCTCCTCACCCACACAGGGCACCGATATCATCACCCTCCTTAACACCGTCCACTATGACCCCAGCCAGTTCCTGACGCCCCAGGAGTTCAACCCCGAGCATTTTTTGGATGCCAATCAGTCCTTCAAGAAGAGCCCAGCCTTCACGCCGTTCTCAGCTGGTAAGGGCAGGAAGCAGAGTCTTTCTGGCCCAATTTCTGCCTACATTCCTCATCCTAATTCCACCTGACAAATCCTCTCACTCCTTCCTTCCACCCATTCTCAGCTTTGGATGTACAGACATTCATTCCTCCTCTCAACTCTGCGCCTATAAGCAAGTAGTGACTAAAATCCTCGTGAAGCGAGGTGGGGAAGTTGATTAATAATTTAACTTGGGGCTGGGCACGGTGGCTCACACCTGTAATCCCAGCACTTTGGGAGGCTGAGGTGGGCGGATCACCTGAAGTCAGGAGTTCGAGACCAGCCTGACCAATATGGTGAAACCCCGTCTCTATTTAAAATACAAAAATTAGCCAGGTGTGGTGGCAGGCACCTGCAGTCCCAACTACTCCGGAGGCTGAGACAGGAAAATCGCTTGAACCCGGGAGGCGGAGGTTGCAGTGAGCCGAGATTGCACCATTGTACTCCAGCCTGGGTGACAGAGTGAGACTCTGTCTCAAAAAAAAATAATGATAATAATTTAACAGCCAGGAGCGGTTGCTCACGCCTATAATCCCAGCCCTTTGGGAGATCTAGACGGGCAGGTCACCTGAGGTCAGGAGTTCAAGATTAGCCTGACCAACATGGTGAAACCCTGTCTCTACTAAAAATACAAAATTCACCAGGAAGGCACACCTGTAATCCCAGCATTTTGGGAGGCCAAGGCAGGCAGATCACGAGGTCAGAAGATCGAGACCATCCTGCTTAACACGGTGAAACACCGTCTTTACTAAAAATACAAAAAACATTAGCCAGGTGTGGTGGCGGGCGCCTGTAGTCCCAGCTACTCGGGAGGGTGAGGCAGGAGAATGGCGTGAACTCAGGAGGCGGAGCTTGCAGTGAGGGGAGATAGTGCCACTGCACTCCAGTCTGGGTGACAGAGCGAGACTCCATCTCAAAACAAAAACAAAAACAAATTAGCCAGGAAATGGTGGCACATGCCTGTAATCCCAGATATTCTGGAGGCTGAGACAGGAGAATCACTTCAACCCAGGAGGCAGAGGTTGCTGTGGGCCAAGATTGTGCCATTGCACTCCAGCCTGGGCAACAAGAGCAAAACTCCATCTCAAAAAAATAAATAATTATTATAAGAATTATTTAACTTGGGCCAGGCACATCAGCTCACACCTGTAATCCCAGTACTTTGGGAGGCTGAGGCGGGAGGATCACTTGAGGCCAGGAGTTCAAGACCAGCCTGGACAACATAGCAAGATCCTTTGTCTACTGAAAATGTTAAAATTACCTGGGTGTGGTGGCGGGCATCTGCAGTCCCAGCTACTTGGGAGGCTGAGGTGGGATTATCGCTTGAGCTCAGGAGGTTGAGGTTACACTGAGTATGATCACGCCACTGCACTCCAGTCTGGGTAACAGAGCGAGATCCTTTCTCTACAATAAAAAATACTGACTAGCCAAAACTAAAAAATATATAAAATGTTTAAAAGGAAAAAAAATAATCATTGAACTTGGGAGTGGTCATTGTCTACCTCTCCACTGGGTGGCGCAGTTGAGGTGGTTCTAGGGGGGGTTTTTTGTTTGTTTTTTGTTTTTTGGGTTTTTTCTGGCTTTCCTCTTTACCCTGCTGAAAAATACTTCCCTCTTTACTCAGTGGCAGGAAAAGAAAAAACAAAAAACTGGCATAATAATAGGCAACTTACCATGTTGCCTACTGTGCATCAAGTGCGGGCTGTACAAGAGCCCAGCTAAGAGCTTATGTTTTCCTCTGGAAATGTGCAGCCCAGATTCCAGCAGGGTTTGCATCCCATCTGTCACCCCCTAGCTGTGTTGCCTTGGGTATGTTACTTCACTTCTCTGTGCCTCAATGTCCACATCTATAAAATGGAGATATACTAAGGCCTGCCTCTTGGAGTTGTTAGAATTAATGGTGATCTAACGCTTAGAGTAGTGCATGGTAAGCTACTTATAACCTCACTGCTTTCCCTGTGTTTACCATTCACAGCAGCCTCATGAGGCACTATTACTATCCCTCCTTTTATTTTCATTTCTGAGACAGGGTCTTGCTGTCATCCAGGCTGGAGGGCAGTGGTGCAATCATGGCTCACTGCAGCCTTGATCTCCTGGGCCCAGGTGATCCTCTCGCCTCAGCCTCCCAAGCAGCTGGGACTGCACGCATGTGCCACCTTGCACATTTAAAAAATATATATTTTATATATATATATATATATTTAGAGACGGGATCTTGCTGTGTTACCCAGGCTGCTCTCAAACTCCTGGGCTCAAGAGATCCTCTTCCCTCGACCTCCGAAAGTGCTGGGATTACAGGCCTAAGCCAGCGCGCCCAGCCTTCATAGCCCCATTTTAAATACCCAGAAAGTGTGGTTTGTCCAGGATCACAAAACTAGTAGTGACAGGGCCGGGATTCGAACCCAAGCAGCCCAGGTCATTCCACTCCACAGTTTAAAGCATCTTTCCCAGATCTTCAGATGGGTGAATCTGTGACGTCCCCAGCTGTTGTCTTCCTTTCCTCTTATGTTTTCCTCTGGGAATGTGGGGTTGCAGCCTCTAACTTCATCTTATCTCACCGCCGCTCCCCACCCTGCCACCCCGGCAGGGCGCCGTCTGTGCCTGGGCGAGTCGCTGGCGCGCATGGAGCTCTTTCTGTAACGCACCGCCATCCTGCAGAGCTTCTCGTTGCAGCCGCTGGGTGCGCCCGAGGACATCGACCTGACCCCGCTCAGCTCAGGTCCTGGCAATTTGCCGCGGCCCTTCCAGCTGTGCCTGCTCCCGTGCTAATGCCCCGGCCTTTCCAGATTAGCCTGTGGGTGATGAGGCCCATCCATGTGGGTTGCTCCGTCTCCTTCTTGGTCCACGGTCTGCCTTCGTCCCTCTGGCAGTCACGCTGTCTTCCCTGCACGCTGTGCCTGCCGCGTGCCCATCCCCCATCCCTCCAATCTGTACCTGGTCTGCAGGGCAGAGGCAGATGTGGGGAAGATGTGTACCCACAGAGCTTGTTCTATGGCACGCCCTTTTCTAGGCTTTTTGTATCACTTCTTAGTACATTTGTAATAGATTCAAACCAGTCTTGGCTGAATTAAAGGGAGGATGACAGTCATTTAGGATGGGGAGAAGAGAGCTGGCTGCAGAGAGGGAGACACTGGCTAGTTCTGGGAAGGGGTGGCCTGCCCCTCCACACCCGTGGGCGTTTCTCGTTAGGTGAACGAGAGACTTGAGAAAAGAAATGAGACACAGAGACAAAGTATAGAGAAAGAAAAAGTGGGCCCAGGGGACCGGCGCTCAGCATACAGAGGACCCACGCCGGCACCAGTCTCTGAGTTCCCTCAGTATTTATTGATCATTATCTTTACCATCTTAGGAAAAGGGAAGTGGCAGGATAATAGGATCATCGTAGGGAGAAGGTCAGCAGTAAGACATATGAATAAAGATCTCTGTGACATGAATAAGTTTAAGGAAAATTGCCGTGCCTTGATATGCATATGCAAACATCTCCATAAACCTTTTTAGTGCATAAAGAGCAGCGTTGCTGCTAGTACGTCCCACCTCCAGCCCTAAGGCGGTTTTCTCCTTTCTCAGTAAACAGAACATACAATCCAGTTGTACAGTTTTATACCGAGATGTTCCATTGCCCAGGGACAGGCAGGAGACAGATGCTTTTCTGTATCTCAACTGCCAGGAGACCTTCTTTCCTCTTATACTAGTCCTCCTCAGCACAGACCCTTCACGGGTGTCAGGCTGGGGGATGATCAGATCTTTCCCTTCCCACAAGGCCATATTTCAGACTATCACATGGGGAGAAACCTTGGACAATACCTAGCTTTCCTAGGCAGAGGTCCCTGCGACCTTCTGCAGTGTACGTGTCCCTGGGTACTTGAGATTAAGAGAATGGTGATGACTTTTAACAAGCAAGCTGCCTTCAGGCACTTTTTTAACAAAGCACATCCTGCATAGCCCCAAATCCCTTAAACCTTGAGTCACCACAGCACATGTCTCTTGCAAGGACAAGGTTGGGGGTAGGGTCACAGATTAACAGCATCTCAAATACAAAACAAAATGGAGTCTCTTATGTCTACTTCTTTCTATATAGACACAGTAACAGGCTGATCTCTCTTTCTTTTCCCCACAGTTCTGCCCTCACCTTTAGGGTGGCTAGGGTGGGAGAAATTGTATCCTGGTGACAGACTTGAAGGTAAAGGCTGTGAGGACCTGAAACCAGAGAGGCAGAGAGACCAAGACAGAGAAAAAGACAGCAGGACCAGGTGAGGTGGCTCACACCTGTAATCCCAGCCCTTTGGGAGGCTGAGGCAGGAGGATCACTTGAACCCAGGAGTTTGAAACCAGCCTGGGCAACAGAGTGAGACATGATTCTACAAAAAGTGGGGCAGGAGGATTGCTTGAGCCTGGGAGGTCGAGGCTGCAATGGGCTATCATTGCAGCATTGCATTCCCGCCTGGGAGACCGGAGTGAGACCCTGTCTCAAAAAAAAAAAAGAAGAAGAACAAGAAAAAGATAGCAGAGATAAGAAGAAGGAAGAAAGAAGAAGAAGAAAGAAGGAGGAAGAAGAAGGAAGAAGAAGAAGAAGGAGAAGGAGAAGGAGAAGGAGGAGAAGAAGGAGAAGAAGAAAGAGAAGAAGAAGGAGAAGAAGAAGGAGGAGGAGGAGGGAGCGGAGGAGGAGGAGAGGAGGAGGAGGAGACAGCAGAGAGATATCAGAATATGCAAGAGATGCAGGGCACTGTAGAGAGATGGAAGCAGGGGAAAGTGAGGCTAAGAAGGAACAAATACTGACACTAAATGACACTCCCTATTTGCACACTGTCTGAATGCCTCATTTAGGTCTCCCTATGAGGCAAAGCTGTATTTTTTGCTTTGGTTTGATTTGGGGGCTTTTTTTTTTTTAAAGACAGAGTCTTGCTCTGTCACCCAGGCTGGAGTGCAGTGGCGTGATCTTGGCTTACTGCAACCTCTGCCTCCCTTGTTCAATTGATTCTCCTGCCTCAGCCTCCCAAGTAGCTGGGACTACAGGCGCCCGCCATCACACCCGGCTAATTTTTTGTATTTTTAGTAGAGACAGGATTTCACCGTGTTAGCCAGGATGGTCTCGATCTCCTGACTTCATGATCTGCCCACCTCGGTATCCCAAAGTGCTGGGATTACAGGCGAGAACCACTGCGCCTGGCCTGCTTGTTTCTTTTATAGGCAGGGTCTCCCTCTGGTGCCCAGGCTGGAGTGCAATGGCACAATTCAAGGCTCACTGCAACCTTGAACTTCTGGGTTCAACTGATCCTCCTGCTTCTGCTTCAGCCCACCAAGTAGCTGGAACTACAGTCACTGTGCCTGGCTAATTTTTTTTTTTTTTTTTTTAATCTTTAGTAGAGACAGAGTCTTGCAGTGTTGCCTAGGCTGGTCTTGAACTCCTGGTCTAAAGCGATCCTCCCACCTCATCCTCCCAACGCACTGGGATTTACAGGCATGAGCCACCACACCTGGCCACAAAGCAGTATTATTATCACGTTTTTACAGATGAGCAAACTGAGGCTCAGAGAGGTGAAGTGAGTTGCCCAAGATCATACAGAAATAGGCAGAGCTGGGATCTAAATTCAGACTCCGAGGTTACAAACACTGCTCTTCTTCTTCTTTCTTCTTCTTTCTTCTTTCTTCCTCTTCCTCTTCTTCTTCTTTTTCCTTCTCTCTCTCTCTCTGTCTCTCTCTCTCTCTCTCTCGACAAGCTCTCACTCTCTCTCAGGCTGGGATGCAATGGCTTAATCACAGCTTACTGAAATTTCAACCTCCTAGGCTCAAGCAATCCTCCCACCTTGGACTCCTGAGTAGGTGGGACTAAAGGCTGCACCACAACCACACCTGGCTAAATTACTTTTATGTTTATTTTTTTAGTTATTTTTTGAGACAGGGAGGGTCTTGCTCTGTCACCCAGGCCGGAGTGCAGTGGCTTGATCTCAGCTCACTGCAACCTCCACCTTCTGGGTTCAAGCAATTTTCGTGCCTCAGGCTCCCGAGCAGCTGGGATTACAGGTGCCCGCCACCACACCCATCTCTGTGTGTGTGTGTGTGTGTGTGTGTGTGTGTGTGTGTATATTTTTAGTAGAGACAGGGTTTCACCATGTTGGCCAGGCTGGTCTCGAACTCTTGGCCTCAGGTGATCCACCCGCCTCAGCTTCCCAAAGTGCTGGGATTACAGGCGTAAGCCACTGCATCCAGCCGATAATTCTTTTTTTATTTTTTGTAGAGGAAGTCTCACTATGTTGCCCAGGCTGGTCTCGAACTCCTGGCCTCAAGTGATCCTCCAGCCTCAGCCTCCCGAAGTTCTGGACAACCCGTGCACACCACCATGCCCTACTCAGACACTGCACTTCTAATCGCTACCTTTTAATTCACAAGTCAGAGACCCAGAAAGAAAGAGGAAGGCACCATTAAATACAGAGAAAAGCAGAGAAACACAGACGCTAAGAAATGGGAGGCAGGGGGAATCGAGAGAGAGAGAATGGAAAGAAACAGAGAAATGACCAGAGAAAGACAGATGAGCAATGACAGTGGGACTTCCGAGGACTGAGGGTCCTCTCCCTCAATCCCCACCCCTTCTTTTTTTTTTCTTCTTTTTTTTTTTTGACAGAGTCTTGCTCTGTTGCCCAGGCTGGAGCTGTGATGGTGCCACCGTACTCCAGCCTGGGCAACAGAACAAGAGACGGAAGGGAAGAGAAGAAGAAAGGGAAAAGAGGGGAGGGGGGCCGGGCGCGGTGGCTCAAGCCTGTAATCCCAGCACTTTGGGAGGCCGAGACGGGCGGATCACGAGGTCAGGAGATCGAGACCATCCTG
>NW_012098765.1:2319881-2334451 GCF_000951045.1 Mandrillus leucophaeus
TGGAGTCAGCAGCTCTGAGCAGGGGCCCTGCCCCACAACCCCTGTCAGTCACCAGGTTCCAGAAAGGCTGACAGGTAGGAAGACCCAGGACAGGGCAGGACAGAATATGGAGGTACAAAGGGGTCAACATGCAGAAAGGCACCCTGAAGAGATAAGGAGAGGCACAGAAGTGCCAGGATGAGACAAAGGGAAGCACAGACTGGGGGAGATAGAGAGAGGAAGACACGGACATACTGAAAAGAGAGACAGAAAAAAGACACAAACAGGCAGAGACTGAGAGAAGAGAGAGACGGGAAGAGACAGAAAGAGGAGCGAGAGAGATGAACACAGAAACACAGAGACCGAGAGTGAGGGAGGCTGGGTGCGCTGGTTCACACCCATACTCCCAGCACTTTGGGAGACCAAGGCAGAAAGATTGCTTGAGCCCAGGAGTTGGAGACCAGCCTGGGCAACACAATGAGATCCTGTCTCCTCAAAAAATACAAAAATTGGCCGGACGTGGTGGTGTGCACCTGTGGTCCCAGCTACTCGGGAGTCTGAGGTGGGAGGCTTGTTTGATCCCAAGAGGTAGAGGCTACAGTGAGCCATGACTGTATCATGGACTCCAGCCTGGGGGACAGAAGCCAGACTCTGAGAGAGAAAGAAAAGAGGGAAGGGAAAGGGAGGGGAGGGGGGGAGGGGGAGAGCAAGTGAGACTGAGATGAAACAGAGATACACAAGAGAGACCCTCCCAGAGACAATGCCAGTCCTAGGCTCTGCACAGTCCCCCCACCTCCCCAGGTCTGGGCCCTGTGCCAGGCACTCGGAGGAAGGCTGGATTTGGCCAAGCAGGGGCAGGCAGGAGGGTGGACCACATTCCTGAACAGTCTGTTCCAAATACAGCCCCAACCTCACCGCTCCCACCACCCCAGCCCTGGCCCATCCAGGCCTGAGTCTGCCCCCTCTTGGGGAACAAGCGTAGCACACAGGGTCCCAAGAACAATGGAAGTGACAAGGGCTCAGGTGTGAGCTCCTAGGAATCACAGGCACAGAGCACAGGAGTGTCAGGGATGTCTTTAGAAGTCTATTTGAGCCAGGCGCAGTGGCCTGTAATCCCGACACTTCAGGAGACCAAGGCAGGCGGATCACCTGAGGTCAGGAGTTTGAGATCTGCCTGGCCAACATGGTGAAACTCCGTCTCTACTAAAAATACAAAAATTAGCCGGGCCTGGTGGTGCATGTCTGTAATCCCAAGTACTTGGGAGGCTGAGGCAGGAGAATCTTGAACCTGGGAGGTGGAGGTTGCAGTGAGTCAAGATCGCACCGCTGCACTCCAGCCTGGGCAACAAGAGTGAAACTCTAAGGAAAAAAAAAAAAAAAATAGAAGAAGAAGAAGTGTATTTGAGAGTCAGTGTGTATTTAGGAATCAGAGGTCCAGGGTACAGCATTCAGGGGGCCCAGAGGTGGCCTGGAGATTGAGGAATACACACCTGCAGGCCGAGTAAATTGGACTCAAAGGTGCTAGGGGCTCAGGAGGCTGCACCTGCTGGCCAGGTGTGTTGACATGAAAATGCTAGTGCACGAAAGTTGCTAAGTAGGGCAGGCTGAGGCAGGCACACACAAAAAAAGCCAGGGGGAGCCAGGGCACAGTTCCACTAGGGCTGGGGGCCGGGGGGGAGCCAGGGCACAGTTCCACTAGGGCTGGGGGCAGGGTGGGGGGAGCCAGGGCACAGTTCCACTAAGGCTGGAGGCAGGGTGGTGGCGTCTGGTTGGGGAATCCACGGAATGAACAGCCCAGAGACGCCCACTCCTCCCACGTCGGGTCTCCGCCCCTGCTCCACCCAAGACCTTTTGGAAATCAAATAGAGGTCCAGGCGTGGAGAACTGCAGGCATGATGATCACGGGTATCGCAGCGCTGCTGTTGTGGCTTCTGGTACTGGCGCTGGCGCTGGCGCAGTGGGGGTAGGGTGGGTGCCGCGCTCAGATGCGGGGGGTCCCTACCTCCCCGGCCCAGGCCATTCCCATTGCTATGGAACTTGCAGCTGCAGTCCGGAGGCACGGACCACGCACTCCATTCCCTACAGGAATGGGGGAACGGAATTTTGGATCCGTGGAGGTGGCGCTGGGGACTAGAACTCCTCCTGAATGAAGACAGCTAAGGGCTTGTACTCTAAGACCCTGAGGAAGGACAGGAAGGATGAGTGCTCAGGACTCCTGAGTTCTAGGAAAGGAGACTAGGGAGTGGACAGCTTGGGGTCGGGACACTGGGTAGTAAGGAAGGAGCCCAGAGCAGGAAATCAGGTTGTGGAAAGAGGGGAGCAGAGGGTCTGTTCTCCTGGTTCAAGGTGGGGAGGCTGAGTACTGAGGGCCCAAAAGCCCGACTCTGAGGGTGCAGGAGGCTGGGAAGCTGGACTTCTAGGTCCCAAGGGAAGAAGAAAGTGGGGGCCTGGACTCCTGGATCGCAGGGAGGAAGGAGCTGGGAATCTGAACTCCTGGGCCTGAAGAATGAGGGCCCGAGACGAGGACTCCTGAGTCTGAAGGAAGAGAGAGCTGGGGGCGAGGGCTCCGATGAGAAACCCGATGGGCACCAGCTGAGCACCGGCTCCCTGTAGCTCTCCGGCCGCTGGGGCCCGGTGTTCACAGTGCAGCTGGGCCCGCGCCCTGCCGTGGTGCTGTGCGGCTACGCAGCGCTGCGGGACGCGTTAGTGCTACAGGCGGATGCCTTCTCCGGCCGCGGGTCCATGGCAGTCTTCGAACGCTTCACACGCGGACACGGTGAGGCCCGGGCGCTGGCCGTGCCCGCCTGCACACCTCAGGCTAGGCCCGTAAACGGTAGAGGCGGGCAAATGGGGGCGGGGCCTAATAGAGACTCCAGCTAATGAGGTGCAAACGGCCGAGAGAGGGCGCGGCGGCGCTAAAGCGTAAGGTTCGAATCGAGGTTCATCCTGCAGCCAAGAGGAGAGAAGAGCCTAAGAGTCAAAGCCCGAGAGCCAGCCTAGGTCAGCAATCGAGCCCAGCAAACGCGGGGCCAATGTGTGGATAGGGCACTTAGAGGTCCGGTAAAGAAGCAAAGCGCAGGAAGTCGGCCGCAGGAGTCGGAGGCCCCGAAAGGGATGTAGCCAGCGACCTGGCGCTTCCTGGATGGGGCGTGGCCAACTCCCGGGCCCGCCTCCTTTCCTGTCCCTACCACAGGAATCCCCTTTTCTAACGGGCCGCGCTGGTGGACACTGCGCAATTTTGCACTTGGAGCGCTGAAGGAGTTGGGGTTAGGTACACGGACCATCCAGGCGCATGTCCTGGAGGCAGCGTCTTGTCTGCTAGACGAAATGCAAGCCACCATTGGTGCGGCCTGGCTGGGAGGGCAGAAGGGCCTGGTGTGGGAGTGGCCCTCGGACTGCCAAGATGAGGCCACGGGAAGGTATTTGGGTGGAAGGAAGCCAGTAAGCCCATGGGGCTGGCTGGGGGCAGGACCACGCATTATGACCACTGTCCTGTTCCTACCCCCAGGAGCCCCGTTTGACCCCGTGCGACTACTGGATAATGCTGTATCCAATGTTATCTGTTCTTGTCTTCGGGAACCGCTATGGCTACGGGGACCCGGAGTTCCTGAGGCTCCTGAACCTCTTCAGTGACATCTTCCGCATCATGAGCTCCAGATGGGGCGAGGTGAGAGGGCCGGCCACAGTCTCTCCCTTGTGCGTCCAGCCTTATGCCAAATCCCGAGTACACAGACCTACCTACAGTGGATCATTAGAATGGGACAGTTAGATTCTTGGAAGAGTTCTAGAACCTCCAATATCAATGTCCTGGTCCAATCTCCCTGAAGGGAAACTAAGACCTAGTGGCCTTGTCCAGGGCCCTTGTTGAGACCCTGTCTCTCCAGATGTACATTTCCCCGTCCCTCATGGACTGGCTGTCAGGCCGGCACCGCCGAATCTTCCGAAACTTTTCGGAGCTGTGGGTCTTCATCTCTGAGCAAATCCAGCAACACTGGCAGATGCGGCAGCCGGCGGAGCCCCGCGATTTCATCGATTGCTTGACCAGATGGGTAAGACGTGGTTCCCAGCTCCCTAAACTCTATCCTTGCCTCCCACCAACAGGTGCCTGGCACGCGGCAGCGCGTCTCCTCTGCCCACAGTAACAGCAGGACCCAGAGAGCCACTTCCAGGAGGAGACGTCAGTAATGATGACACACCTTTCTTTTGGTGGCACCGAAACGAGCACCACCCTGTGCTATGGACTCCTCGTTCTGCTTAAGTACCCAGAGGTGGCAGGTCTGCGAGCTGGAGACCCAGAATGGGAGGCTGCGGCCTGGGGATGGCTGGAGGGTCCTGGAAGTGCGCAGCTCACACCCTACCCCGGCCCCAGCCAAGGTGCAGGAGCTGGACCCTGTAGTAGGGTGGAGGCGCGCCCCAAGCCCGGACGACCACCAGCGACTGCCCTACACCAATGCAGTGCTGCTCCAGATCCAGCGCTTCATCAGCGTGGTGCCGCTGGGGCTACCGCGCTCACCCTCAACACCCACTTGCACAGCCACTGTCTGCCCAAAGGTGCCCACTGAGTTTGGGAATCCTGTGCGGGGCCCGGGTGCATGAGGTGTATTCCGAGATCAGCCAAAATCGGTGGGTGTGCGCTGTGCAAACTGAAGCACAATCAGTTACTCCTGGAGCAGGATAGCAGGCCTGCCTTCCCTTCGGTTTTTGTTTTTTGATTTTATTTTTTTTTTTTTGAGACAGTCTCACCTTATTGCTCAGGCTGGAGTGCAATGGCATGATCTCGACTCACTGCAACCTCCGCCTCCTGGGTTCAAGCAATTCTCCTGCTTCAGCCTCCTAAATACCTGGTATTACAGGCACCTGCCACCACACCTGGCTAATTTTTGTGGTTTTAGCAGAGACAGGTTTCGCCGTGTTGGCCAGGCTGGTCTCCAACTTCTTGACCTCAAGTGATCCATGCTCCTCAGCCTCCCAGAGTGCTGGGATTACAGGCGTGAGCTACCTGCCTGGCCTATTCCCTTGGGCTTTTAAAAAGGGCCTTGGATGGAGGAGGTGCACGTGCTCACCAAGCCCACAGGTAAACCTAGTTGCATGTGCCCCCAGGGCACCTTTGTGATTCCCCTGCTTGTGACTGCACACTGACCCCACTCAATTCAAAGACCCAGAATGCTTCAACCCTACCAACTTCCTGGACAATGCTACCAACTTCCTGGACAAGGGCAAGTTCCAGGGCAATGACCCTTTCATGCCCTTTGCCTCAGGTGCGGGCAGGGGAGGAAGGGGACCAGCTCTGGGGTGCATGGTGCTCACTATGCACCCGTGTACCTGGGAAAGCAGATGTGCCTGGGTGCAGGCCTGGCCCACTTGGAGATCTTCCTATTCCTTACAGCCACCCTACAGAGGTTCCGCCTGCTCTCTGTGGTAAACCCTGGCACCATCAACCTCACCTGCAGTTCACTGGCCTGGGCAGTGTCCCCCCAGCCTTCCAGCTCCAGCTAGTGGCCTGCTGAGGTCAGGTTCCACTGTAGTGGGCTCACTGGCCCTCAAACCTCCACACCCTCCTTGGTCAATAAAGGCCCTAAATTGCAGATGGAGTCAGATGTGTGCAGCTCTGAGGTAAACTTTTATTTCTTGGCTGACAGGACTTCCACACCCATGCTCCTCCTGGCACCTTTTACTCTGCCCACGCAGTGGCAGCCCAGTCCCAAAAGGTGCCTGCCATGGCCAAAGGGGTTGGGGAGTCACTTCACATTCCAGGCTGGAGGAGTGAGAAGGTTTGGGGGTACTCCTCCCACCCCATTGCCAGCAAGAGGCCATGACTCACCTCAACCCCAAGTCCTGCATCCTGGTGGGAAGTGACAATGCCTCCTCCCAGCTCTCCACACCTAATGGGGTCATGACCAGACAGGGTAGGACCCAGGCCCCAGCTTCAGTTGGTAATGGTTGCCTCCAAGGCTGCCCCCTGTCCAGGTCACAACCCCAGCCCCCATCATGGGGCAGCAAAGGTCTCTTCTCCTCCTTGGTCCTCAGCAACAGACAGAGCCCTCCACGCCAGGCAGGACAGAGGCAAAGTCAGAAGCAGCAGCGGTGGCAGGGAAGGAGCAGCCAATACAGGCCCAGGGCTCTCCTGAAGTCAGGGCAAGCTGTCTGCCATGCGGCTCTGGGACTGGCCACTAGGTGGGCGTAGGCGGCTGTGATACAGGTACTTGGACACCTTTCTGTCCTGATGCTGGGGGTGAGAGGTGAGAGGGGACAGGAGACAGTGAGTCATCAAGAGAGGGACAAAAAAGCCAAGGGAAACCTGGGGAAATGGGGAGAGGACCAGGAAGAAATGGGGCTCCTGTTGGGGTACCAGAAGAGTGGACTGTCTAAGGAAGGTGGGCAGAGATGAAGAAAAATGAGTGGTGAGATTTAACAAGAGGCTGATGAGGGGGATGGGGTGGCGTGAGGCCCAACAGGGCCCACAGAATAGGAAGGACTGGAGGGAGGGGAGCAGGTACCTAGCTGATACTTGTCTTTGGCTGCTGCCCGCTCCTTGGCATCAAAATACCAGACAGTGATGGCGTACCTGGGGACCAGGATGGTTGGACATCAGTTTTCTGCAATTCCAGCTACCATATCCACACATGCTAGGAGGCCATCCTTTTCAGCCACCCGGTTCTGCTCCCACCTAGGCCCCCTCTCAGTACTTGGTCGCTCCCTAGTCACTCTGAGGCTCTGACAGGACATTGTCACAGGGGGAGCACCTGGGTGCATCCCCAGAAGTACAGGTCATACCTGGTGGCATAGGCTGGCTTCACCTCGTGGGGGTTCCGCCGGTCAGACCAGAAAATGAGCAACCGGTCAAAGAGTGGTTCGATGTTGGCTACCACCGGCCGGCCCTCAGGGAAGATCTGCAGCAGGCCACCATGCACCTGGGGGCAGGCCAGAGGATGAGGTTGGCCGGTCCAGCCAGGAGCCGCTGCCTCCCACAGCACCTGGGAGCCCACTAGGGGGCGCAGCGTCCGCCCGCATCACTCCCTCCCACCCCTCGGGCTCTCAAAATGAATGACAACCCAGAGTCTGCATCACCATGGAGATGGGCAGGAAGCTACTAAAGACAGGAAAAGGGGGAAAGTGTTCATTACAAGGCCGGGTGGGGCTGGGCAGACAGCACCATTCCCGGAAAGAGGGGAGTTCCCATCACACAGCCAGATAGAGAGGAGGAGGTGCCATTTCCCAGGAAGAGCCAGCAGATTGCACCCCTGGCTGTGTGCTGAGAAGAGGAACAGGAGAATGCCAGAATCTGGGCTGAGAGTGGAAAATGGAGTGGATGCACGCCCCATCTACCCCGGCTCCAGCCCCACCTGCCCCGGCCCCAGCCCTAGCCCTGACCCCAGCCCTAGCCCTGACCCCAGCCCCACCCTCGCCCTCACCCCTACCTTAACGTCCCAGTTCTGATTCAGGTAATAGATACAGGTGATGCAGCGCCCATCGCCGTGGGGATTGTCAACGTGCCTTACGTACCCGAGCCCGTTGCCTGGGTAACACGCCACCATGGCCTGGCAGGAATGGAGGGAGGTAGGTTTACTGGGGCTGGGCAGGCACATCTTAGAGAAGCAGCCATGAATTACCTATTTTCCCACCCCTTCTTGCCCTGTATTCCTTGGGTCAAGGGTTCCAAGTGCCTGCCCCAAAATAATTTCTCCATTTTCAGCCAAAATCCCATCTCCAAGTCCATCAGAAACCTCAACTCCTGGGCCTCAAGAGCCCACTCCCTTCCACACACATACCTGGGGCCTGGCACCCAGCTAGGGCTCAATTAGTAACAGACGGTTTGTTTCAAGATATCCCAAACCCTACCTCAGCTATTTCAGAATAATATCAATTTAAACATTTTCAGGTGTGCAAGGAGGTGGCCTCACAGCCCTAGACCAGGAATTCTTACCCTTGGCTGTGGAGTGGAACCCCCTGGGGAGCTCTGAGGCTCTGATGTACCTGGTCTAAGGAAGGGCCTGAAATTGGTAAAGGTTCCCAGGTAATTCTACCATGCAGCAATGTGAGAACTGCTACCCTGGATTACAAAGAATCCCCACTAAATTATCTGTCCCATAGACATCCGAACAGGAGCCAAAACCTACAGTCTGAATAGAAAGTGAGACCTAATTCCAACGCCAAGGATAATTTGCTGGATAACCCTAGCCAGATCCATCACCTGAATGGGCCTCAACTGCCTGATGTGTACAACAGGGGTAATAAACACCTGCTCTGTTTACAGCAGTAGCAATTCATCCCTCTGAGAACATAACTTGGGAGGTTCTGGACCCACATCCCCCGGAGACCTAACAGGGCTTGGTTTCTCTGTCTACAGGGTTCTTTCCTCTGCCTGACAGTTGCCACTCCCCTGATCCAGCCCTACCATGCTGCAGCCAGGGCCCCGGGATGTTTGTCATCAGCGAGCTGGCAGAAAGGTGGCTGAGAGGTAAAGGAAATGGCCCAGCCACCTCTGCAGACCCAATTCCCTGGTTCAAGTCTCAGTGCTGCCACAGGAGCTGTGGCATCAGGCAGGTGACTTCCTGGTCTCAGGTTCCTCATCCATGGATCCAATGGAGCTGACGGCTATTTCACAGGTTGTTGTGGAACAAGTGAACAAGATAACAAGTGTCTGGGAAGACAGCCAGCACAGTGCCTGCCACATGGAGCACAGGCTGAAATGCCATTTAAAAATGTAAAAAGGTCCCTGTCTCACCCTCTGCCCAAAGTCACTGCAGTAGCAGACAAAAAGGGGAGGACTGGCACAAAGACCCTTCAGCTTCTCCCCAGCCTGGACCATCTGTCTGGACCTCTCCGCCCTGGTACAACTCTGCTGGCGTCTGCTCCCCACGAATGCTCAGCTACACCTATGGGCCCAGCCCAGCAAGACAGCCCCAAGATAAACATTCATGATCAAACATCAGTGGCTGCTGCCACAACAGGATGCTTGCCAAGCACGCACACCACGGCAGGCTGGGCTGCTTCAATCCTCACTCTCCCCAGGACGCCTCCCAACACATTATCCCAGGGCTCACCCTCTGTGGTGGATGTTAAGCTACTCTGCATTAACCATGTGCACCCTTGCCCACCAGACCTTGCCCTGGAAAGAGAGGGCTGCCACCATCTACGGCCACCTAGCAGTGGGAAGCTGACAACCTTCTCTCTGGCAGCACCAGAGTACAATTAGTGAGAAGGCCCCCAGGAAAAACCCTACACCTCAAGATTCAGGAAGGGGCACCTTCTTTGCACTGCTCACTCCCTGTAGATGGGTCGACACTCTGAGCACCCACCTCACTGGGAGAAGAATTTGGCCATGGCCCAGGAGGCTTGGAATCAGTGAGTTACTGACTAGAGATGGGCAAGGCCTCCCCAGTTAGGAATCCAATCAGAGATTACACTGATGATGCACGTGGATGGGTGACAGGGAAGGGGTCCAGTGCTGCACCCTCTTCCACCACAATCCTTCCCCACACAGCAGCCAGAGCCCCTCTTCTCCAGGTCTTCGCTGCATCCCAAGAAAATACAAATTCCCAGCCACAGCTTCAAAGGCCCCCAACCTCATGTGCCACTCCCATCACTCCGCTCCATGCCTCAACAGGCTGAGCTCATCACCACCACAAGGCCTCTGCACTGGCCTGGGACACTCTCCCTTCTGACCCTCCTTGTTATTCAGGATTCAGAGGCCAAGGGTCACCTTGAGTACTCCAGCTGATTGTCCATTCCACTCCTAGCAACATGGCATCAGCACAGGCACCTGTTTACCTAGTACTGGCCTGGAAGGCAGCCACAGCGAAGCCCCTGGGGCCACGTCAGTCTCCCCAGTGCCCAATGCAGTACCTGCTGACTGAGCGCACTGCTCTGGGCCTCCTCTGCACCCCAGCTCTGCTGTGTTCCCTCCTGTCCTGTACATTCTCACACAGCACCTCCCACCAAGCACACAGGACACATGCAGAAACAGGAACCTGCTCTCTAGGGCCCCACCCTTCCCCCACATACACACACCTTGGGGGTGAAAGCATCCTCTGGCCCCAAGGAAAGTATCTACTTCCTGCCCTCACAGGGGAAGGCCTCAGGAAACTTGCTCTCAACCCCTCCCACCTAGGGGAGGGGCAGGTGGGACCAGGGCCAGGAGACTAAAGACTTAAAGGCTATTGGTGACAATGGGTCTGCCAAGAGACCCAACACCACTACACACACCCCCCAGTCAGAAGCCTGTGACTGTCCCACCTCCAAGCTGCTCTTCCAGGAGTAAACCAAGCAAGGTGGACCCTCCCTGGGGTCCCCTCTGGTGGCCCTTGCTGCCAGTGGGAGTCAACTCTCTCCCAACTACAGGTCAACCGAGCACCTGTCCCCAGTCAAGGAGTTGGCGGAAGGTAGAACACAGGAGCTCCACTAAGAACGGACTAAGAAGCAGATTCCCACTGGCTCTAGCCCGCCACACTGGTGATCCGTGTCCCCACGGCAACTGCTGTGGCCCACCTCAGCACCCCACAGCCTTACCCTGGAGTCCAGCAGAGTCCAGATGGCGCCCTCTAAAAGCAGAAAAGCCTGGAGTTGTTTCTCACTGGGGAGGGGACGGCTCCTCCCCTATGTTCCCAGTCCAGCCTGGCCTATCCTTACCTCCCTAGGACAATTAGGGTCACCTAAGGCTAAAAAGGTCCAAACACTTCCCCTCTCCAATCCTCGCCGGGGCCCTGTCCCCAACCCCCTGGAAGGTGGGCATCAGAGGCACCAAAAGACAACAGATCCAGCCGGGCACAGTGGCTCACATCTGTAATCCCAGTGCTTTGGGAGGCCAAGGTGGGTGGATCACGAGGTCAGGAGATAAGAGACCATCCTGGCTACCACGGTGAAACCCTGTCTCTACTAAAATTACAAAAAATTAGCCGGACGAGGTGGCGGGCGCCTGTAGTCCCAGCTACTCGGGAGGCTGAGGCAGGAGAATGGCATGAACCTGGGAGGTGGAGCTTACAGTGAGCCGAGATCTCGCCACTGCACTCCAGCCTGGACAACAGAGCAAGACTCTGTCTTCAAAAAAAAAAAGACAAGAGATCTTCTCCTTCTACTCTCCCCACCCCAAACTGCCACAGACTCGCTGGAGATGTAACCTGGTTTTCCTGTTCCGTGGATCAGCAAATTGAGGCTCAGAGCAGTGTCCCATCTGGGCCACTCAGCCCTTCTGGTCTCCCCCTGACGAGGACAACAGCCAACCTGGTGTGAAGATGCTGAGCCAGGGAGGCCACTGATCCTGCCCGCACGGAGCCAAGCCCAGGGAGGGGCCAGCTCTGGCTCAGCTATCAAGTAACGGGAGGGAGAGGGAAGTAGAACAAGTTCCAGCTGGGGTGGGGAGGAAACAGGCCTTGGCCCCGGGGGAGCCCTGGTCCCTGAGCCAGCTCCAGCCTGAGAGGAAAGCCACACAGAGGCAGAACCCAAGATGGGATCTGCAGGAGGAGGCAGGGGACATCAGGAGCTCAGCCTCATGCCTGCAGGGCACAACACAGCCCGTGCCATCGGCCAGCCAGGCATCGCTGTGTTGAGCAGTGGGCACTCCCCACAGGGCCCTGTCCAAAGGACACCAAGCCCTGTACTCAAGGCCAGGCCCCCACACCACCTATGGAGACAGTGATCCTGTCAGCACGCCGGAAGGGCCCTGTGGACCACTGTCCTGTGCTGGGCTCCTGACCCCAGGTTCCTGAACAGGCAGCTGGAGGCCATGAGGCCTTGACAACTGCCTGGAAACTCCAAGCAAATGAGTATTTGTCTTAAGAGAGGATCTGTGGCCTCTGACAGATTCTCAAAAAGACCCAGACTCCAAAATACAATTAAGAACTACTGTTCTAAAGCAAAAAGAAAAAGAGACTAAGAACAAACACATAAAGGCAGAGAGAAGAGACAAACATGGGAAGGGAGGAAGTGACACACAGGACAGGGGGAATGGATGGCAGGGACTGGGACGGGGAAGGGTGGGAGACATGGGGATGAGAGCTCCACCTGGGTCAGCAGGCAGCGACCCAGTACCAGCCCCAGGAGACTGTCCTCGATGCAGATGACACAGTAGGGACCCAGGGCACAATGCAGTCCAGAGCCAGGCACTGGGCCTAGCGGGCAGCACCCCTTTCCTTCCCTCAGCCCAGGGCTCACTCATCACACCCTACCCGTTCTGCTTCTCCTGCCTGGGAGACAGATGAATGAACTAGAGACATGGGCCAGCAAACAGGGATGGACAACAGGAGCACAGGGAAGGATGCGGACAGGGACAGACAGCAACAGAGGACGGACAAGTGAACTGTGTGCCTGTCTACATCACTGCGCTTGGTCTGGGGCCCCAGACAGACACCAGGAGGCCATGAACCCCACCAAGGCCCATGCTGTGAATGTCAGCAACTCTCATGAGTTTCTTCAAGAGGATTCCTGGCAAAGTCAAGAACCACTGTGGCTCCAGGACAAACTCCTAGCTTACAGGTGCACACATTAAGGCCCACAGGGAGGACAAGGCCCCCCCGAGTCCCCACAAGTGAGCAACCCACTCCACTGAACTGCCTAAACCCAGAAGCCCCCCAGAAGCCTGTCTCCAAACCCACTGTGCTCAGAGCACTGAATGCCAAACCAGGATGCTGCAAAGCCCCGCCAGAGAGGCCCCCACCTAGCCTTACCTTGGTGCGCCCGTTGATGACATAGCTGCCCAGCCGCCCTGCGCAGTGGCGGATGACGGCGTCCACGTGGGCCATGAGGGCACCAATGCTTCGGCAGCCTGCTTCATGGCCTTCCACCCAGGCAATCTGGTCCCCACGGATGCTGCGCGGCGGGATCGCCCGCTGGCTCACTAGCTGCCCGTCTCGCAGGCGCCCACCCCGTTTGAGGGCCTCCACCTCAGCCAGCACGCGGCCGCCCAGCGCTGCCCCCAGGAAGCTGTCCTTGACGCAGATGCCGTAGTACCGCATGCAGGGCACGATATAGTCCAGGGCCAGGCGCTCAGGTGCAGAGGGCAGCGCCTCCTCCATCAGCCCAGCACTGGCCTCACCACTGCCACTGCTGCAGCCGCAGCTCATGCCACCCTCCCGCTCTGCCTCCTGGTTCTCTTGCCTGGCCCAGGGCCGCTTGCTGGGTGAAGGGGCATCCCCACCATCCTCGGCCCATTTCCGTTTGGGGGCCTCAGGCCGGGCGCCCTGGGCTGCCAGTCGCTGGCACCCCTTGGTGACCAGCGCTGCAGCGCCTTCACTCTGCAGCGGCCGCAGCTCACCACCATCCTGCCCGCCAAAACCGTCCCGAAGGGGGCTGGCAGTGGTAGAGGTGGCCGTAGCTCTGGGAGTCCCACTCCCCGCTGAGGCCTCACTAGGCACTCCTGGACAGTGGTAGGAGGGGAGCAGGGGACAGGGCAGGTAACTCTCCACCCCCATCCTGGCCCGGCCAGGCTCCAAGGGCTCTGACGAAGACCCTGGTAACTGAGGGAGAGCCTGACTTAGGGGCTGCGACTGGCACGGGCTGTCCATGGCAGCAGTGTCTTCATCCCCCGGGCATGGAGGGCACCGCCCGGGCCCATGGTGCCACCCTCCTCCGCCTCCTCCTCTGCCTCTTGATGCAGCTGGGGGCCACCAGGCCTGGCGTGGGGCAGGGTGAGGCAGGGCAGACAGCAAGAGCTCTTCTCGTGCCCTGGGGGTTGCTTGCTGGTCCCCAAGTCCTCTGCCGTCCCTAAGGGCTTGGGAAGGGACCCTTCAGGGTGGCTAGAAAAAGGAAAAAGAAAAGGGATGTGAGAGGAGCTAGAGACAGGCAGGCTAGGGAAAGAGGGGATGGCATGGGCAGGAGTGGGGAAGACGACCAGGACAGACTTGACTATAGAGGTCCCCCAAAACCTGGGGCCAAGTCGGGGAGAAGACCCTGAGAATCTGGAGGTGTGAGAGTCCGCTGACAGACAAGGGACAGTGATAGGGAAAGGCTGGAGGCCAGAGGCTGGGTAGATGACCCTAAGACAGAGGACTGTGGTGCGGGTTGTGGGACGCGGTAACCAAAGACAGAGAAAGGAGGGCTGGAGTAGAAAAGGGTGGTGTGGAGGGGTGGGAAGGAGGGAGTTTGGAAAATAGGAGGGATCTGCCTCGGCGTTCCAGAGACAGACAGAGAAATGTGGGGGATTCTCAGAGAATCAGGGTTGGGGGCGGGGGGGTCAAAAGACAGAGGAAACTGGGGAGTCCAAAGACAAAGAGAACGAGGGGCCCAGAGACAGAAAAACAGACCGGAGGGAAGCTGGGAGGGAAGCTGGGAGGGAGGGCCCGGGACGGAGCGGGGCGGTAGGGTCGACCCGAGCCCGACGGGAGGAAGCCGGCCGGGGGCGGACACACGCCCAGACGGAAGGGAGGTCCCGAGACTGACCGAAGGGAGGGGCCCTCGGGGAGAGGGTCCGCGGCGGCAGAGGGAAGGACGGAAGAGGGTGCACGCACCCGGAGACAGGACGAGGGAAAAAGGCACCCTCCTCCAGGGCACCCCCACGCCCCCAACCCCGGGCGGGCCCTGAGGCCACTTTGGAGAGCAGTAGCGACAGGGACAGGGCCTAGGGGCCGCTCGGACCCCCTCCCCTCCCCCTCCCCTCG
>NW_012098765.1:2334911-2339212 GCF_000951045.1 Mandrillus leucophaeus
GTTGGGCACGTGACCGCGCCCCCACGGACGCAACGGCGCCTGCGCAGACCTGAGCCGCGCTGGGCGAGGAAGTTCGGGACAAGCCCCCAGCCAAGGAAAAAGGAAACAGAGCTCCGTGGCCGACACGAGGTTCATTTGCATCATCCTCCGCCCCGCCCCCTTTGCGCGGGAGGGGGATCGCAGTGTGAGGGGCCGGGTCTGGGAGGGGGCGTTTCCTGCATGTTGGAATCAAGTGGCGTTGGCGGGGCGGAGCACGCAAATGATGTGATTTACATGAACAGGCCCACCCCGCGTTCCCCCCCAGCACGGGCACCGGGTTCGGCAGCGCGGTGCGCGTGACTTCATTTACAGGGTCAGCTCCTCCTCCTCCTCCTCGCAGCCCAGGAACGGGGGTGAGAGATGGATAAATGGCTGCGCAGTTAGTTGGCAAATGTATGTAAATTCGCACGTCAGTAATTTACATAAGTATCTTTTATAACGGAGGAGAAAAAGTGCGGGATGCCCTTGAGAAGAGGGAACGCGGACTAGAAGGGATGTTGTGCCAATGTGTATTTTCAAGACCCGCTCCGCCCTGCCCCCTCGGGACAATCGTGGGAATCAGAATAAAGAACCAGGGAAAGTCTGGGCAACAGAGTGAGACCTTATCTTTACACAAAATTTAAAAATGAAACAAAAAAAAATCCACGGAACGCTACAGAGCTGGGAACATTTTGGGGGACTAAGGATATAAGGTCATTTTGAATGCCCTGCCCCCTCCACCGTAACTCTGGAGAGCTGGGACTCAAGGCTCCCGCGGGGTCGGTAAGGCGGACGCGGAGGTGGGAGGGCGACGAGCAACTGGGAGTGTCTTCAGGGGGCTGCACCAGTCCCCAGCAGGCCACCTGAGGGCGTAGGGCGGTTCGGGTGAGCACAAGGACATGCATACTGGTATCTACACATGCGTGAGGATTGCACAAAAACCCAGAGTCCTCAGGGCACACACAGGGTTCATGGCCACACAAGGGTGTTTCTTGTTTAGTTTTGTTTTTGAGATGGGGTCTTACCCTTCTGCCCAGGCTGAAGTGCTGTGGCACGATCACAGTTCACTGCAGGCCCAACCTCCCAACTAAAGTGATCCTCACAACTCAGCTTCCGGTGTAGCTGGGACTTCAGGTGTGTACCATGACACCTGGCTAACTTTTTCTGTTTTTTATTTTTGTAGATAGGGTCTCTCTGTGTTGCCCAGGCTAGTCTCCAACTCCTGGGCTCAAGTGATCCATCTGCCTTGGCCTCCCAAAGTGCTGGGATTACAGGCATGAGCCACCACACCTGGCCACACATGGGTGTTTAAAAGGAGCCAAATTCACACCGAAACCCACACAGACCTCAGGGGCACACATGCACAGGCACACAAGCGGTAGTGAGTCACTGCCTCTGATTCTCAGGCATCAGGCATGCACAGACCGGAGGCCCACCTATAGGTCCAAATTCCCATCCCTTGGCCTTGATGTCCCAAACAATACCAGCCTCACCAATACACTCACCAATACAATCACCAAGGCCACAGAGCAGTTACAGCTATCAGCATCACACACAACCAGCACACATTCCTGTAGACATCATCCCATACGCAGGTACTGGAAACATGTACACGTCACAAACACAGGGACATCAGCATGTTTACACACTTGAGCTTAGAACACAGATTGTCACAAACTGTCCACACAGTAACAAATTCCCTCCCTCCGCAACAGGCACCTGAGTCATCATGCTTGGTATACCCCACACCATGTCCAATCAGGAAACGAGGCCCCCAAGGCCATGCCAGTGGCTCACACCTGTAATTCCAGCACTTTGAGAGGCCGAGGCGGGTGGACCACCTGAGGTCGGGAGTTTGAGACCAGCCTGACCAACATGGAGAAACCCCATCTCTACTAAAAATACAACATTAGCTGAGCATGGTGGCGCATGCCTGTAATCCCAGCTACTCGGGAGGCTGAGGCGGGAGAATCTCTTGAACCTGGGAGGTGGAGGTTGTGGTGAGCCAAGATCGCGCCATTGCACACCAGCCTGGGCAACAAGAAGGAAACTCCCGTCTCAAAATAAACAAACAAAAAACAGAAACAAGGCCCCCAAACACCATGACATTTGATTCTTCCATCAGGGACCTCTTCCATCTCCCTGCCATCTCAGAATAATGGAGGCCAAGACACAGGTGTAAACAATGCTTTATGGGGGTAGGGTGGGTGCTGGACAGGCCTCCAGGTAATAAATAACAGGTACTAGCAACAGCAGGGCCAGGCGGGGAGGTAGGGACAAATGACCCTGGTCTCAGGCTTTGGGAGCTCTTGGGGTATGGTTAGGGGTCCAGGGGGACAGAGGTTAGCCAAGACAGAGGAAGCAGCAGCAGGTACGGGATCCCCCTTCCCCCGTGGCTCAGTCTTGCCCCAAAGCCAGGCCCCACCAAGGAAGGGGGACAGGTGGCGGCGCAGCTTCTCCGGGGCCAGGGCAGGTTGGGACATGGCCTCTCGGAGCCTGGGCCTGGGCCCCAGCCGGAAGGGCAGGGCTGGTCCTGAAGAACAGGTGAGCTGAAAGAGAAGGGTGTGGTGACCTGCAGGGTCCCTGGGGTCTGTCCAGCTGGTCTCTATCTCATTTCCAGGTATTTCCCTGCCCTCCTATCTACATCGGTCTGTCCATACCTTTCTTCTCCCAATTTCTACATTGTCTGATTTTCCGTCTCTCCCCTGCAGGTAATTTGGGGCTTGCGCTGAGGGTACCTGCATCTCCCTGTTTGTTTGCCTCAGAAAGCTAAGTCTGTAAAGCCACATTTCAACATCTAAATATCATGAATCTGGCTGGACGCGGTGGCTCACGCCTGTAATCCCAGCACTGTGGGAAGTCAAGGCGGGAGGATTGCTTGAGCCCAGAAGTTTAAGACCAGCCTAGGCGACACCACGAAACCCCATCTCTACAAAAAAATACAAACATTAGCCAGGCGTAGTGGCATGCACCAGTAGTCCCAGCTACCTGGGGGGCTGAGGTGGGAAGATGGCTTGAGCCTGAGAGGTGGAGGTTGCAGTGAGCCAAGATTGTGCCACTGCACTCCAGCCTAGGCAACAGAGTGAGACTGTCTCAAAAAAATAAATAGGCTGGGCGCGGTGGCTCATACCTGTAATCCCAGCACTTTGGGAGGCCAAGACGGGCAGACCACAAGGTCAGAAGTTCAAGACCAGCATGGCCAATGGTGAAACCCTGTCTCTACTAAAAAGACAAAAATTAACCAGGCATGGTGGCAGGCGCCTGTAGTCCCAGCTGCTTGGCAGGCTGAGGCAGGAGAATCGCTTGAACCCGGGAGGCGGAGGTTGCAGTGAGCCAAGGTCACACCACTGCACTCCAGCCTGGGTAGCAGAGGGAGACTCTATATCTCCAAAAAAATTAAATAAATACATAAATAAAATGAACCTGCCTTTGTATCTTTCTGAGTCCCTCTATGTTCCTGGATCACCCTGGCTCTCAGTCTCATTTCAGTGTTCCCCAAACTGGGGAGACGTTAGGTTAGTGTTTCTCACTTTGGTTGTATATAGCATTAACTGGGAGCTTCCAGAAATGCTGAAACTGGCTGGCTCATGCCTTTAATCCCAGCACTTTGGGAGGCCAAGGCGGGAGAATCGCTTGAGGCCAGGAGTTTGAGACCAGCCTGGGCAACATAGTGAGACCCCATCTCTATTTATGTTTTAATTAAGAAAAAAAAAAAGTCCTGAAACCACTTCAGAATCTCTGGGGTGAGGCCTGGGCATCAGTATATTTTAAAGTTCGCCAGGTAATTCTAACGTGTGTCACTACCTTGGTGGGGAAATCAGTTTGGTGGGCCTTGACCAATTTTTAAATTCAAATAGAATAGGATAGAACAGCAAATATCAGAGTGCATCCTATATAATAAGAATATTCTATTGATTGGGTGGGTGCAGTGGCTCAAACCTATAATCCTAGCACTTTGGGAGGTAAAGGCAGGAGAGGATCACTTAGGCCCAGGAGTTCGAGACCAGCCTGGGCAACACAGACACTGTCTCTACAAAATTAAAACATTATTTTAAAAAAAATTTTTTTTTTTAAATGCAGGTGCATCACCTGAGGTCAGGAGTTTTGAGACCAGCCTGGACAACATGTTGAAACCCTGTCTCGGCCGGGCGCGGTGGCTCAAGCCTGTAATCCCAGCACTTTGGGAGGCTGAGACGGGCGGATCACGAGGTCAGGAGATCGAGACCATCCTGGCTAACACGGTGAAACCCCGTCTCTATTAAGAAATACAAAAAGCTAGCCGG
>NW_012098765.1:2339594-2341800 GCF_000951045.1 Mandrillus leucophaeus
CCCATGCTGGACTGCAGTGGCGCGATCTCAGCTCACTACAACCTCCGCTTCCAGGGATCAAACGATTCCTCTGCCTCAGCCCCCTGAGTAGCTGGGATTACAGGCACATGCCACCATGCTCAGCTAATTTTTGTATTTTTAGTAGAGATGGGGTTTTACCATGTTGGTCACCCTGGTCTCGAACTCCGACCTCGTGATCTGCCTGCCTCAGTCTCCCGAAGTGCTGCGATTACAGGCGTGAGCAACCACACCCAGCAAGGTCAGGAGTTTAAGACCAACCTGGCTAACATAGTGAGACCATATCTCAAAAAAAAAAAAAAGAAAGAAAAGAAAAGAAAAAAGGAAAAGAGGCCAGGCATGGTGGCTCCCACCTTTAATTCCAGCACTTACAGGAATGCTGAGGTGGGTGAATCGCTTGAGTTCAGGAGTTCGAGACCAGCCTGAGCAACACAGTGAAACCCCATCTCTTCAAAAAATAAAAATATAAAAATTAGCCGGGCGTGGTGGTGCACACCAGTAGTCCCAGTTACTTGGGGGGCTGAGATGGGTAGATGACTTGAGCCCAGGAGGTCAAGGCTGCAGTGAGCTGAGATGGTGCCACTGCACTCCAGCCTGGGTGACAAAGTGAGAACCTTCTCAAAAAAAAAAGGTAAAGGAAAAGAATATTATATTGGCCAACAGAGACAGAAAACAAATTGGTAGTTGCCAGGGGCTGGGGGAATGGAGAGTGACTGCTTAATAAGTATGGGGTTTCCTTTTAGGGTAATGAAAACATTCTGAGGCCAGGCACAGTGGCTCACGCCTGTAATCCCAGCACTTTGGGAGGCCGAGGCGGGTGGATCACCTGAGGTCAGGAGTTCGAGCCAGCCTGGCCAACATGGTCAAACCCCGACTCTACTAAAAATACAAAAATTAGGTGGGTGTGGTGGTGCATGCCTGTAATTCCAGCTACTCCAGAGGCTGAGGCAGGAGAATCGCTTGAACCCGGGAGGCGGAGGTTGCAGTGAGCCAAGATCGCTCCATTGCACTCTAGCTGGGTAACAGAGCGAGACTCTGTCTCAAAAAAAAAAAAAAAAAGAAAACATTCTGGAACAACACAGAGGTGGTGATTGCACAACCCTGTGAATGAACTGAATGCCATTGAATTGTACACTTTGAAAAGTCACGTAAATGTATGTTATGTGACTTTCACTTCAGTGCCAAAAAACGAAAGAATACTGGTGGTAGGAAAATGTGTTTGAGTTTTATATGTGGGTGGGATCTTCTACAGTCAGTCCTAGATCAACACGTAAAATATATTTCTTCCTGCAGATTGCAGTCAACAAAGTGTGAAAAAGGCTTGCCTTGTTACATTTGACCTACTGAGGGCAAACTCTAGGACAGAGTCTCTGCTACGCCCTGAGGTGAAGAGGACACACCCATTCCTTTGAGCTCAGCCCAAAGATGGCTAAGAAGAAAAGTTTAAAAACAGCCCTCATCGATCAAGTCTTGACCACAAGGCGCCATTCTGAGCACTTTCGTGAATTAACTTATTTCTTCTCAACACCTATAGAAGCAGGTGCTATTATTAGCCTCATTTTACAGATAAGCAAACTTCTTGCTCAGGCACAGCAGGTGCAAAGTCCTGGAAGGACAAGAGAGCACTTTCTGAAGACATCATCCTTGACTCCTCTCTCTCTTTCAGATTACACATCCATTCCATCAGGAAATCATGTTGGCTCTGCCTTCCAAGTAGATCCAAGGTCTAACCACCTGTTCCCCACCTGTCCCACCCTGGAGCTGCCAAGGGCTGGGAGGGGATTGAGCATGAAGTATAGAAGGGAGAATTGGCAAGACATACACATCCCCCAGAGAGGGGGGAATGGGACCAAACCCTGCAGGGTTTTGAAAGCCCATCAAGAAGTTTGGGTCCGGGTGCAGTGGCTCACGCCTATAATCCCAGCACTTTGGATGCTGAGGTGGGTGGATCACTTGGGGCCAGGAGTTTGTGAGCAGCTGGCCAACATGGTGAAACCCTGTCTCTACTAAAAATACAAAAAATTAGCAGGCGTTGGTGGCCGGTGCCAATAGTCCCAGCTACTCAGGAGGCTGAGGCACCAGAATTGCTTGAACCCAGGAGCGGAGGTTGCGGTGAGCTGAGATCACGCCACTACACTCCAGCCTGGGTGACAGAGTGAGACTCTATCTCAAAAAAAAAAAAAAAAAA
>NW_012098765.1:2343785-2345496 GCF_000951045.1 Mandrillus leucophaeus
CTCCATCTCAAAAAAGAAAAAAGAAAAAAGAAAAAAAGGACAGGTGCGGTGGCTCACGCCTGTAATCCCAGCACTTTGGAAGGCCAAGGCAGGCAGATCACCTGAGGTCGGGAGTTCCAGACCAGCCTGACCAACATGGAGAAACCCCGTCTCTACTAAAAATACAAAATTAGCCAGGCGTGGTGGCACATGCCTGTAATCCCAACTACTCAGGAGACTGAGGCAGGAGAATTGCTTGAACCCGGGAGGCAGAAGTTGCAGTGAGCCAAGATTGAGCCATTGCACTCCAGCCTGGGCAACAAGAGTGAAACTCCGTCTCAAAAGAAAAAAAAAAAAAGTACACTCTTGGCCAGGCGCAGTGACTCCCGCCTGTAATCCCAACATTTTAGCAGGCTGAGGGTGGGTGGATCACTTGAGGTCAGGAGTTTGAGACCAGCCTGGGCAACATGGTGAAACCTCTACTAAAAATACAAAAAAGTAGCCGGGCATGGTGGTAGTCACCTGTAATCTCAGCTACTCACGAGGCTGAGGCGGGAGAATCACTTGAACCCCAGAAGCGGAGGTTGCAGGGAGCCGAGATCGTGCCACAGGACTCCATCCTGAGTGACAGAGCGATACCCCATCTCAAAGAAAAAAAAAGTACACTCCTCCACCCTATCCACTCGTTTGTGCTTGTTTTATTTTTCTCCATAGTTCTTACCTCCCTCACTACTACATACTTTAATTATGTATTTCTTTTCTTTTTTTTTTTTTTTTTTTTGAGACAGTCTCGTTCTGTCACCCAGGCTGGAGTGCAGTGGTGCATGGTCACAGCTCACTGCAGCCTCAAACTCCTGGGCTCAAGTCATCCTCCCCCCTCAGCCTCCTGAGCAGCTGGGACTCCAGGTGCACACTACCACGCCTGACTAATTTTAAACAACTTTTTGTGGAGATAAGGTTGCTTTGTTGCCCAGTCTGGTCTCAAAGTGATCTTCCCATCTCACCCTGCCAAAGTGCTGGGATTACAGGTGTGAGCCACTGCACCCAGCCGACTCACATCTCGTTTATCACCTGTCTCCTCCAAAGAGAATGTCAGCACCATGAGGATGGGAGTCTGTTTTACTCCCTGCTATATCCCCAGTGCCTTGAGCAGGGCCTGGCACACAGCAGGCGCTCAATAAATCGTTGGAGAACTATGAGTGGAAGGGTCAAGGTCTAGGGCAGGAAGCTGGCCTGGAGCTGCAGGGGACAGGTGGATTCCCTGTGGCCCAGAAGATGTCTCCTTTTTTTTTTTTCTTTTTTGAGACAGAGTCTTGCTCTGTCGCCCAGCCTGGAATGCAGTGGCTAAATCTTGGCTCACTGCAACCTCCACCTCCCAGGTTCAAGTGATTCTCCTGCCTCAGCCTCCCGAGTAGCTGAGAATATAGGCATGTACCACCATGCCTGGCTAATTTTTGTATTTTTAGTAGAGAAGGGGTTTCACCATGTTGGCCAGGCTGGTCTCGAACACCTGACCTTATGTATCCCCCCGCATCACATGCAACCCCTCTGCCTGTGTCCCCTCATCCCACCCTGACCCCTCTGCCTGCCCTATCCCACCCCTGATCCCTCTGCCTGTGCCTCGACCCTGGCCCTGACCCCCCTGGGCCTCTCCCCTGCTGGCTCTGACCCATCTCCCCCAGTCTCCCAGTGCTTCCCCATCTGGTCCTGACCTTTCTTTTTTTTTTTTTTT
>NW_012098765.1:2347349-2347923 GCF_000951045.1 Mandrillus leucophaeus
GTGCTTCCTGGAGGAGGGAAGGAGGTTGCCAGGGAAAACAGGGTAGGAATGGTGTTGCAGGCAGAGGCCCAGCATGATGAGCAAGGGCCCAGAGGAATGGGAAGAACTTCAGTGTGGCTGGAGTGGCCTGAGAGGTAGGGAGACGGACAAGTGGCTGAGGCCGGTGAGGCTGGGCTGGCAGGGGCCAGTCCCTGCAGAGGGTCAAACACCAGGCTGAGGAGTTCCGCTGTGTCCTGGGACCCTGAGAGGCATGGATGGTTTTGAACAAGGGAGCGAGAGGAGCAGATGTGTGTATTAGAAAGACCCAGTGGCCGCATCAAAAGGAGACAGGATTGGCCGGGCGCGGTGGCTCAGGCCTGTAACCCCAGCACTTTGGGAGGCCGAGGCCGGTGAATCACCTGAGGTCAGGAGTTTGACACCAGCCTCACAAACATGGCAAAACCCATCTGTATTAAAAATACAAAAATTGACCAGGTGCAGTAGCTCACGCCTGTAATCCCAGCACTTTGGGAGGCCAAGGCGGGCGGATCATGAGGTCAGGAGATCAAGACCATCCTGGCTAACACGGTGAAAC
>NW_012098765.1:2348296-2349570 GCF_000951045.1 Mandrillus leucophaeus
CCCAGCTACTTGGGAGGCTGAGGCAGGAGATTCACTTGAACCCAGGAGGCGGAGGTCACAGTGAGCCAAGATGGTGCCACTGTGCTACAGCCTGGGTGACAGAGTGAGATTTTCTCTAAAACAAAACAAAACAAAAAAAATGGCTCACGCCTGTAATCCCAACACTTTAGGAGCCCGAGGCAGGCGGATCACAAGGTCAGGAGATCGAGACCAACCCAGCTAACACGGTGAAAGCCCGTCTCTACTAAAAAAAAATACAAAAAATTAGCCAGGCGTGGTGGCGGGTGCCTGTAGTCCCAGCTACTCGAGAGGCCGAGGCAGGAGGATGGCATGAACCCAGGAGGCAGAGCTTGCAGTGAGCCGAGATCATGCCACTGCACTCCAGCCTGGGCAACAAAGCGAGACTCTGTTTCAAAAAAATAATAATAAAAAAGACAGGACCGAAGAAAAAAAAAAAAAAAGATTGGCCAAAACTGGAAGACAAAGAGTCTGGGGAGGACGTGGACCCTATTCCCTTCTCAGCCATTCCTCTGCCCGCCCCCTCGTCCTGTACTCCACCATTTCTCCCCTGGACTTTGCAGCAGCTTCCTCTCTGGTGTCCTGGTGACCCCCTCTGCCCCTCACAGCCTCTTCTCTTTATGCAGGCAGAGGAACTCTATGAACCCCTGAATCGGACCCTGTCCCTCCTCTGTTTAGAAGCTTCCCGTGGCTCCCACACCGGGTATAAGCCAGAGGCTTCCCCAGGGCCTACAGGCCCTAACTGATCTGCTTCCTCCAACCCCTGACCCCATCTCACGCTGTACCCGCAACACACACACAGGTCCTCCATGACGCCCACACTGGCTGCTTCGGTCACCCTCACCCACGCCAGGCATGCCCCTCACTAGCAGCGTTGCACTTGCTGTGCTCTCGGGCAACGCTCTTGCCCCAGATCCCCACAGGCCTCCCTGTCTCCCCTCCTTTACTCAAATGTCATCTTCTCAGTGAGGCTTCCATCATCTTGTTTAAAAGTACACTCTAGGCTAGGTGCGGTGATTGACACCTGTAATCCCAGCACTTTGGGAGGCTGAGGTGGGCGGATCACGAGGTCAAGAAATCGAGACCAACCTGGCCAACATGGTGAAACCGTCTCTACTAAAAATACAAAAATTAGCTGGACATGGTGGCACACACCTGTAGTCCTACCTACTCAGGAGGCTGAGGCAGGAGAATCGCTTGAACCCAGGAGGCAGAGGTTGCAGTGAGCCAAGATCATGCCACTGCACTCCAGCCTG
>NW_012098765.1:2351235-2355320 GCF_000951045.1 Mandrillus leucophaeus
CCCCCCTGGGCCTCTCCCCTGCTGGCTCTGACCCATCTCCCCCAGTCTCCCAGTGCTTCCCCATCTGGTCCTGACCTTTCTTTTTTTTTTTTTTTGAGACGAAGTCTTGCTCTTGTCACCCAGGCTAGAGTGCAATGGCGTGACCTCAGCTCACTGCAACCTCCACCTCCTGGGTTCAAGCGATTCTCCTGCCTCAACTTCCCAAGTAGCTGGGATTACAGGCACCTGCCACCACACCTGGCTAATTTTTGTATTTTTAGTAGAGAGCGGGGGTTTCACCATGTTGGCCAGACTGGTCTCGAACTCCTGACCTCAGGTGATCTGCCCACCTCAGCCTTCCAGAGTGCAGGGATTACAGGTGTGAGCCACTGTGCCCAGCCTGGCCCTGACGTTTCTGAGCTGTCACTGTCTGGAAGTGGGTCTGTCCCTCCACCCCCACCCAGTGAACTGCCTCCGCCCACCTGGGCCTCCCAAAGCGCTGAGATTACCGGCCACTGCGCCCAGCCAGATGCCTGCTTTAGCTTGTGTGCTTTTGCATCTTTCTCTCTCACTCTGTTTCTCTTGCCATGACATGTTCAGTGTCTATCTCCACACCACCTCCCCTATTCCCAGGAGACCACCCTGCCTCTCTGAGCCCCCAGTGTCCCACCTGGCTCCGCAAGGCTCAGCAGCCACACGGCTGAGGGGCCACGGCCTGGGCACTCCGAGGCTGCCGAAGCTGGCGGAGGGACGCGTCCCCATACTGGATGCCGGATCCCATCCTCTCGGGGTCTAGCTCGCCTGTCGGGGAAGGGGAGAGGTCAGCACTGGTGGCCTGGAGACCCCCAGGCCTGCCCTCCGCTCCCACTCGGGCCGGTCGGGGCCTCACCTGAGTCAATCTTGTTGAGGATGGTGCGGGCACACTTGAGAAACGCCTCTTCCACGTTCTCACCTGTGAGAGCGCTGGTCTCCAGAAACATCAGCTCTGCAGGGGCACACACTCTGAGGTCAGGGCCCCAGTCAGTCCCCACCCTCCACTGAGCTCTCACCTGCTGACTCTCATCCTGTTCCTCCAATGTTCCATCTCTGCTTACCCTCACCTCAGGCCTCTGCACATGCCATTTCCCTGCCATTGATGTCCACTTCCCCATATGCCCACCCAGCTCTTCCTTCAGAGCTCAGCTGACACAGCTCCTCCTCCAGGAAGTCCTCCCTGACTGCCTAGGCTGGGTAAGGTGCCTACTTAGGGCTCCCACAGCTTCTTGTGGCCCCCTATCCTGGTCCTGACCCCTCTGCTTGTGTCTCCTCATCCTGACCCCAACCCTCTGCCTGGGTCCCCGTTGTACCCCCCAGACCCTTCCGCCTGGGCCTGCCCCATTCTATCCCTGACTCTTCTGCCTGGGCCTGCCCCATTCCACCCCTGACCCCTCTGCCCATGCTCCCCCATCCCATGCAACCACTCTGCCTGTGCCCCCCAAACTTGGCCTTGACCCCTCTACCTGGGCTCCCCATCCCACCCCAACCCTCTGCTCATGCTCCTCATTCCATGTAACTCCTTTCCCTGTGCCCCCTCATCCCACCTGGCCCCTCTGCCTCTGCCTGCCTTATCCGAGCCCTGACCCCTCTACCTGTGCCTGCCCTATCCCAACCCTGACGCCTCTGCCTGTGTTCTCCATCCCACCCCAATCCCTCTGCCTGCTCCCCCAATCCTGGCCCTGGCCCCTCTGGGGCTCTCCCCTGCTGGCTCTCACCCCTCTCTCCCGGTGCTTCGCCATCAAGCCCTGACCTTTCTGGGCTGTCACTGTCTGGCAAGCGGGTCTGTCCTTCCACCCCCACCCACTGAACTGTGAGCTCCATGCAGGTTGGGCCTAGGGCTGTCTCCAACACTGTGTCCCTAGCACCATCTAGGACAGGCACAGGCCAACCAGAGTCTACCCATCAGCCTCGTGAAAAGGTCCCACAGTCAGAAAATCAGAGCTGGATTCACACCCACACCTCTCTGATGGCAAAACCTCCTTTAAAACCTGGAGGTTGCAAACCAGGGGAACATAAGCAGATCTCAAGCCACCAGATGTGGGTGGTTTGGCCAACACAATGTTTTCAAATGAGTTTATACTTGCAAACCTTTTTTCTTTGTTTTTTTCTTTGAGACAAAGTATCTCTCTGTCCCCTAGGCTGGAGTGCAGTGGTGCGATCATAGATCACTGCAGCCTCGAACTTCTGGGCTCAAGTGATCCTCCTGCCTCAACCTCCTGAGTAGCCCGGACCACAGGCCTATACCACCACACCAAGCTTTTTTTTTTTTCTTTTTTTGTAGAGGTAGGGTCTCCCTCTGTTACACAGGCTGGTCTCAAACTCCTGACCTCAAGTGATCCTCCTACCTTGGCCTCCCAAAATGCTGGGATTACAGGTGTGAGCCATTGTGGTTGGCCCTTGCAAGCCTTTTGGTGTGGGTTGTCAGTATGCTGCACTCCCCTTAACACTAGTGCCTGTTACTCTAGGATCTACCCCATCCCATCTCCTATATTCAAAAATGTGCCTTTTGCCGGGTGTGGTGGCTCACACCTGTAATCCCAGCACTTTGAGAGGCTGAGGCGGGCAGATCACAAGGTCAGGAGTTCAAGATCAGCCTGGCCAATATGGTGAAACCCCGTCTCTACTAAAAATACAAAAGTGCGTGGTGGCGTGTGCCTGTAGTCCCAGATACTCGGGAGGCTGAGGCAGAAGAATCACTTGAGGCCGGGCGCCGTGGCTCACGCCTGTAATCCCAGCACTTTGGGAGGCCGAGGCGGGCAGATCACGAGGTCAGGAGATGGAGACCACAGTGAAACCCATCCCTACTAAAAATACAAAAAATTAGCCGGGCGCGGTGGCGGGCGCCTGTAGTCCCAGCTGCTCAGGAGGCTGAGGCAGGAGAATGGTGTGAACCCAGGAGGCGGAGCTTGCAGTGAGCCGAGATTGCGCCACTGCACTCCAGCCTGGGCAACAGAGCTAGACTCCGTCTCAAAAAAAGAAGAAGTTGCAGTGAGCCGAGATTGCACCACTGTACTCCAGTCTGGGTGACAGAGCAAGACTCCGTCTCAAAAAAAAAAAAAAAAACTGCTTTTCACCCAGGACCATCTGGGGTTGCAATCTCTACATTAAACCAATACCCGGGAAGGTGCGGTAGGAAGGAAAAAATAGATAAAATAAAATATAATAAAACAATTAATTAAACCAATACCCTGTGCTGCCTCCCCACTGTAGGCGAAACCTTAGCAGCCAATATTAATCTAGCACCTGCTCTGTGGCAGGTGCTGAGGACTTTCCACAGACAATCTCTCTTAATCATCACAGCACACTGTAAGGCAGAAATGCTGTGATCCCACTTTCCAGATGAGGAAACTGAGAACCAGCATAATCACACAGCTCACTGGGGTCAACACTTAGGGATTTTTTGTTTGTTTTTTGTTTTTTTTTTTTTGGAGACAGGGTCTTGCTCTGTCTCCCAGACTAGAGTACGATGTCGTGATCACAGCTCACTGAAGTCTTAAACTCTCAGGCTCAGGTGATCCTCCTGCCTCAGCCTCCACTGTAGCTGGGACTACAGGTATAAGCCACCACACCCACCTAATTTTTAAAATTTTTTGTAGAGATAGGATCTCACTACGTTGTCCAGGCTGGTCTCAAACTCCTGGGCTCAAGCAATCCTCCCACTTTGGCCTCCCAAACTGCTGGGATTACAGGTGTGAGCCACCATATCCAGCCAACACTCAATTCTGAACCCAGACCTCTGAACCTCCACGTTCCCCTGCTGGGCACAGCCACTCACAGCCAGTAAACCCACGGTCCCTGTGGACTGTCCACCCCCACCACCACCTGGTCCACGACACAGCCCTCACCATTCTCCTGGGCAAAGCGGGAGGCCTCCAGGAAAGTGACCTCCCGCTCAGGGTCCAGGTCCTTCTTGTTGCCACAGAGGATGACCACGATGTTGGGGCTGGCCAGGGTGCGGGCATCCGTCAGCCAGGCAGCCAGTGAGTTGTATGTCTCCCGGCTGTAGGGAGAAGGGAGAGGGGAGGGAGGCAGTGTAGAGAGGAGCCACCCATGCCCTGCCCCACCCACCC
>NW_012098765.1:2355370-2383859 GCF_000951045.1 Mandrillus leucophaeus
CGGGCACCCACCTGGTGATGTCGTACACCAGCAGGGCTCCAGCTGCCCCTCGGTAATAACTCCGCGTCACCGACCTGTGGGGCCAGGGGGACCCAGTCACCCCCAAGGCTGGGGTCTGCCCCGAGAATGCCCCCCTCTGCAGACAGAGACTGGTGGTTCGGAGGCCCCCCTTCACTGCTGGCCCATCCCCCAAAACCTGGCCTTGGTTGGGTCGCCATGCAATTCCTCTCTGTTCTTGCATCCTTGCAGTCCCTCTCTCTTTGCCTCTCTCAGCTTCTATCTCACTTAGCTGGCCAGCTGCCTCTGTCTGTAAGTCTCCCGTCTTTGTCTCTCCCTATGTCCCTGTCTTTCCATTGGTCTCTTTTTCTCTCTATGTCTCTTACATGTGTGTCTTGTTTTAATTTTAATTTTAATTTTTTTGATGGTCTTGCTCTATAGCCCAGGTTGGAGTGAGTGGCACAATCTCGGCTCACTGCATCCTCAAACTCCTGGGCTCAGTCTCCCAGGGGAGGGATCCTCCCACCTCAGCCTCTGGAGTATCTGGGACTACCAGTGTGCACCACCACACCTGGCTAATTTCTTAATATTTTTTGTAAAGATGGGGCTTTGCTAGGTTGCCCAGGCTGGTCTCCAACTCCTGGGCTCAAGTGATTCTCCTGCCTTAAGCTATGGGTCTTTTTTTTTTTTTTTTTTTTTAGTAACTTTTCTTTCATTTTTTTTTTTTTTTTTTTTAGTAAGAGTCTCACTCTGTCTCCCAGGCTGCACTGCGCCATGATCTCGGCTCACTGCAACCACTGCAACCGCCACTTCCTGGGTTCAAGCGATTCTCCCACCTCAGCCTCTTGAGTAGCCAGGATTACGGATGCATGCCACCACATCGGCTAATTTTTGTATTTTTCGTAGAGATGGGGTTTTGCCATGTTGGCCAGTCTGATCTCAAACTCCTGACCTCAAGTGATCTGCCCACCTTGGCCTCCCAAAGTGCTAGGATTACAGGCGTGAGCCACTGTGCCCAGCCCTACGTGTCTTTTATGGATTGATTGATTGATTGAGATGGAGTTTTGCTCTTTCACCCAGGCTGAAGTGCAATGGCGTGATCTCGGCTCACTGCAACCTCTGCCCCCCGGATTCAAGTGATTCTCCTGCCTTAGCCTCCCAAGTAGCTGGGATTACAGGCATGCACTGCCACATCCAGTTAATTTTTGTATTTTTAGTAGAGATGGGGTTTCGCCATGCTGGCCAGTGTGGTATTGAACTCCTGACCTCAAGTGATCCACCCGCCTAGGCCTCCTAAAGTGCAGGGATTACAGGTGTGAGCCACCGTGGCTGGCCCTATTTAATTTCCTATTTCTCCCTGTCTTTTTTGTTTGTTTCACCTCTCTGGCTCTCTCATGCTTACTTTTGCCTTCCCATGCATTTGTGCATTCGTTCATTCAACATTTTCTGAGCAAATCTCCCCTTTGCCTGGCCCTGCCCAAGTGCTATGCAACATCTGCTTATCATTGTCCTGCTGTGTCAGGTGGAGGCTCCTTCCCAGTGTAGCCAACTCTGCATTCTCAGTCTCACCAGTCTGGGTCCTTCTGGAACTCATGCAATCATTCCACAAGCATTTACTAAGCACTCACCGTAAACCTAGTCCATGCCACACACCTGTCTATCCTTCAGCCCGTCTCTCTGCCTCTGGGCTCTGTGCACCTCAGGCAGTGAATCCATACACAAGTATTAACTCAGCTACTATGCTGCCATAGATCACACTTTTCCACGGACCGAATTCCCTCTATTTCTCTCCCTGCTCTCTGTCTCTGTTTCTCACACTCGCCTAAGGTTTCTATGTGTCGATCAACTTTTCTGCAGTCATTTCCTGAAGACCTACCATGTGTTGAGCCCTATGCATTTCCCTCTCCCTCTCCCACAACACGTCCATTTCTCCATTTCTCTTTTGGAAAGATGGGATTTCACAATGTTGCCCGGGCTGGTCTCAAACTCCTGGACTCAAGCGGTTCTCCTGCCTTGGCCTGTGTGTCTTCAATTCCCTATTTCTCGCTGTCTCTCTTTCTGTTCCATCTCTGTGGCTCTCATGCTCACCCTTGCCTTTCCATAAATCTATGCATTCATTCATTCATTCAATGTCCAACTACACCTGTCCGACTTGCCCTGTCTCCTTCTCTGCCTCTGACCTGTTTCTCTGTGTCTCCTCACCTCCTTTATTTATTTATTTTTGAGATAGAGTCTCGCTCTGGCACGCCAGCTGGGGAGAACTGGTGCAATCTTGACTCACTGCAACCTGTGCCTCCCAGGTTCAAGCAATTCTCCTGCCTCAGCCTCCCGAGTAACTGGCATCCACCACCACAGCCTAGCTAAATTTTTTTTGTATTTTTAGTAGAGACAGGGTTTCACCATGGTGGCAGACTGGTCTCGAACTCCTGACCTCAAGTGATCCACCCGCCTCAGCCTCCCGAAGTGCTGGGATTATAGGTGTGAGCCACTGTGCCGGGCCTCCTTACCTCCCTTATCATTCTCTTCAACTCTCTTAGTCTCTGTCTCTCTTGCTCTTTTCCTTTCTGGGTGTGTGTCTCTCAAGTTTCCCCTTCTCTTTCTGTTTCAATGTCTCTCAGTCTCTATCCCTCACCCCCTCCCCAAGCCACTTTTCTCTATCTCTTTTTCTTTCTTTGAGATGGGGGTCTCGCTATGTTGCCCAGGCTGGTCTCGAACTTCTGGGCTCAGGCAATCTTCCCACCTTGGCCTCCCAAAGCACGGGGATTACTGGCATGAGCCACTGCATCTGGCCCCTACCTCTTTTTCTTCTGCCATCTCTTTCTCTCTCCAGTACTCCCTCTCTCCTTGGATATATATACCTGCTAACTATGGTGTCTCTTCTCTCTCTCTCTGCCTTGTCTGCCCTCTCAGTGTCTCCAAGTGACTCTACACACACGTCTCTCTCTCTCTTTCCTTCTCTCTCTCTCCTCATCACCCTTGGGAGCCCAGCCCACCTACCGAAACCGCTCCTGGCCAGCCGTGTCCCAAATCTGTAGCTTCACAGTCTTCCCACCCACGTTGACCACCCGGGATCCAAACTCCACGCCGATCGTGTGGTTGGAGTCCTGTTTGACTGGGAGTGGGAGGAACAGAAGGGGCAGTGCAGGGAGAGAGGAGGCAGCTCAGAGGATCCCCCATCCTCCAAGGCCTTCTCAGTCTCTACAAACCCATTCTCATTGCTGGAGTGACTGAGGTCAAGGAGAACCTAGTAAAGGACATATGACAAAGCAAGGACCAAAAAGCCAGGACTGGACTTGTACCTATGGCCAGCCCTGCCCTCCCCACCAGCTGCCCACCAGCCCACACCATGCCCATAACCACAGCTCAGGGTTCCCAGGACCACTGCGGGAAACTCACACTTATTCTCAATGAACTGATGAAGGAGACATGATTTGCCAGTTCCTGCACTGCCAATCACCAGGAATTTGAAGAGGAAGTCTGACCAGATGGAGCCAAAATCAGGGATACCCACAGGGAGAGAAAGATACAGGGAAAAAGATGGATTCCAATCCAATCTGTCTCTCTAACCGTCACAGTTAGAGGGAGAGAAACAGACATAGGCAGAAACAAACCAATAGGTAACAGTAACAGATAACTCTTATGTAGTACTTGCCATGTGCCAGGCACATTCTATATATTTTTTTCAACTTTTATTTTAGGTTCAGGGGATACATGTGCAGGTTTTTTATTGTCCTTGTTTTTGTTTTTTCGAGACAAGAGTTTCACTCTTTGTTGCCCAGGCTGGAGTGCAATGGCGCAATCTTGGCTCACCGCAACTTCCACCTCCCAGGTTCAAGCAATTCTCCTGCCTCAGCCTCCCGAGCAGCTGGGACTACAGGCATGCGCCACCACGCTCAGCTAATTTTGTATTGTTAGTAAAGACGGGGTTTCTCCATGTTGGTCAGGCTGGTCTCAAACTCCCGACCTCAGGTGATCCACCCACCTTGGCCTCCCAAAGTGCTGGGATTACAGGCGTGAGCCACCATGCCCAGCCCACACGTGCAGGTTTATTACATAGGTCAATTGTGTGTTGTTGTAGGCCAGGAACAGCTCTAAAGGTCTTTACTCACATCAACAGCTCACATCATCCTCAGGAAAACTCTATGAGGGAGGTAGCCTAAAAATTATTCCCCTTTTCCAGATGAGGAAACAGGCCAGAGAGGTTAACTGACTTGCCCCAAGTGACAGAGCTAGGCAGAAGTGAGATTCAAACTTAGGCCAAGGGCTCCAGAGTCCATCGCTAAAGTCTCTTGAAAGCTATTTAAACAAGGACTACCATCTAGCCCTTGTTCCTCTTCACCTCCTACCACCCTCTGACTCATTCACTCCACTATAGCTCCTGACCTTCAGTCTATTCCCTGAAAACGACAAGCTGGTTCTTACCTCAGGGTCTTTGCACTCTTCTCTTCTGTATTTGTTGAACGAATGCAGCTCCCTCTGACTCCTAAACCTGCGCTTCCCCCGCCTCCAGTCACCACCTCCTGTGCTGCATCCCTACTGATTTTCCACTTCCCGACCTCTCCTTCCCTCCCTCTGCCCAGACCGTGGCTCCATTCTCATGCATAAGCCCCACCCCTTGCCACTAAGTCCTGCCCCTAACTCAAGAACAGCCCATACCCAAACCCATTCCAGAGCTCTCTCCAGCCAGATCAACCCCAGGGTCCCGAGCTTCCATCCAGTGTTCCCTCTAGCCCATAAGCCCGACTCCTGCCATTCACGCAGTCAGCCCCGCCCCTTCACTCAGGCTCCGCCCAGATCCACTAAGGCCCACCTCTTCCCTCAGGGCCTCCCTGAACCCCTAAGTACCAGCTCCCTCAAATCCCGCCCCAGATCTATTTAACCCACGCACCAGACCCTCAGGCTCCACCTAAATCGATTAAGCTCAGCCTCAGACCCACTAAACCCCTCCCAGCATCCACTTAGGCCCTGCCTCCATAACACCAGACCCCGCCCCCTGATCTACAAAGCCCCGCCCATTCCCACAGGCCGCATCCTCCCGGGGCCCAGACCCAGGACCCCGGCTTCGGCCCACCACCCTCACCGTAGGTCTCGGCCATGACTCGCTCGCGGCCGCTGAGGGCCGCAATATGGCGCCGCGGCCGCGCCTGCTCCTCGGCTGGCAGCCGCTCCACTCCGGCTACAGCCCCGGCTTCTTCCTACTCCCCGGGCCCGGCACCGCCACTTCCGCCTCCGCCCCCCTCCAGCGCGACCCGCTCCAGCAGCTGGATACCAGACCACGCTTTCCGAAGGGCGGGATTGGTGGACTCGCGGGCAGAGGGCGGGACAAAAGGCGCGGATTGGTGGCATGAGAGGTGCCCAGCCCAAAGGGGCGGGGCCGAGGCCAGCGATTGGCTCAGCAAGTGGGAAGGGACGTGCAGAGCTGCTTTGCCGAGCCGAGGAACGGATTTAGTCTGGAGTCCGGGGGCAGAGTCGAGTCTCCGGATTGGATTGGAGCGGACTTGGGGGAGGGGATACGAATGCAAAGAAGGGGGCACAGGCAGAATTGACAGAAAGAGACTGGAAGAGGAGCTGATCTTGAGCTGGCGGGAGCGATTACTGGTCTCAAAGGCAAAAAGGAGGAAAACTCGGAAGATAGGCGCAGGTTACTTCCCGCCTCCCTTTGCAGATAATCTTCCAAGAAAACCTTTGCTGTGCGATTTATATCCTCCGCGTAGTCCCATTGGCCCCCTCCCACTGGTCTAGAGAGGACACTACAACCCCCTAGTTGGGCTGCTTAGGTTTTCCTTTGCTTGTGTCAGAAACCTAAGCTTAGGAGCCCTCCTACCGCACACGGCTTTCATCAGTGAAACACTGCCTAGCAACCACTGACGTTACCATATGCAGCGGGTTAACTGGTTAGATTCAGGAACCCAGAGAAACATTTCATTTGTATAGTTCCCACCCCACCCTACCCCACCCCAAAGACCACAGAGACAGGCCATTTGCACTGGGCTGACTGTATTTGCATAAAGCCAAGGAGGGGAAACGGCAGGGCCAGCGGTAGGCTGAGCTCACTGGCAGTAGAAATCCCATTTCTGAAAAAGAGAAAGGGGAAACAGTGGAGAGAAAACCAGCGGTCACACCACAAAGGATCTAGTGGTTTTTGCAAAGGCTGCAGCTGCAGGGCCCAGGTCTGGCCACGCAAGTGCTACGCAAATTAGCCTAGAGCCCTCTAATCTTTGCACCTCCCAACCGGACCCATTTTACTGGTGTGAAAATTGAGGCAGGGAAAGAATTTCTCCCAGCGCACACACCTGGGGAGCCAGTGGGAGCATTTTTGCCCACCCCCACAACCTAAGGGTCCTCCCCCCAGATTTTTTGCCAGCCCCCATGACACTCACGTCTGTCTTCACATCGACTTTGCCAGGTTTCAGGGTCTGGTCCTCCCGGACAATGCTACTGGGGAAATAGCCCAGGCGAGCGGCCAGATCTCCATAGTAATCTCCCTGAACCTAGGGAAGAGGAGTTAAAAGCTAGGGTTTGGGAAGATGGCAAGCTTATGCCTGCTGAAGGCTTTACATTCTCCCTTCTCCCTGATCTCCATGTAACTGGCTCCATCCTTGTCATACGAATCTCAGCTTCAATGTAACCTGTTCAGAAGCCTTTTCTGACCACCCAAGTCAGTCTCTGTTAATACTCACAGCAGCGCATATTTGCTTTTATTATTATTTTGCAGACAGGGTCTCACTGTGTCGCCCAGGTTGGGGTGCAGTAGCATGATCACGGCTCACTGTAGCCTCAACTTCTGGGCTCAAGCAATCCTCCCACCTCAGCCTCCTGAGTAGCCGGGACCACAGATACACACCATGACGGCCAGTTAATTTTTAATTTTTTTTTTTTGTAGGGGGGGGGTCTTACTATGTTGCCCAGGCTGGTCTCGAACTCCTAGGCTCAAGCTATCCTCCCAACTTGGCCTTACTTGGGATTACAGGTGTGAGCTACCGTGCCCGGCTGCTATTTTTTATGACTTGCTTTTTGCTCATTTCTCTCCATTAAAATAAAAAGGATCAGGCCGGGCGCGGTGGCTCAAGCCTGTAATCCCAGCACTTTGGGAGGCCGAGACGGGCGGATCACGAGGTCAGGAGATCGAGACCATCCTGGCTAACACGGTGAAACCCTGTCTCTACTAAAAATACAAAAAACTAGCCGGGCAAGATGGCGGGCGCCTGTAGTCCCAGCTACTCGGGAGGCTGAGGCAGGAGAATGGCATAAACCTGGGAGACGGAGCTTGCAGTGAGCTGAGATCTGGCCACTGTACTCCAGCCTGGGTGACAGAGCGAGACTCCATCTCAAAAATAAATAAATAAATAAAAATAAAAATAAAATAAAAAGGATCATTTGTTGTTGTATCTTGGTATCTAGAACAGAACGTGGGACCATAGCAGTTGCCCTAAAATTGGTAAATAAAGTGAAAATAGGCTGGGGGGCGGTGGCTCACACCTAGAATCCCAGCACTCTGGGAGGCCAAGGCGGGCAGATCATGAGGTCAAGAGTTCAAGACCAACCTGGCCAGTATGGTGAAACCCTGTCTCTACTAAAAATATAAAAATTAGCCAGGTATAGTGGCGCATGCCTGTAATCCCAGGTACTCAGGAGGCTGAGGCAGGAGAATCACTTGAACCCAAGAGGTGGAGGTTACAGTGAGCCAAGATCACACCATTGTACTCCAGCCTGGGTGACAGAGCAAGTCTCTGTCTTGGAAAAAATTAAAAATAAATAAAAAAGGGCCAGGCGCAGTGGCTCACGCCTGTAATCCCAGCACTTTGGGAGGCTGAGGTGGGCGGATCATGAGGTCAGGAGTTCGAGACCAGCCTGGCCAATATGGTGAAACCCTATCTCTACTATAAATACAAAAATTAGCCGGGCGTGGTGGCACGTGCCTGTAGTCCCAGCTACTCAGGAGACTGAGGCAGAAGAATCGCTTGAACTCGGGAGGCGGAGGTTGCAGTGAGCCCAGATCGCGCCACTACACTCCAGCCAGGGCAACAGAGTAAGACACTGTCTCAAAAATAAATAAATAAAGTAAGTAAGTAACAATATACCCCCAGAATGTCTATTTCAGTTCATCCCCCTCAAATCTTCCCTTCATGGGGATAATGAGTCTACCCCAGCCCTGTACCCTTCCCCTCTTTCACTCTCCCAAGACTCACGCTGCCTCCCCAGAAGAGCCGCCCACGGCCCTTCAGCTTGGAGAAGACATACACCACTTGGCCCCGGTGAATGGTCAGGAATCGGCAGTCGGGGGCCATGTAGTCCTGAAGGGCCACAGCCATGGAGATAGGGTCTAGGGAAGGAATAGAAGGGAATGCAACACCCTCCACACAGGCTAACACCCCAAGCCCCCAGTTCTCCCTCCCCACTCTTACGGCTGCACTCCTGGTCTGCACACAGCTTCCGGTCAGCCAGCTTGGGCATAGGGCCACCCCCGACACCAGGTCCGGAGAAGGCAGACAGCAAGACGATGACACCGAGGAACACCAGGGACCAGGCCATCGTGGACTGTGAGCAAGAGAGTGAGCAAAGGGGTGCTGAGGTCTCCAATTTCCTCCCCTCCCTCTCTCCCATAGCTCAAGGAAACTTGTGTTCTTGGTCTTATCCCCGCCCTAAACCAGTCCCAAATTTCGCCCACACCACCTAGAAGTTGCTACCCAGCCAGAACCATTTCAAGGATAGGGTAAAGGCTGCAAGCCCAAGGAAATTCCCAGATAAGGTCCAAAGCAGCTCACAGCTTTCCCAGTGACAGCCCACTCCTCAACAATCACAGAGGCCCAGACAAGGTAGTTGAGATATTCAATTCCATCTTCTCTTGAGTTGGCTTAGGTACCTGGGCTCCTCTGCTGTCCCCTCTGGCGACAGAAGCAGGAGGAGCCTGTAAGGAAAACCACCTTGGAATTTCCTGTGCTGTGGGGCAGGAGAACAAGGCAGCCCTTTGATGACCAGAAACAGCTCAGCCCTGGAGTACTGACTGAATATTGTATGCTGAACCTTAGGCTAGGCAATGTCCCACCACGATCACTGTTTATCTGCACCAGCCGCTTCCCACTGGATGACCTGGGCTAAGCTATTTCTCCTCACAGAGCCTCAGCATCCTTATATGTAAAATGGGAACAACAAAAAAGGCCAGTAGTTATAGAGCATTCACCAAGTACGTATTTATGTTATGAACTCAAATGGATACTCTGTATCATGTCAGGAGTGATTATAAACCCTCCCTTTCTTTTTTGAGACAGGGTCTCACCCTGTTGCCCAGGTGGAGTGCAATGGTGCCATTGTGGCTCACTGCAGCCTCAACCTCCTAGACTCAGGCAATCCTCCCACCTCAGCCTCCTGAGTAACTGGGACTACAGGCACGAGCCACCTATGCCCGATTAATACATTTTTTTACAATAATTATTTTGAGGTAGGGTCTTGCTCTGTTGCCCAGGTTGGAGTACAGTGGCATGATCCTGGTTCACTGCAGCCCCTATTTCCTGGGCTCAAGCAGTCCTCCCACCTCAGCCTCCCGAGTAGCTGGGACCACAGACATGCACCATTATGCTCAGTTAATTTTTTGTATTTTTGGTAGAGACAGGGTTTCGTCATGTTGCCCAACCTCGTCTCAATCTCCTGGGCTCAAGCAATCTGCCCACCGTGGCTTTCCAAAGTGCTGGGATTACAGGCATGAGCCACCAAGCCCAGCCTAATTTAATTTTTTGAGACAGGATCTTGCTGTTGCTCAGGCTGAAGTACAGTGATGTGATCATCGCTCACTGCATCCTTGAACCCCTGGGCTCACGAAATCCTCCCCCCTCAGCCTCCTGAGTAGAATAGTAGGCGGGTCACCATTCTTGGATGATTTATTTTTATTTTTCTAGAGCCAGTGCCTTACTATACTGCCTGGGCTGGTCTTGAGCTCATGTCCCCAAGCGATCCTCCCGCCTCAGCCTCCCAAAGCACTGGGATTACAGGCATGAGCCACCAATGCCTGGCCTATAACCCCTTGTTACATGGAAATGGAAGTGTGGAGTTAAGGAACTTGTCTAAGGCTTACAGAGCCAGGAAGTGGAGAAGTGGAGGGGCTAAGACTTGTATCCAGGCCCACAGCCATTGCTATGCTATCTTTTTTTTTTTTTTTTTGAGATGGAGTCTCATATTGCAGTGGTACTATCTCGGTTCACTGCAACCTCTGCCCCGGATTCAAGCAATTCTCCTGCCTCAGCCTCCCGAGTAGCTGGGATTACAGGCATGCACCACCATGTCCAGCTATTTTTGTATTTTTAGTAGAGACAGGGTTTCTCCATGTTGGCCAGGCTGGTCTCGAACTCCCAACCTCAGGTGATCCACCTGCCTCAGTGTCCCAAAATGCTGGGATTACAGGCGTGAGTCACCACGCCCGGCCCGAAAGATTTTTTTTTACAGACAGGGTCTCACTCTGTCGCCCAGACTGGAGTACAGTGTCACAGTCACAGCTTACTCAGCCTTGAATGACTGGGCTCAAGCTGTCCTCCTACCACGGCCTCCTAAGTAGCCGTGACTATAAGTGTGAGCCACTGCACCTGGCTTCGAAATGCAATTTTTTTTTTTTGAGACGTTGTTTTGCTTTTGTTGCCCAGGCTGGAGTGCAATGGTGCAATCTTAGCTCCCTGCAACCTCCCCTTCCCGGGTTCAGGTGATTCTCCTGCCTCAGCCTCCCAAGTAGCTGGGATTACAGGCGTGCGCCACCACGCCCAGCTAATTTTGTATTTTTAGTGGAGATGGGGTTTCACCATGTTGGTCAGGCTGGTGTCTAACTCCTGAACTCAAGTGACCCACCCGCCTTGGCCTCCAAAAGTGTTGGGATTACATGTGTGAGCCACTGCACCCGGCCCCACTTTAAAACCCTTTTTAAAAAATTATTTCTTGGCCTGGAGCAGTGGCTCATGCCTGTAATTCCAGCACTTTGAGAGGCCGAGGCGGGTGGATCACCTGAGATCAGGAGTTCGAGACCAGCCTGACCAACATGGAGAAACCCCGTCTCTACTAAAAGTACAAAAAAAGTAGCTGGGCATGGTGGCACATGCCTATAATCCCAGCTACTAGGGAGGCTGTGGCAGGAGAATTGCTTGAACCTGGGAGTCAGAGGTTGTGGTGAGCCGAGATAGTGCCATTGCACTCCAGCCTGGGCAACAAGAGTGAAACTCTGCCTTAAAAAAAAAAAAAAAAAAAATTTCTTCATTCAGGCCAGGCATGGTGGCTTACTCTTGTAATCCCACCACTTTGGGAGGCTAAGGCAGGCGGATCACTTGAGGTCAGGAGTTTTGAGACCAACCTGGCCAACATGGTGAAAATACAAAAATTAGACAGGCGTGGTGGTGCACACCTGTAGTCCCAGCTACTTGGGAGGCCGAACCAGAATTGCTTGAAACTGGGAGGTGGAGGCTGCAGTGAGCCATGCCACTGCACTCCAGCCTGGACGAGAGAGTGAGATCCTGTCCCAAAAAAAAAAATGGGCGCGGTAGCTCACACCTATAATCTCAGCACTTTGGGAGGCCGAGGCAGTCAGGTCACAAGGTCAGGAGCTTGAGACCAGCCTGGTCAATATGGTGAAACCCTGTCTCTACTAAAAAATACAAAAATGAGTCAGGCGTAGTGGCATGTGCCTGTAGTCCCAGCTACTCGGGAGGCTGAGGCAGGAGAATTGCTTGAACCTGGGAGGTGGAGGTTGCAATGAGCCAAGATCATGCCACTGCACTCCAGCCTGGGTGGCAGAGTGAGACTCCTGTCTCAAAAAAAAAAAAAAAAAAATCATTTCTTCATTCATTAAAGATTTCATGAGTACATAAAGTATGCTAGGCCTTGATCCAGACCCTGGAGATTCATCAAGGAATGAAAAATAAAGGGGAGATAATCAATGAACAAAGTTCAGATATATGATAGTGTGTGAAGTATTAAGGATACTCAGAAAGAACACTCAAGAATCAGCTGTGGGGACTGTGCCCCCTGCCCCATATTACTGATGAAGCCACAAAGAAGTAGAAGTGACTTCAATTCCCAAAGCCCAATGCAGGTATCTCCTGTCGCATACTTAGCCTAAGGCCAACATTGGCGCAGTGCAGTGGCTCATGCCTGTAATCCCAGCACTTTGGGAGGCTGAGACAGGAGGATTGCTAAAGCCTAAAAATTTGAGACCAGCCTGGGTAACACAGCGAGACCCTCATAGCTACAAAAAGAAAAAAAAAGAAAAACTAGCTGGGCATGGTGGTACACACCTATAGTCCCAGCCACTCAGGAGGTTGAGGTGGGAGGACCACTTGAACCCAGGCGGTAGAGGCTGCAGTGAGCCATGATCATGCCGCTGCACTCCAGAGCAAGACCCTGTTTAGAAAAAAAAAGACCAAAATTATCAACTTTTCTGTGGGTCGAATATCTCAGGCTCAAAGTCTGCTATAAGGCTGCAATCAGCCTGTCAGCCAGGGGTACAGTTTCATCTGAAGGCTGAACTGTGGGAGGACTGCTTCCAAGCCCATTCAGGCAGCTGTTGTAGAGATTCAGTTGTTTGTGGGAACTGGACTGAGGGCCTCTGTCCTCAGTTTTCTTGACACATGGACCTCTACAGACAGCTCACAACATAGCAGCTGGATGTACCCCCACTTTGTACTCTCCCTCCATATTGCAGCCACAGGAACAGGGTCACTGAGAAGCACAAATTTTTTTTAATTTTTTTAGACTTTTGAGACAGAATCTCGCTCTGTCACCCAGGCTGGAGTGCAGTGGTGCAATCTTGGCTTAGTGCAACCTCCGCCTTCCAGGTTCAAGCAGTTCTTCTGCTTCAGCCTCCACGTAGCTGAGACTACAGGCACGTGCCACCATGCCCAGCTAATTTTTGTATATTTAGTAGAGATGGGGTTTCACCATATTGGCCACACTGGTCTCGATCTCCTGACCTCAAGTGATCCACCCACCTCAGCCTCCCAAAGTGCTGGGATTTACAGAGGCGAGGCACCGCGCCCGGCCTCTTTTTTTTCATCTCTCACCTCCAAAGTGTGCTTCAGAGATCCACAGGCTGAGCATCCTTCTCCAGAGGGTCTGCCTTGCTCCCAGGGACCCTCACCTCTAGACTGGCAAGTCCAAGCGTTTTTTAGAAGAGAATGGACACACACAGGCTTGGGGCCAGGGAGGAGTTTGTCAGGGATGAAGACTAGGTCTGTGCCATGTCTACAAACCCAACACTAAGCACCATGAACTCAGCTCAAATGCACCTTCTCAGAGGGGTTTTCTGGACCACTCATTACTGTTCCCAGCCCCACCACCCCCTTCACATCAGGACTTTTTTTTTTTTTTTTTTGGACAGATTCTTGGTCTGTCACCCAGGCTGGGGTGCAGTGGTGAGATCTCAGCTCACTGCAACCTCCATCTCCCAGGTTCAAGCAATTCTCCTGCCTTATCCTCCCGAGTAGCTGGGATTACAAGCACACACCACCACGTCTAACTAAATTTGTTGTTGTTGTTGTATTTTTAGTAGAGATAGGGTTTTAGTAGAGATAGGGTTTCAGCATGTTGGCCAGGTTTCAGCATGGTGGCTCGAACTCCTGATCTCGTGTTCCACCTACCTCGGCCTCCCAAAGTGCTGGGATTACAGGCGTGAGCCACCATGCCCGGCCCAGCCGAGGTTGTTTTTTGTTTTGAGATGGGGTCTCACTCTGTCACCCAGGCTGGAGTACAGTGGTGCCATCATAGCTCACTGCAGCCTTGAACTGGGCTCCAGTGAACCTCCTGGTTCAGGCTCCCAAGTAGCTTAAGACTATAGGGATGTGCCACCACGCATAGCTAATTTTTAATTTTTTTTTTTTGTAGAGATGAAGTCTCACTTTGTTGCCCAGGTTGCCTCAAGCGATCATCCCACCTCGGCCTCTCAGTGTGCTGGCCCCACCACATCAGTTTTGTTTTCATCACAACACAATATTGGAAATTGTCCATTTTATTAATCACTGCATACCTTATCCCTACAAAAGTATGTAGCACACAATAGGTACTCAGCAAATATTTGCTGAACTTATTGAGTGTTTGCTAAGTGCCTGAAAGGGAGAGAGTGTGTTGGGGGATGGGTAATAACTACAAACATCATCATGGTATTAATATAGAGGGACTACTCTTTACATAGGAAGTAAACAAAACTCAGACAGGGGACATCAACTACCTATAGGCTAACAGCTAAGAAGTCCCCAGAAAGCAGAAACCAGGACCGGCTGACCATGGAACCCACATACTTAATAGCCAGTAGGCCATGGTTGCCAGTGTGGTGGGCGAGACGTTTCCCCTTGCCTGTCAGCAATAAACGTCATTTACTGTAGACGGCAATTCCTCTCTTGTTCCCACCTTTCCCATCACACGAGGTCTGCATGGGGTGCCCTGTATCTTCACTGCTTCTAATACTGACATTCCTCATGAACGGGGAGAACAGAGCATAAGCAAGATTGAGTTTAGAGCCTTGGCAGGAAAATAAAAATTTAGGTTTTTTTCTTTTTTTTCTTTTTTTTGAGACGGAGTCTCGCTCTGTCACCCAGGCTGGAGTGCAGTGGCGAGATCTCGGCTCACTGCAAGCTCTGCCTCCCAGGTTCAGGCCATTCTCCTGCCTCAGCCTCCCAAGTAGCTGGGACTACAGGCGCCCGCCACGACGCCCGGCTAATTTTTTTTTTGTATTTTTAGTAGCGGTTTCACCATGTTAGCCAGGAAGGTCTCAATCTCCTAACCTCGTGATCCGCCCACCTCAGCCTCCCAAAGTGCTGGGATTACAGGCATGAGCCACCGCGCCTGACCAAGAATTTAGTATGTTTAGCCAGGTTCATTAGTGGCTCACACCTGTAATCCCAGCACGTTGGGAGGCCGAGGTGGGTGAATCATTTGAGGTCAGGAGTTTAAGACCAGCCTGGCCAACTTGGTGAAACTCCGTCTCTAATAAAAATGCAAACATCAGCCAGGCGTGGTGGTGGGTGCCTGTAGTCCCAGCTACTCAGGAGGCTGAGGCAGGAGAATCGCTTGAACCCAGGAGGCGGATGTTGCAGTGAGCCGAGATCACGTCATTGCACTCCAGCCTGGGTGACAAAGTAAGGCTCCGTCTCAAAAAAACAAAACAAAACAAAACAAAACAAACAAAACGGCTGGGCACGGTGGCTGGCGTCTATAATCCCAGCACTTTGGGAGGCCAAGGCAGGCAGATCACCAGGTCAGTTCGAGACCAGCCTGGCCAATATGGTGAAACCCTGTCTCTACTAAAAATACAAAAATTAGCCAGGTGTGGTGACAGGCACTTGTGATCCCAGCTACACAGTAGACTGAGGAGAATCGTTTGAACCTGGGACGCGGAGGCTGCAGTCAGCAGAAATCGCGCCACTACGCTCCAGCCTGGGCAACAAGAGCAAAATTCCATCTCAAAAATAAAAATAAAAATAAAAATAAAAATTAGCCAGGCATGGTGGCAGGTGCCTGGAGCCCCAGCTACTCGGGAGGCTGAGGCAGAAGAATCGCATGAACCCAGGAGGCGGAGGTTCCAATGAGCTGAGATCATGCCACTGCACTCCAGCATGGGCGACAGAGTAGCTGGGATTACAGGCACGTGCCTCCACACTCCACTAATTCTTGTATTTTTAGTAGAGACAGGGTTTCACCATCTTGGCCAGGATGGTCTCAATTTCCTGACCTTGTCATCCACCCGCCTTGGCTCCCAGAGTGCTGGGATTACAGGCGTAAGCCACTGCACCCGACCTATTGTATTTAGTGGTAGATCTCCCACTTTTTGCCAAAAGATTGCCTTTTTCCATGTACCTAGTGTGAGAAAGGGTTTTAATGTGCACATGTGCATATATACATACACACACACACACACACAGAGACACATATATATATACATTTTTTTTTTTTGAGATGGAGTCTTGCTTTTTGTCGCCCAGGCTGGAGTGCAATGGTGTGATCTCAGCTCCTTGCAACTTCTGCCTCCCAAGTTCAAGCAATTCTTATGCCTCAGCCTCCCGAGTAGCTGGGACTATAAGCATGTACCACCATGCCCAGCTAATTTTTTGTATTTTTTTTTTTTTTGAGACTGATTCTTGCTCTGTTGCCCAGGCTTCAGTGCAATGGCGCGATCTTGGCTTACTGCAACCTCCACCTCCCAGGGGCAAGCAATTCTCCCACCTCAGCCTCATGAGTAGCTGGGATTGCCACCCACCATCATGCCAGGATATCTGTATTTTTGTACAGATATTACGCCATGTTGGCCAGGCTAGTCTTGAACTCCTGACCTCAGCTGAGTCGCCCACTTAGGCCTCCCAAAGTGCTGGGATGACAGGCATGAGCCACCACACCTGGCCAATTTTTTTTTGTATTTTTAATAGAGCTGGGGTTGGTCAATTTAAAATTCCCCGACAGGGGTGTGACAAACTGCTAAGGACAGTGCCCCAGCCAATCTCCCTCTTTCTTTTTTTTTTTTTGAGACGGAGTCTCGCTGTTGCCCAGGCTGGAGTGCAATGGCATGATCTTGGTTCACTGCAACCTCCGCCTCCTGGGTTCAAATGATTCTTCTGCCTCAGCCTCCTAAGTAGCTGGGATTACAGGCATGTGCCACCACACCTGGCTAATTTTGTATTTTTAGTAGAGATGGGGGTTTCTCCATGTTGGCCAGGCTGGTCTTGAACTCCTGACCTCGTGATCTGCCCACCTCGGCCTCCCAAGGTGCTAGGATTACAGGCGTGAGCCACCACGCCTGACTCAATCTCCCTTTCTTTGTTTTTGAGACAGTCTCGCTCTGTGGCCCAGGCTGGAGTGGTATGGCTCGATCTTGATTCACTGCAACCTCCACCTCCTGGGATCAAGCAATTCTCCTGCCTCAGCCTCCTGAGTAGCTGGGATTACAGGCACGCACCCCCATGCTTGGCTAATTTTTTTCGTATTTTTAGTAGACAGGGTTTCACCATGTTTGTCAGGCTGGTCTTGAACTCCTGACCTCGTGATCTGCCCACCTCAGCCTCCCAAGGTACTGGGATTACAGGCATGAGCCACCGTGCCTGGCCCCAATCTCCCTTTCTTATCCAGAGTTGCAGCTGGGTATGTGGCTGTACAGCCAGAAGTCACATATCCTAGACTTCCCCGCAGCTAAACACTGCAGGGGAATTGGGGTCAGGCACCTGCCTGAGGCTCCTGGCTGGCCACTGGCCAGGAAGGTAGATCACCTGTGTGTGAGGTGGCCATACCCCTCATACCAGCGTCAAATCAGTAGCTTCCCAGGAGTGACAAAATGAGTCCAGGCACTGCTGGAAGTCACAGTGGCATCCCGCTGAACTCTAGCTAGGAGTTCATTCAGGGGTTGCAAATTCGAATTCAGGATTCTCAAACCCAGACTGCCACTCCTACCACTCACCCTCCCTGTGATTTCAGCAGCACCAAGTTTCCTGTATTAAATTCCTTTCTACTGTGGTTTCTGTGGGGCCATTGCTACAACAGGCCGCACTTTTGTGAAGAGTAGAAAAAGGTGAAGAAACACCTCTTCCTTAACACTCTTGTCATCTGTTAGAGAACTGGTGGCGTAAACATGTAACATTCTCGTGCAGTACCCAACCTGCCTAACTGTATGTGGCAGCCCTGACTTTCCATTTCCTGACCTAGGATTCCATTTCCTGCTGTGAATTGGGATAATATACAAAACTGCCAAAGCAGTAATTGTAACCCAAGTTTGAACAGTATCACTACACTATCCTGTGCTTCCCCAAGGTTGCAAACCTCAAAATGCCAAGAGGTCCAAAAACTCAGGATGGGCTGCTGAAGTGGAGGGAAAGGAACCATGAAGAGCAAGAAAATCAAACAGACAAATGATTGTGAAAAACCAAACCTCAAAAAACCACTTTAATTCCGGCCTAACAGCGCCAGGTGCAATGTCTGGGGACAGACTCTGGGTACAATGCTGTGTGGCGACCACTCACTCACACACGGCTCCAAGAAGGCCCCCAAGGGGGGACTTACCTTCAGGGGGCTAAGCCAAGGGGGAAAGGGGTGGCCCCAGAACGGGGGAAGGGCCAGGCATGGGGGGAAAAGGTGCTACTTCTTGGCAAAGGAGATCTTCATGGCGTTGTTCTGCGTGATCTTAAAGCCCTGCAGGGCATCACGAGCTGCCCCTGCCTGTACCTCATTGTCAAACTCCACGAAGGCGATGTCATGCCGCCCAGGGACCAGGCGGACCTCCTTGAAGCCAGGGAATCTGAAAGAGAATGACAGACCTCAGGGACTCAGCATTTCTCCCTAACATAATGGCATCAAGTGGACACAGGCCAGAAATGATGCCAAGTAGCCTCCAATGCACAGGACAGGGCCCCATTACTCAGAATTATCCAGCCCAAAACGCAGATAGTACTAAGTTGAAAAACTCTAATGTCAACATAGCATTTCATGAAAAATTTAAACACAAACACCCACGCAACTGCAACCTAAATCAAGAAACAGTACACAGCAGTCCCCTGGGCCCTTCCTAAATCATAACCCACCCGCCATACCAATAATGACTGATATCCTTTTTCCATTTTTATTCTTGTATTTTTAGGAGAGAAAGGGTTTCACCATGTTGCCCACGTTGGTCTCGAACTCCTGACCTCAAGTAATCCAACTGCCTCAGCCTCCAAAGATACCGGGATTACAGGCATGAGCCACCGCGCCCGGCCTTACCCTAACTTTTCTGATCTGCTGTTTCTAATTTCCCTCTTTTCATTCCATACTTCTTTCTCCATTAAGCAAACATCCTCACGTTTACTGGGTATCCTTTTTTCCATTGGCATTCTCACAAAATATACAGCTTTGTGGACATGCTGCACATGTGGTACTGTTCTTCTATATTTTTCAGGTTCTCACAATCTCCTCTTGGCACTATTATAAAGTTGCGCTCTCCGTTCTTCCAAGTGCCATGCAGTGCAGCATGGTGAGACGCTGCATGTAGCCCATCCCTTCTCCCAGACAGCCTTCAACTCCCCACCACAAACACTGTGATGAATGCTCCACTCACAGCCTCTGAAACAGAACCACCAGACGAACTCACCCACACGCACAACTTCACTCAACACCGGTGAACAGCCCCTCTACACATTGGCTGCACCGGACTCCACCCTGACACCAGGCACAACAGTTCACAAATCCCCATCTCCCACACTTGCTGTTTTTGAGCACGCTGGCTTCTGCCAGTCTTAACTAGTGTTCAAGGACATCTCAATGTAGTTTTACGTGTACCTTACCTTGCATGCCCCCATTTTCAGGGCTGGGAAAATGAGGCCCAGAGCCGGACTCCCTCAGCCCTCAATTAAGGCTGAAAAAAGCCGGCAAGCCCTGGCCATGGAGACCTTTCCAGCCTCATCCCCACGTCCCCCACAGGCCATGGGCCCAGCCACAGCCTCCTCCTTTCACATCTTTGGTCACTGTCCCTCCTGCAAAGCCTCACTTGGCTCAGAGCTCTGCTGGCAGAGTTCTGAGGCCTGTTTCCATGGAGATGCCTCCTGGCCCATCACCCTCCAGGGACCACCCAGCCACAGGCCCCACTTACTGATTGAAAAGCATGGACAGCATGAGCTCGTTGGTCTCCTCTGGCAGGTTGGTGAGGAATAAGATGTGATTCGGTGGATTCTCGGAAAGCTGCGAGGGTGTAGGGGAGTCGGTGAGCACAGGAGCCCTGAATCCAGTGGGAGACCCCTAGTGCTGCCCCTTCCTCCATCCCTCACACTGCTTGAATTCATTCTGGTACGTTCTCCCAACATACCACATATTGTTGCCTGTCTGCCTCCCACCTCTTTGGCCCTACAGACTGTGGGCCACAGGACAGCAGAGGTTTCTGTCTGTCCCTGCTGCAGCCCTACAGTGCAGAACGGGGCCTGGCACATAAGCAGGCGCTCAATAGCTCGTGGAACCAATCTAGGTGCTGGCACCACTCCAGCCTACCCTAACCTTCCAGACCCTCCCACCAGATGCCAATTCCTCTTTGCCCAGGGCCCACCCCCACTGCTACTTCCTCATTCAGTACCACCTTCTCAGGGGGCCTGCCCAGACCACCCAACCTACAACAGCCCCCAGATTGGTCCCTCTCTAGTTGTGTATTCTGACTATTTACATGAGACCTGGTGGGGTGGGACTAGATACTCACAGGCTGGGCAGGCGGCATCTGTCCCGGCATAAGCTGCTGCGGGGGCATGGCCCCTGGTGGGATCTGGCCAGGTGCAAGGCCTGGCGGTGGGATCATGCCAGGAGGCGGCATGTAGGGTGGCTGGCCCGGCATGTGGTGCATAATGCGGGGTGCCTGAGTCATCGGTGGCATGCCCTGTGGAGAGAGGGAGGACACAGTGTGGTTACAGCAGCCCCAGGAGGCACAGAAGAGGCCATCAGAGCAAACCCAGCAGGTGAGAGATATAAGGAAAAACAACCAGAAAGAGGTGAAAAAGGCACCCAGAGAGGGCTGGACAGAACAAAACAAACCCAGGGTCTAGTGGGATATTAAATCAGAAAGAGTTCAATGCTATTTGGGAGTTAAATGCTGGCAGAGTTCTGAGGTCTGTTTCCATGGAGATGCCTTCTGGCCATCACCCTCCAGGGACCACCCAGCCACAGAATGGGAGGAGGGAGGCTGAGGTAGGAGGATCGCTTGAGCACAGGTGGTCAAGACTGCGTGCAGTGAGCCCTGATTGTGCCACAGCACTCCAGCCTGGGAGGCAGAGCAAGACCCTGTATCTTAAGAAACAAAATCAAAAGAGGGGAGAGATGGAAAGGGACAGTCAGGGCAGGTGCAGAAAGAAATGTGTGGTAGGCCGGGTGCGGTGGCTCACTCCTATAATCCTAACACTTTGGGAGGCCGAGGCAGGCAGATTACCTAAGGTCAGGAGTTTGAGACCAGCCTGGGCAACATGGTGAAACCCCATCCCTACTACAAATACAAATATTAGCCAGGCGTGGTGGTGGGCACCTGTAATCCCAGCTACTACAGCGGCTGAGGCAGGAGAATCACTTGAACCTGGCAGGAGAAGGTTGGAGTGAGCCAAGAGTATGCCACTGCACTCTAGCCTGGGCAACAAAGTCTCTGTCTCAAACAAACAAAAACAAAAACCAAAACAAAGGAGGGCAGAGATGGAAAGGGACACTCAGGGCAGGTGCAGAACGAAACGCATGGCAGCAGGGGAAAGGGAAGACAGCAGATGGCAGGCAGCACACTCCGGCTGGAAACACAATCTGAAGTCAAAAGTAGACAGAAAACTAGGTGCAGTGAAGAGGAGAGAACTTAATAACAGGAGTCTACAGTAATCCAGACACCATCACCAACTTGGAGAAAGTGTGAGTGGCATCGAATAGAGCATCACCCAGAGCCACGAGACTCATGAAAGCCAGAGAGACATGGAGGTTCAGAGACCGAAGGAATGGGCCTGGTTCGTCCATCTTTTTTTTGTACTCAGTGCTTTTTGTATCCTGTTTGGAAAACAGGATGTTTCCACTTTTCATGCCCTCACCAAGGTCATTAAGACATTTTCCTGTTTTCTTCTAGAAACTTTATTGTGTGAGGGCCGGGTGCAGTGGCTCACGCCTGTAATCCCAACACTTCAGGAGGCTAAGGAGGGCGGATCAGTTGAGGTCAGGAGTTCGAGACCAGCCTGGCCAACATGGTGAAACTCCGTCTCTACTAAAAATACAAAAATTAGCTGGGTGTGGTGGCACGCGCCTGTAGTTCCAGCTACTCGGGAGGCAGGGGCAGGAGAATCGCTTGAACCCTCCTGGCGCTTGAACCCAGGAGGCGTTCTGCAGAGAGCTGAGATTGCACCACTGCACTCCAGCCTGGACTACAGAGCGAGACTGTCTCAAAAAAAAAAAAAAGAAAAAAGAGAAAAAAGAAGCTATATTTTGTGAGTTGTCACATTTGGATCTGCAATTCACTTCAAGTTATATTTTGCATATAGTATGAGATAGGGCTAATTTTTTCTCCTTGCAGATATCCAACTGCCCCACATCATGAACTAGGGGAAAAAATTCCTTTCCTTAGTCAAGTGCAGTGGTACCTTCATCACACATCAAGTAATTGTACAAGTGTGGCTGTGCCTAGACTCTTCATATCCTTTCCCCTTGGTCTGTCTTCCTACCCTTCTGCCAACTGTATATCATCCTGGTTGGTTGCTGCAGATTTTTTTTTTTTTTTGCACATAGACATGGGGGCATATGCCTGTGACCCAGCTACTTGGGAGGCCAAGGCAGAAGATCACTTGAACTCAAGAGGCAGAGGTTGCAGTGAGCCAAGATTGCACCACTGCATTCCAACCTGGGGAGACAGATTGACTGAGACTCTCTCTCAAAAAAAAAAAAGAAAAAGAAAAAAAAAGAGACAAGATGTCACTCTTTTACTCAGGCTGGAGTGCAGTGGCAAAACCATTGTTCACTGCAGCCTCGACCTCCGGTCCTCAAGCGATCCTCCCACCTCAGCCTCCTGAGCTGCTGGGACTACAGGAATGAGTCACCACATCCGGTTCTCTATTTTATTTTTTGTAGAGATGAGGTCTTGCTATTTTATGGAGGCTGGTCTTGAACTCCTGACCTAAAGAAATCCTCCTGCCGGGCGTGGTGGCTCACGCCTATAATCCCAGCACTTTGGGAGGCCAAGGAGGGCAGATCACGAGGTCAGGAGATCAAGACCATCCTGGCTAACAATGAAACAGGAGATCTAGACAGTGAAACCCCGTCTCTACTAAAAATACAAAAAAATTAGCCGGGCGTGGTGGCGGGCACCTGTAGTCCCAGTTGTTGGGGAGACTGAGGCAGGAGAATGGCGTGAACCCGGGAGGTGGAGCTTGCAGTGAGCCAAGATTACACCACTGCACTCCAGCCTGGGTGACAGAGCAAGACTATGTCTCAAAAAAAAAAAAAAAAAAAAAAAAAAAAAAAAAAAAGAAATCCTCCTATTTTGGCCTCCCAAAGTGGTGGGATTACAGACATGAGCCACTGGGTCTGGCCTGGTTGCTGGAGCTTCCCCCTGGTCATGCAGGTCCGGGTGCTTTATTATCCTCGCCTGGCTTAGCCTTGTCTTTCCACACATTTACAAAGAGCCAATCAGTGTCCAGTGTTTACCAAAATACCTGTTGGGATTTTGACTGCAATCACGTTGAATATTCATTAATTTGGATGGAACTGACCTCTTGACTATACTGAGTCCTTCTATCCATTGCTGAGTCTCTGATTTCTCCCAGCTACGTTCTGTGATTTCAGTGTAGTCGTTCTGCAAACCTTTTGTTGGATTTACCCCTCAATGCTACTTCTCAATGTGAAGTCTACTTATCTGTTACTGGCATATAAAAATAAAACTGGGGGTCGGCCATGGTGACTCATGCATGTAATCCTGGCACTTTGGGAGGCTGAGACAGTGAGTTTGAGATTAGCTTGGATGACACAGCTAAGCCCCGTCTCTACAAAAAATGCAAAAGTGAGCTGGGTGGGGTGGCACGCACCGGCAGCTCCAGCTGCTAGGGAGGCTGAGGCGGAGGTTGCAGTGAGCTGTGATGGCACCACTGCACTCCAACCTGGGTGACAGTGAGACCATGTCTCAAAAATAATATTAATAAATAATAAAACTAATTTTTTCCATATTGCCCTTATATCCAGCAACCTTTCTAAATGAAGTTCACTTATTAATCCTAACAGTTGCTTAGTAGACACTTGGACTTTCTACATGCACAATGAGTTACAAGACACAGGCGACAAAATCAAGGCCATGGAGAGAGCGAAACCAAGTCACAGCCATGAAGAAAGACCTTGAGAAACATTCACAAGGAGGAAACAAGCGTTTCAAGAGGATATAGCATCATCTAGGCGCTCAACACCCCAAAAGAGAGACACACATCTCTATAAGGAAACAGAAAGGAGGGGTCTGAAGCTCCAAGTGGAGAACTCTCCCCACCCTGTCCCAAAGCCAGTCCATGTGGCTGAGGAAGGCCTGGCAGTGGGAGGGCTGGTCTCCAGGGCCTGGCTTACCGGGACAGGCCCCTGGACAGCCCCCACCACAGGGGCAGCTCCCCCGCCTTGCACAGCCTTCTTGGTGGCTGGGGTCTCCTGGCTCTTGGGCTTCCTCTTCTCCCGCTTGCGGTCCCGCTCCACGAAGGTGCCTTTCATCTTGGCAATGATATCTGAGTCAGTCTTGGCGTACTGGATACGCTACCAAAACAGAGAGCAGAACGGGTTAAGAGCGTGGATTCAGAGCCCAATTGCCAACATTCAAAACTGGACCTTTATCAGGGGCCAGGTGTTGTGGCTCATGCCTGTAATCCTAGGCCTTTGGGAGACTAAAGGGAGTAGGTCACTTGAGGTCAGGAGGTGGAGACCAGTTTGGCCATTGCAACGAAACCCCATTTCTTTGTCTCTGTCTCTCTCTCTTTTTCTTTCTTTCTTTTTCTGAGACATTGTCTTGCTCTGTCACCCAGGCTAAAGTGCAGTGATGAGATCTCAGTTCACTGCAACCTCCACCTCCCAGGTTCAAACAATTCTGCCTCAGTCTCACTACTAGCTGGGATTACAGGCGCCCACCACCATGCCCGGCTAATTTTTGTATTGTTAGTAGAGACAGGGTTTCACCATCTTGGCCAGGCTGGTCTCGAACTCCAGAGCTCGTGATCCATCCGCCTCAGCCTCCCAAAACGCTGGGATTACAGGCACTAGCCACCGTGCCTGGCCGGGAAACCCCATTTCTACCAAAAATACAAAAATTAGCTGGGCATGGTGGCATGCACCTGTAGTCCCAGCTACTCAAGAGGCTGAGGCAGGAGGCAGGAGGCAGGAGAATCGCTTGAACCCGGGAGGCGAAAGTTGCAGTGAGCTGAGATCGCGCCTGTGCACTCCAGCCCAGGCGACAGAGCAAGTCACTGTCTCAAAAAACAAAACAAAACAAAAACAAAAAACAAAAAAATCAGACCTTATCAGGAGCTTACTGAGAAACACAGAAATATAAATATCTTGGCCTTAACCTCCTTGTCTGAAAAACGGGGATTATGATACCTCCCACTTCAAAGGACTGTTATGAGGACTAAATGAGTTAAAGTGCTTGGAACAGTACCTGACACACAATAAGTAAGTGTTCAGTAGAAAGGCTGTTGGTATTTTCAAGGGAAGCTGGAACAGCAATAAACGTCAGGCCAAAAGCCCGAGGAGACAATGCTAGGAGAGGAGGAGTGCAGTGCACGGGGATTTCCTATCACACAAGAATACACCTCAGTCTTCCAGGTTCAATCTCATTCACTTAGCTGTTTAAGAAGAACCTGCCAGATGCCAGGCACAATTCGAGGCTCTGGGAATAAAGCAATGAAAAAAATAGACAAAAACCCCTCTTTCATGGTGCTTATTCAGTAGGGGAAGGTATGTTAAACATTCTTAGTGTGGCACAGTAGCTCACGCCTGTAATCCTAGCACTTTGGGAGGTTGAGGCCGGCAGATTACTGGAGCTCAGGAGTTCGAGACCAGCCTGGGCAACATGGCGAAACCCTATCTCTACTAAAAATACAAAAATCAGCGTTTCCAGGGGAGATAGCATCGTCTATCTCATCAAAAATAAATAAATAAATAAACAAATAAAATAAATTTAAAAAAATTTTTTTAAGATTTCTTTAAATTTATTTTTATTTTTTGAGATATAGTCCTGCTCTGTCACCCAGGCTGGAGTGCAGTGGTGTGATATTGGCTCACTGCAACCTCCGCCTCCCGGGTTCAAGCAATTCTCCTGCCTCAGCCTCCCAAGTAGCTGGGATTACAGGTGCCAGCCATCATGCTCGGCTGATTTTTGTATTTTTGTAGAGACAGGGTTTCGCCACGTTGGCCAGGCTGGTCTCGAACTCCTGACCTCAGGTAATCCACTCGCCTCAGCCTCCCAAAGTGCTGGGATTACAGGCATGAGCCACCATGTCCAGCCAAATATACATATATATATACGTATTTTGAGACAGTCTCACTCTGTCACCCAGGCTGGAGAGCAGTGGCAGGATCTCGGCTCACTGCAACCTCTGCCTCCCAGGTTCAAGCAATTCTCCTTCCTCAGCCTCCTGAGTAGCTGGGACTACAGGCGCATGCTGCCACGCCCAGCTAATTTTTGTATTTTAGTAGACAGGGTTTCACAGTGTTGCCCAGGCTAGTCGCAAACTCCTGAGCTCAGGTAAACTGCCTGCCTTGGCCTCCGAAAGTGCTGGGATTACAGGCATGAGCCACCGCACTCCGCCAAAAAAAAGATTTTTAAAGGAGGCAAGGTGCAGTGGGAGCCTGGTCCAGTCTCATCTTGGTGAATGAACCCTAATATCCCCTCCTCTAATCCAGGCCCGCCCAGTCTCCTATAACATTTCACACACCCACACAGCCTCCGTACCCACAATGCTCACCATGGGCTTGTCATAGAAGGGGAAACCCTGCATGGAGCGCAGGGCGTTGGTGGCGCTGCTGACCTCCTTGAAGATGACAAAGGCCTGGCCCCTCATCTTTAGGCTCCGTGATACCAGGATATCCAGGATCTGGCCAAACTGGGAGAAGATGGCGTACAGGGACTTTTTTAGCTCTGCAGTGGGGAAAGAAAAGACCTCTGAGCTCCCCTTGTTAGAAGAAGCGCAGCCCAGATAGAAGACCATCAGCCAATTGACGGGCTACCCAGAATGCCTCGGGTCCATAATCTCTCAAGACCTAACAATCACAGAAGCGGCCAGGAACCACTCAAGTAGCCAAGTACACTCTTCTGTAAGATCTGCTTACAGAGAGCTGCTATATAACGAACATGTGCACATACATGCAAAGTGCTCAGGACAGCATCCGGTACATAGTAAAGACTCAGTAAATATGAGTGATTCTTTTCATTGCCACCAGCACCCTGACACAGGCCTGCATGACGTGGCCCTGGCAGATTTCCCCCAACTCATTCCTGCCCACATTCCACTGTGCTCCTGAGTCCCCAACCACACTGGCCCCTAGGTCTGACACAACAATTCTGCCCCAGGGCCTTTGCACTGGCTGCTCCCTTTACCTGGAACATCCCTCCCCTGAGATTTACATGGCGGCCGCCTTCTAGTCACCCAAGTCTCAGAGGAAACGTTGCCACCTCTGACCACCATGTCTAAATGTCTTCCCATGGCATTCTTACTCTACTTCCTTTTCTTGCATGACTATTTCCCGCCTCCTGTCATGGTACGTTAACTTGTCTATCTTGCCTGAGGAGCAATAAGCCTGTGCCATTTGTTTACTGCAGTATCTCCATGCCTAGCACAGACTCCATCACACATATTTATTTTTTTTTATTTGGCAACAAGGTCTCACTTTGTCACCCATGCTGGAGTGCAGTGGCATGATCATGATTCACTGTAGCCTCAAACTCCCGGACTCAAGCGATCCTTCCACCTCAGCCTCCTGAGTAGCTGGGACCACAGGTATATGCCACCATGCCCAGCTAACTTCTGGATTTTGTGCAGAGACAGGGTCTTGCTGTGTTGCCCAGGCTGGTCTTGAACTCCTGAGCTTAAGGAATTAGCCCACCTTGGCCTCCCAAAGTGCTGGGATTACAGGAGTGTGCCACCACACTTGGCTACAAACATTTGCCTACAGATACCATCAAGTGCTTTTTTTAGACAGGGTCTCCTTCTGTTGCTCAGGCTGGAGTTCAGTGGCATAATAGCTTACTGCAGGCTCGACCTCCTAGGCTCAAGCAATCTTCTCACCTCAGCCTCCCAAGGAGCTGGGACTACAGGCACGCAACACGACGCACGGCTAATTTTTTATTTTTTTGTAGATACAATCTCCTATGTTGCCCAGGTTGGTCTTGAACTCCTGGGCTCCAGTGACCCTCCTGCCTTGGCTTCCCAAAGTGCTGGGACTACAGGCATGAGCCATCGCACCCCCATCAAATGCTTTATAGAGGTAACTTCCTCACAGCAACCCCATTAAGTGGCAACTATGACTGTCCCAGTTTTACTCAAATGGAAACAGGTTCTCAGAGGATTCCTCACTGGACCAGTACAACAATCTGGAGGGCACAAGGGCATGGCAGAGCCCAGTCCACGAATTCCATCTGAATCCGGTACCACCACATCTCACCAGCAAAGGGCATCACTTGACAGCAAGTGGGATTCAAGGTCAACAAGGATGGACTCCCTCTCACCACTCAGGTCTGCAAAGGGTACCAATGTCTTATGCAAAGTAGATGGCTGAGATGGCCAAGCATGGTGGCTCACACCTGTAATCCCGGCACTTTGGGAGGCCGAGGTGGGCAGATCCTTTGCGCTCAAGAGTTCAAGACCAGCCTGGGCAATATGGTGAAACCCTGTCTCTACAAAAGATACAAAAATTAGCCAGGCATGGTGACGCATGCCTTATGGTCACAGCTACTTGGGAGGCTGAAGTGGGAGGATCACTCTAGCCTGGGAGGCAGAGGTTGAAGTGAGCCATGATCCCGCCACTGGACTCCAACTTTCTTTCTTTTTTTTTTTTTTTT
>NW_012098765.1:2384419-2392575 GCF_000951045.1 Mandrillus leucophaeus
CGGCCTCCCAAAGTGCTGGGATTACAGGCTTGAGCCACCGCGCCCGGCCAGCATGGTGGCTCATGCCTGTAATTCCAGCACTTTGGGAGGCTGAGGCAGATCACTTGAGGTCAGGAGTTCAAGACCAGCCTGGCCAAGACGGTGAAACTCCATCTCAACTAAAAAGGCCAAAAAAAAAAAAAAAGAAAGAAAAAATTAGCTAGTCGTGGTGGAGTGCGCCTGTAATCCCAGCTACTTGGGAGGCTGAGGCAGGAGAATAGCTTGAACCAGGGAGGCAAAAGTTGCAGTGAGCAGAGATTATGCCGCTGCACTCCAGCCTGGGCAACAGATCGAACGTCCGTCTCAAAAAAAAAATACGTTGAGCTGAAGCAGAAGCCACTTGGTAAAACAGATACTAGGCTAGGAAAGAAGCAAGAAAACGTGTGCAGGCTGGCTGGGGGCAGGGACAGCAGTCAAACTTGTTTTTAAGCAATTAGTCAAAAATTCTCCTGGGGGTAACATTTCTGGTTTTCTTCTCCATACTCCATCCCCATGAATCTCATTCAGACTTTACTCATTCCACTGGACTCTGGGCCTCTCTCTACTCTCCAGCCTCCTCTTGCCCATTCGCATTTACCCTCCACCGCTGGGAGGATAGTGCATCAGGGAGGCAACCAGGACAGGGAGGCAAGCTGGCTCCCTAACACCCTCAGGGCAAAGTCTGACGCCTCATAGCCACGAGCCTCATAGCCGCGAGCCACCAGTGCACATGAGCCACCAGTGCACAGCTCGCTGCAAGCTTCTCCATGATTTACAGGCCTCTAGGCCTCAGGCCCACAAAACTACTTGTAATACCCAGAATGTGCCAGGCTCTTTTACCCCTAAACATCTACACAAGCTGGCCCAAGTTAATAACACTCTTCTCCCTCAATGTAACATAAATACTGCTTCCTCTACCTGGCAGGCTCTCCAAAATGTCTCCTTTGCCAGGAAGCTGAATGGATCCCTCTGTCTAAGGTCCCAATCTCAGCCCTCAACACTCTAAGCTTCCTGCATGATGGCCCTGACTACTCTGGGCTGTCACTGTCCTAAAGAACCGGGGTTCCGGACGGGCACGGTGGCTCACGCCTATAATCCCAGCACTTTGGGAGGCCGAGGCAGGTGGATCACAAGGTCAGGAGTTCGAGACCAGCGTAGCCAAGATGGTGAAACCCTGTCTCTGCTAAAAATACAAAAATTAGCCGGGCATGGTGGCAGGTGCCTGGAATCCCAGCTACTCAGGAGGCTGAGGCAGAGAACTGCTTGAATCTGGCAGGCAGAGGCTGCAGTGAGCTGAGATTGCCCCACTGCATTCCAGCCTGGGCAACAGAGCGACACTCCATCTCATCTTAAAAAAAAAAAAAAAAGAACCAGCGTTCTATGTCACCAGTGTGTCCCCAGCACTGCCCAATAATGGTTGGGCACCACATTCTAAAAGCATATGCAAAATTTACATTCCTGGTTTTATTTTTTTTCTTTTTTTTTTGAGAGTCTCTATCACCCAGGCTGGAGTACAGTGGTGCAGTCTCAGCTCACTGCAACCTCTGCTTCCCAGGGTTCAAGTGATTCTCCTGCCTCAGCCTCCCGAGTAGCTGGGACTATAGGTGTGCGCCGCCACACCCAGCTGATTTTTGTATTTTTAGTAGACACGGGGTTTCACCATCTTGGCCAGGCTGGTCTTGAACTCCTGACCTCACATGATCTGCCCACCTCAGCCTCCCAAAGTGCTGGGATGACAGGTGTGAGCCAGTGCCCCGGCTGCTGGTTTTGCCTTCTTCAAGAGCAACTTCACTGGTGACCTCAAACTGAATCCCAGTAAGCTCCTTCAGTTCTCCTGACAATTTTCTTGAAGTGATAAGAGCTAACATTTATCCAGCCCTTACTAGCTGCCAGTTACCATAAAAAAGAAATACTGCAAGGTTTAGCTAATTTAATCTCACCCAACATCCATGCAAAAAAGGTAGTATGATTTTGCTCAGTTTTTAGATGTAGAAAATGAGATTCAATAAAGGTGATAATTTACTTGAGAACGTGAGAGGGTCTTTCCGATTTCAATAACTGAGTTTTTTTTTTTTCTTCCTTTTTTCAGATAGGTTCTTGCTCTGCCCAGGCTGCAGTGCAGTGGTGCAATCATAGCTCACTGCAGCCTCAACCTCTCTAGCTCAAGCGATCCTCCCACCTCAGCCTCCTGAGTAGCTGGGACCACAGACATACCCCACCCATGCCCAGCCTTTTTTTTTTTTTTTGTAGAGACAAGGTCTCGTTTTGTGGCCCAGGCTGATCTTGAACTCCTGTGTTTAAGTGATCCTCCTGCCTCTGCCACCCAAAGTGTTAGGCTTACAGGCCTGAGCCACCACACCCGGCCAAAAATTGGGTTCTTAAGCAAAATTCTATACTGGTGGCTTCAACCACTTTACTTGCTATGTGACCCTGGGCAAGTCACATAACCCTGTCTCGGTTTCTTTTTCCTTTCTTTTTTGAGACGGAGTTTCGCTCTTGTTGCCCAGGCTGTAATGCAATGGTGTATCTCGGCTCACTGCAACCTCCGTCTCCCGGGTTCAAGCGATTCTCCTGCCTAAGCCTCCAGAGTAGCTGGGATTACAGGCATGCGCCACCACCACGCCTGGCTAATTTTGTATTTTCAGTAGAGACAGGGTTTCTCCATGTTGGTCAGACTGGTCTCGAACTCCCGACCTCAGGTGATCCGCCCGCGTCGGCCTCCTAAAGTGCTGGGATTACAGGGGTGAGCCACCGCGCCCTGCCTCAGTTTGTTAGTTGAGGAATGGGAATAACAACAGCCTTCTTCCTACAAGCTTGTTGTGAGAATTAAATGTAATCAAGATTTATATAAAGCACACAGACCAGCCCATGATACAGAGCGTTAGCCACCATTATGGCACATTTTCATTGTGAGCTGATCACTGAAAAAGCCGGTGACCAAGAAAGCCCCAGTCCTTGCCCTCACGGAGCTCAAAGGCCACTGGGAGGAGAGAGAGCCCCACGACAGCTCAGAGGAATCAGGGCGTGATGGGAGATGGCCTCAGCGTATGGGAAGTCAGCGGCAGCCACGTGAAGGGACAAGGGAAGGCTTCCTGGAGGAAGGGTCCTGTGACCTCAAACCTTGTAAGATGAGCAACAGTGACCAGGTTAAAGGGCAGAGTGTAAGATGAACTAATGGAGCGTTGAAGACAGGAAGTAGTTTGTGTAAAGGCCAAGGGGTTAACTCGAAGTTTGGCTGGAGGAAAGAGAAGCGGATGCAGGGGGTGGAAGAGGGACCAGCCCGTGCGGGACAGTCTGGAGTCCGGACTATCCCGAGAACTCACCATCCTTCTTGATCTTCTCATTGAGGTTGTTGATATAAATAGTGTGGTTAGGGCGGGTCTCGGGAACTGCCATGGAGTGAAGTGTTGAGGTAAGGCTTAAAGGAGGAAAAACGTGACTTTAGCCCTGGGTTTCGCCAAATCCTTTGTCCCACCGTTGGCTGCTCAAGGAGCTTCCTCCCAAAAGGAAGTCAGGTAAGGCGGGAGTAGGGGGAAGGACCGAGGGAAAGCGCGGGCAACAAAGCGTGCCTAGGACCCGCTTCTCCAGCCCGCGTGCAGAGGGAACTCTCGAGAGATTTACTACGACTTCCAGGATGCTCTACGCGACCCCGTGGGCGGAGCGCCCTAAATGGCGACTCCCATTGGCCCATGCATCCGAAGGGCCGTCCTGGAGAAAAACCCGGATGTGGGAGCCAGTATAGAAAAAAGAGGACAGGTCTTGGACAGCCTGGCCTCGAGCGGCAAGTTTCCTCAGACGGGCCCAGGAAGGCCCGGACGCCAAGCGTACCGCTCGCCCGCCGCCGACGGTCGTTTGCACCCGAGGTTACCTTCCGACAGGACCGCAGTTCTCTCAAGCGGCGCCTGCTACTTTCCTGAGACCAAACCACAAAGCTTTCTCTCCTGGCACCGCCCCTGCCTTTCTGCCAGGCAATCTCCGCGCGGAAACGCAGTAACTTGACCAATCAGAACAAGTCTCGTTTCTGGGCTCAGCTCTTGCCAATCAAAATGATATTTGAGTTCCCGCCTAGGTAGAAAAACCCCGCCCGACTCCCTGAAAGCCCACCTCCTTCCGTGACTCCCGGGTCTACGGACCAATCAGTGAAGGTCACTAGTATTTTGCCAATCGGTACGCGTCTGGCGCTGTGGTGTCTTCCGGAGGCAATCCTTTTTGAAGTCCCGCCTCTTCCCCCCAGAGGTGCGTTTTCTGTCACGTGATCGCCAAATGGGCGGGCACTGTTGCATGTGATACCACGTGATATGGAAAAAGCAGTGTGCGGGGGCCGCCATTTTCCGGGAGTGGGAGGTGTACCTTACTTCCTGACTCCCTTCCCTTTTCCACCGGTTATCACGGCGCCCACCGGCCTCTGATCTCTGAGTCTTCTCCAACCCACAGACGTTTTTGTTGCTCTGGTTCCGGGACCTTCTCCACAACTAGGCCATTTTTCCTGCCAGGTGTCCATTTTGACCTCTTGACCTCTGACTCAAAGGTCAGCCCAAAGGTTCCAAACTCGGGTCTGGGATGTGAGGGGGTAGTGAACTTAAGTTCTCCGAATCTTTAGCCCTGGGCTCCTAAGTCGCACCCTTAAGGCACCTCAGTTTAGGTCTGAGTCTTCATATCCCAAACTTACTCATGTGTTTCCACATCTAGCCCCAAAGAATGAGTTAACTCCTACTAACTGTCCACCTAAGACTCCCGAGGTAACCCAACCGGTACCACAGATCCGGTTCCGGATTTAAGGACCCCACCCTGTTAACTGTAAGGTGCCTTATGACTTGAGTCACCCTCACAATTCCTGCTCCCATGGTTTCAAATATTAGCTGTGGTCCTTTCACAGCCACTGCTCAGCCCCCAGATTCTGGAACTCAGCTCGTAAATTTTTAAAATTTCCATCCCTGAGACCGTTCTCTGTTGGAGGATCCTTCCCTCCCCGCCTTCTGAACCTCTCAGCCCCTCCTGTAGACCCCAAAATGACTTCTTCATGTTCTCCTCCCCTAAAGCCATCAATCCCTCCTCCAAGAACCCCTGTAACCCAAGCCAGCAGCATTCCATCTCCTCCTCTACCCCCAAGTCCCCTGGACTTTTTAGCTATACCATCCCCTCCCTGGAGTCAGCAGACCGCTGTTCCCCCACCGCCCCCACTGCCTCCTCCACCCGCTGCCACGGGGCCTGCTCCCCCTCATGTCTTCGGCCTGGAGAAGAGCCAGCTCCTGAAGGAGGCCTTGGAGAAGGCTGGCCCGGTCCCCAAGGGCAGAGAAGATGTGAAGAGGCTCCTGAAACTGCACAAGGACCGGTAGGGTCTCCATGCCCCACCCACCACCCAGGCTCTGCCCTAGTGGCTTCTCCACACATCACTTCAGCCATTTCCTTTTGGGGGGGGGGGCGGTTCCCGTGTCCTCATGATCAAACAGCCTGACTACTTAGGTCCCCCGCCTAGATCCCGTCCATGGTGGTGTGCCTCCAGCAATGAAAAAAGCTGTCCTCACAAGTGCCCAGTCCATGCTGGGTGCGTTGGCTCATGCCTGTAATCCCAGCACTTTGGGAAGCCGAGGCAGGTGGATCACCTGAGATCAGGAGTTGGAGACCTGCCTGACCAATATGGTGAAACCCCATCTCTACTAAAAATACAAAAATTAGCCGGGTGTGGTGTCATGCGACTGTAGTCCCAGCTACTTGGGAGACTGAGGCAGGAGAATCGCTTGAACCCCGGAGGCAGAGGTTACAGTGAGCCAAGATTGTGCCACTGCACTCCAGCCTGGAAGACAGAGCGATACTCTGTCTCAAAAAAAAAAAAAAAAAGCAAGTGCCCAGTCTAGTGGGGGAAACAGATCCCTCCACCCCTCCAGACAGTGACAACCCAGAGTGGACAGGGCTGTCATGACAAAGCCCAGAGGGGTGTATGACCCAGGCTGGGGAGTCAGGGGGAGCTTCTTGGAGAAGGGGAACCCTGAGTGCTGTTGAGCAAGTCGTGCAAATGCTGTGTGATGAGAGTAACCAGCTGTGCAGGGTCCTGGAGTGAAATGAGGACATGTTCTATTCAAGGAACTGCAAATATGTCCTTAACTTGCTAGGAAAAGTGGCAAACATGAGGCTGTGAAAGCGGCAGAGCCAGCCCACGCAGGACAGAGCAGGCTCTGCGAAGGGACTGGGACTTTCCTGAGGGCATGGGGGAGCCCTGGAGAGGCTCTGTGCAGGGAAGGAGGCGTCCTGTGGAAGTGGTACTTAGGAGCCTTGAGAAAACTGGGACATCCAGGGACCCAGGTTGTAGGGGAAAGGAGAGCGCCAGACCTGGGCTGGGGCTGTGAGGCTGAGGTTTAATGATTGCCTGGCTGAAAAGAGGGAGAAAAGACTTGCCCAGACTCACATTGAAACTCCAAGATCTCTAGACACGTTTTTGTTTTTTTTTTTAATGGGGTTTCTCTCTTTCATCCAGGCTGGAGTGAACTGGCGTCATCTCGGCTGACTGCAGCCTCTGCCTGCCCACCCCCGTTCTCCCCGTTCAAGCTATTCTCCTGCTTCAGCCTCCCGAGTAGCTAGGATTACAGGTGCCCACCACCACGCCCAGCTAATTTTTGTATTTTTAGTAGAAACAGGGTTTGTCATGTTGGCCAGGCTGGTCTCGAACTCCCCACCTCAGGTGATCCACCTGCCTCAGCCTCCCAAAGTGCTGAGATTACAGGCGTGAGCTACCGCACCCAGCCTGCGGACACATTTATAATCTTCTCTAAATGCCCACACTGAGATGAGGCAAATTTAATGCAAATTATAGCCACCCTTTACTGAGTGCCTACCCTATGTCAGGCGCTGTTCTAAATGTTTAAATATTAATTTATTGAATCCTCTCAACAACCCCATGAGGTAGAAACTGTTTTTGTCTCATATTCCTGATGAGAAAACTGAGGCTCATAGAAGTGAAGCCCTTTAGCTATAGTGCAAAAAAGAGGAAGAGTCCAATCTGAACTCTGGTGGCAGGGCTCCAGGCTGTTTGTTTGTTTGTTTGTTTGTTTGTTTTGGGGACAGGGTGTTGCTCTGTTGCCCAGGATGGAATGCAATAGCTGTATCACAACTCACTGCAACCTCAACCTCCCAGGCTCAAGTGATCCTCCCATCTCAGTCTCCAAAATATCTGGGACCACAGGTATGCACCACCATCCCCGGCTAATTTTTTGTACATATATATATTTTTTGTAGATATAGTCTCGCTGTGTTGCCCAGGCTGGGTCTTGAATTCTTAGGCCCAAGCAATCTTCTTGTCTTGGCCTCCCAAAGTGCTGGAAGTATAGGCGTGAGCCACTGCACCCAGCCTGGCTCCATGCTTCTTATTTTTTTTTATTTATTTAGAGACGGAGTTTCGCTCTTGTTGCCCAGGCTGGAGTGCAGTGGCATGATCTTGGCTCACTGCAACCTCCGCCTCCCGGGTTCAAGTGATTCTCCTGCCTCGGCCTCCTGAGTAGCTGGGATTGCAGGCACCCGCCACCATGCCTGGCTAATTTTTTGTGTTTTTAGTAGAGACGGGGTGGCGTCATGTTGGCTAGGCTGATCTCAAACTCCTGACCTCAGGTGATCCACCTGCTTCGGCCTCCCAAAGTGCTGGGATTACAGGCGTGAGCTGCCACGCCCATCCTCCATGCTTTTAATCATACTTATGTGGTATCATCTTTCATCGGGAGGGTACCCTAAACTGGGAACCACGAGCTCTGAGTCCATACCACCCCCACAACCGAACCGAACCTTGCCCTCTTACCAGCCTTGGGATAGGAATAATAAGCATGGGCCGGACACAGTGGCTCACACCTGTAATCCCAGGACTTTGGGAGGCCAAGGCAGGCAGATCACCTGAGGCCAGGAGTTCGAGACTAGCCTGGCCAACATTGCAAAACCCCATCTCTACTAAAAATACAAAAATTAGCCAGACATGGTGGCACACACTTGTAATCCTAGCTACTCAGGAGGCTGAAGCAGGAGAATTGCTTGAACCTGGGAGGTGGAGATGGCGGTGACCCAAGATCACACCACTGTACTCCAGCCCAGGCGACAGAGCAAGACTCCATCTCAAAAAAAAAAAGGAAGCCAGGCACGGTGGCTCATGCCTGTAATCC
>NW_012098765.1:2393935-2405938 GCF_000951045.1 Mandrillus leucophaeus
AAAAAAAAAAAAAAAAAAAGGAATGAATCCCCCAGGGCCAGACTATCGGAGTGGCCTCCCCCAGGGTACATCACTATCAAGGTGATGTCTTAGGCCTTAAGCATGTTGTTACCTGGTTTTATTCAAAGTTTAGTTAAGGGATTTTCACTGTTGAACAGCCCAAGAAACAGACTTGAAGGGAAAAACAAATCACAGAGTTTGGAGCCTGGGCAACATAGCATGACCTCATCTCTACTAAAAATAAAAAGAGTCAGGCGTGGTGGTTCACGCCTGTAATCCCAGCACTTTGGGAGGCCAAGGTGGGTGGATAACCTGAGGTCAGGAGTTGGAGACCAGCCTGGCCAACATGGTGAAACCCCATTTCTTCTAAAATACAAAATTAGCTGGGCGTTGTGGCGTGCACATGTAAGCCCAGCTACTTGGGAGGCTGAGGCAGGAGAATCGCTTGAACCCAGGAGGCAGTGAGCTGAGATTGCACTGTTGCACTCCAGTCTGGGCAAAACGAGCAAAACCCTGTCTCAAAAAAATAAAATAAAATAAAATAAAAAGAACTAGCTGGACGTGGTGGTACATGCCTATACTCCCAGCTACTCAGGAGGCCGAGGCAGGAGGAATCACTTGACCCTGGGAGGTCGAGGCTGCAGTGAGTTTTGATTGCATCATTGCATTCCATCCCGGGCAACAGTGCAAGAAAAAAAGAGCTGGAGATGGAGATACCACTTTGAGAAATTTCCTCAGATACACCTGGTTGCAAAGTGCTACCCTTTACTCCTCACCCTTCAATAACAGAGAGAGAGCAGGGAGCAGGCAAGCAGAAGGACCATTCCCATGAACCAGATGAGGAAACTGAAGCTTAGGAAGGGGAAGTCAGTGACTGAACCAGGAGCCTCCTTCAGCCTTAGGACAGCCAGGCCTGTGTTCCTTTCATCGTCCCTGGATACCCCACTCCCAGCCAGACCTCAGGGTTGGGGGTGCTTCAGAGCTGGCTCCCTGGTGACTGAGCGCGGCTCTGCTTCAGGTTCCGAGGTGACCTGCGGTGGATCCTCTTCTGTGCAGACCTGCCGTCCCTCATCCAAGAAGGCCCTCAGTATGTGCCCTGATGCGGGACCCCCCCAGCCCCTTTGCTGCCCTTACTCTGCCTTGCTGGGCTTCTTAAGGACTGATGTGGAAAAGAGGAGTGGATTGTCCCTGCCGGGAGGAGGAGGGAAGGAAAGGGGGAACTTTCCACTCGGGCTTCTGGGTATCTGCATAGTAAACATAGTTGGAACATCCGAGGAATGAACGAATGAACCTGGTCCAACTCCACCTTGGCTCCTCCTGCCAGGAAGCTCAGGTGACCTCTCCCCACCCTTCTACCCCCAGCCCTTCAGCCTTGGGCTCTCCCCTGAAGGGGAGTCAGGTCTCCCTTGCTGGCCTGGGAGGAGGGGGGGACTCCTCCAGGGCAGCAAACCTGTTCCCCAACTCCAGCTTCCAGGTGAGGAGGCTGTGACATACGATTGACAGGCTGGGCCTCTCTGTCCCCAGATGCGGGCTGGTGGCCTTGTGGATGGCAGGTACTCTCCTGTCGCCCCCCAGTGGCGTCCCCCTGGAGAGACTCGTGCAGGTGGCCACGGAAAGAGGCTACACGGCCCAGGGAGAGATGTTCTCAGGTGAGCTGGGTGGCTGCGTGCTCCATCACCTCTTCATGAGGCTGGGACCGGAGAGGCTGGGTGGGGTGCTGGCAGCCGTGTGTCAGGGTGTCTTGTTCCATTCTTCGGGCCCTTCCCACTGCCCAGTAGAGCAGAGAGGTTACAAGATGGACTCGAGCTGGCTGCACGGGTTGCAAACCCAGCTCTGTCACCTCTTCGCTGTGGCCATGGACAAGCCCCTGACGCTTTTAGTGCCTCATTTTCTTCATTTGTACCAATGGGTGGAAGGTCATGGTGAGGGTCGGAAGCATTGCCCACTGTGAACCCTCGGCACGGTGCTGGGCACACGCAACAAGCCCCCTCTGTGTGCTCTCGCCATGCAGTGGCCGATATGGGCAGGCTGGCTCAGGAGGTGCTGGGCTGCCAGGCCAAGCTGCTCTCTGGCGGCCTGGGCGGTCCCAACAGAGACCTCGTCCTGCAGCACCTGGTCACCGGACATCCCCTGCTCATCCCGTATCCCAGGGCCTTGGAGGGAGGAGGACAGGGGTGGCGAAGGGTGGGTCCCAGGGCCATGCTATCGTTTTTACCTTAATGCCAGCACCAGCTACGACGAAGACTTCAACCATGAGCCGTGTCAGAGGAAGGGCCACAAGGCCCACTGGGCGGTGAGCGCAGGTGGGTTCCCCCTCCTTTGTCTGCACCCCTCATCCTGGGTCTCCCTGGCCTCCATTAACCCTCCTGACATTCTCACTCCTTGTGCTGGTGTCTCCCCAGCCAGGCTGGGCACTTAGCATAGCACCGGGCAGGCTGGGCCCCAGGTGTCCGCCAGTTGGAGCTTCTACAAATGGAAGCTCAGAGCATAGATTTCAGGATCAGAACGTCTGGGCTCCAGACCTGGCGCAGCCTCTTCTAGGCTCTGTGACTCTGGGCAGGTATCATCACCTCTCTGGGCCGTTCCTTTCCCCATCTGGAAATCAGGGGTAACAGTAGCACCCTCCTCATAAAGCTGCCTTGTAGGCATAGCACGCAGCACTCAGAACAGGGCTTGGCCAGACGCAGTGGCTCACGCCTGTAATCCCAACAGTTCGGGAGGCCGAGGCAGGTGGATCACTTGAGGTCAGGAGTTTGAGACCAACCTGGCCAACATGGTGATACCCTGTTTCTACCAAAACTACAAAAATTAGCCGGGCGTGGTGGTGTGTGTCTGAAATCCCAGCTACTTGGGAGGCTAAAGCAGGAAAATCGCTTGGATGTGGGAGGTGGAGGTTGCAGTGAGCTGAGATGGCGTGGGTGACAGAGCAAGACTCCGTCTCAAAAAAAAAAAAAAAGAAAACAGGGCTTGGCATGTGGCACGTCTCTGTATGCATTACCAGCACCGTCTTCATCATTCCCCTGCCTGAAAGAAGACCAGGTTGGTCCACGTCAGGAGGTGCGGGGGAGGCTCCATTCAGCTTCTTCATGGCTGTGTGGTCTTGACAGCTTCTCTTGGATCCTCTTCCCTAGACAGCTGGAGATGACCGGGTGACGGCATTTGCTCCATCTCATGCTGCCTCCCCCCCTCCCCCGTGCTGTCAGGCCAGGGGAGGCAAGACTTAAAACGCGTACAGCTTTGGAGCCGGATGCTGTGGTGGGACCACATCCCAACCCACTGGTCACCAGTAACGTCACTGTAACCTAGGAATGGCAGCTGCACCCACCCTGGAGGGATGGGAGGGGGCGGAACTTAGCCCCAGCACCTGGTCCTGGCTCAGTCACTGCCACTCACCACTTTCTCCTCTCCCCCAGGGGTCCTGCTGGGTGTTCGGGCTGTGCCCAGTCTCGGCTACACTGAGGACCCTGAGCTGCCAGGTCTGTTCCACCCAGTGCTGGGCACGGCCTGCCAGCCACCATCCCTGCCGGAGGAGGGCTCCCCGGAAGCTGTCTACCTGCTGTCCAAGCAGGGCAAGAGTTGGCATTATCAGCTGTGGGACTACGACCAAGTCCGGGACAGCAACCTGCAGCTGACGGACTTCTCACCCTCGCGGGCCACCGACGGCCGGGTGTACGTGGTGCCCGTGGGTGGGGTGCGGGCTGGCCTCTGTGGCCAGGCCTTGCTCCTCACACCGCAAGACTGCAGTCATTAGCTGGGGCTGCGGTCCCAGGCTGCAGCCTAGCTCGCTCACCATTTCAAGTGTGCCCCTACTTCTCCCTCTGTGTGATGGCCCCAAGGTTTAAGCTGGGTCTCAAGGGCCTCCAGCCCAGGGATCCTTCATCAGGGCCACCCCCACTCCATCTCTCCCAAGCCTGGGCATCGTCCCAACCCCAGGCCCACCCCCTGCAGTATTGAGCACCAGCTGGTCCCTCTAGGGAGAGACTGACGGCAGCCCAGACCCTGCGGCCTGCCTCTCCCACCTGAATGTTGCATCCGTCCGTTTCTTACTAGGGACCGCCTCTGTCACCTCACGAGACATCTAAGGAGCCTGGGCCCTCTGCTGCTCACAGGACAGGGACACTGAACTGCGCCAGCCTCAGCTCACCCCCCTTAGCCCAGGCTCTTCCTCACACTTGCCACCTACCAGTCATACTGGCCTTTCAGATCCCTGAAGTGTTCAAATCCCCGGAGCACTGAGGCCCACCCCAGCCCTCTGCTGAGGATCGTTCCGTAACTTCTCCATCGAGGCTCAGGTATCACTACCTCAGGGAAGAGTCCCCAGCCCCAGTCAAGACACCCCCCGCCCCCGGAACCTCGTATCTTCACAGTTTTAAAGCCCATCCGGGAGCAGTTACCTGTGCCAGCCCCTCTACCTGTGTTAGCAGGTCTGACAACCTTGTAAGGGGGGTGCTAGATGGACCCGATTTGACAGATGGCAAGACAGGCCTGGAGAAGTAGAATCGCTGGCCTGAGGTCACATGACTAGCACGTGGCAGGGTCAGGATGCAAGCTAGGTAGTTAGTGTCTCTCAGCCAGGCTGTCTCCTGGCTCCCTGAACATTATGGTGCTGACCACAAACTTTCCTATCCACCCATATAAACATCTAGTGAGTGTGTGTGATTACTAGCTTCGTGAATACCTGACCTCTCCACTCTGAAGTAGGAGGAACAGGCCTGTCTGGATCACTTCTCTGTCCCTAACCAAGCCTGTGTCATTTAGGGAAACTATACAGAGCAGTGTTGCCTTTTTTTTTTTTTTTTTTTCTGAGATGGAGTCTCATTCTGTCATCCAGGCTGGAGTGCAGTGGCGTGATCTCGGCTCACTCCAGCCTCCACTTCCCAGGTTCAAGTGATTCTCCTGCCTCAGCCCCCAAGTTGCTGGGATTACAGGCATGCACCACCATGCCTCGCCAACTTTTTGTATTTTTAGTAGAGACAGGGCTTTGCCATGTTGGCCAGGCTGGTCTCGAACTCCTGACCTCAACTGATCTACCTGCCTCGGCCTCCCAAAGTGCTGGGATGACAGGTGTAAGCCACTGCGCCAAGCCACAGTGCAATATTTGTAACCAGTGATCAGGGTAAAGAGGATGTGTGTCCACCATCCCAGCCCTGAGCAGCCTGCCTGTGCATCCCCCATCCCAGCCAGGGCTTGGAGCAGCCTTGGTCACTACTGTGTCCCCTGCATTGTAACCCATCCAGGCACAAGAATAGCCGCCCAGTGAGCGCCAAGTGAGTGAAACAGCCTGCTTGGAGCCTGCCTCTTTCCCAAACTGCTCATTATCCTGTTACCCCACCCAGCCCAAGTGCCCAAATACACTCCAGATGCAAAATAAAAAGCTCTACAACATTGGCTCTGAATGTCCTGTTTATTGGGGTGTTGTCACTGGCAGGAGGCTCAGCAGAGCCATTCTGCCCCCTGCTTCCCAGTACTACCCCGTGCAGCAACTGCCTCTCATATAAATAAGTATCAAGATGGTCAGTAGAAAAGGAGAGCGTCTCCTCAGCCCTGGAAGAAAGTGTGGGAGCTTCAGCTTAGGGAAGAGGTAGGTGCCTGTCCACCAGCCCAGCCTCAAGGGCCAGGAAGACCTGGCTATGCATGCTGGAGGGGCCTTAGCCACACCCCAGGGTTCTATAGTCTTTGGTTTGAATCAGGCTGCAGGCCAGGGTCGTGGCTGGCAGCCCCACCCACCCTGTGCCTCTGACACACACCCAGTGCTTTTCCCTGCAGCGGCCTGGGATGGGATGGGGCCCTCCTGAGTGCAGCAGCTCTTGAGTCGCAGGGGGAGGCCCACTTTCCCAGCCTCTGAACCTCCTTTCTGCCACTGCAGTTTGCTAGGAGAAAGGAGAGAGAAGCCTGGGGGTCAGGCAGGAGGTGGAAGTCCTGAGGCCGGATCTGGTGCACAGAGGAGTGAAGTACTGTCACAGTGCTGGCACAGATGTGGCGGTGGTTTGGGTCTGCAGGAGATCAGCAGAGTCCTCTGAGGGGCATGGAGGATCCCACAGGGCTACAGCAGGGCAGGATACTGCCCAGTGGTATCAGCCCTCAGGCTGCGTCCAGTCCCATGGGGTTATGCCCTCTGAGTCTCTTGTCGCTCAGCACTGAAACGGCTCTCCGGTGAAGATGTGGACTGTCACTCTCCCTAGATGGTCCAGCAGCGCCTGCATCTGTTCACCAACGATGCCTGACCCGCTGAGGCACCACAGATGAACCCAACCCAGTCCCAGACCTCAGCCAGCTGGCAGCCTGGAGGCTGACAGGGAGGCAGGTTAGAAGTGATTCATGTGTCCACAGGCACCCTGTCATGCCACACCCTGTGACATCTGAACTGAATGCTCTCAGGGCAGCCCCTCAGAAGCCTTCCCAGCAGATCGGGGGACCCCGTTCTGGCTTTTCTGACTCATTGCCTCATCGTGTTCCTTCCAGGTCCCCATAGCCCCTGCATCATGATGGGGCCAGGTGCTACCTGATCTCCCAGGGCCCTTCAGACCTTTCCACGTTGGTCTCGTGTGGCACATGACACAATCTCTCCCGTCCCTGGAGGCCAGCTCCCCCGTGGCCAATCTCAGGCCCCCCATGGCATCTCAGGGCTCCTCCAGCCAGACTGGCACCATCCAATTAAACCTGGCGGTGGCTGAGCAGCTCAGCTCTGTGCCAGCCCCTGCAGGAGGCAGATCATGTTGTCCAGGCCCCAGAGGTAGCCGTCCTCACGGTTGCCCTCAGCCCAGGGCAGCCTGTGGCTGAGCGTCTGGTGGTCGGGCAAGGCCACCGTCTTGCCGAAGTCGATCATCCAGACCTTGGCCAGGCCGGTGTGGTCGTGCACGAAGAGGAGGGAGCTGCCTACCACCTGCCGGGGGAGAGACGGGAGGTTAAGGAAGGAGCAGGCACTGGCCAAGATCCCTTCCTGACAGGCAGCAGAGCTGGGTGGCTGACAGCATGAACCCTGGAGCCTGGCTACCTGATTCAGCTCCTGGCTATGCCACCTCCTGGCTGTGCAGCCTTGGGCAGGTGTCTTAACCTCTCTGTAGTTCTGCGTCCTCATATACAGAGTAAGAGTAATACAGTTAGTCCCCAGTCAGTCATTTCATTTTCTTTGGTTTTAGTTACTCTCAGTCAACTGTGATCCAAAAATATTAAATGGAAAATTCCAGAAATAAACAATGCATTAAGTTTTAAGTTGCATACCGTCCTAAGTACTGTGATGAAATCTCGTGCCATCCTGCTCCATACCACCTGGGATGCGAATCATCCCTTTGTCCAGCGTGTCCATGCTGTATCTGCCACCCACCCACGAGTCACCTAGGAGCCACCTTGGTTATCAGACTAAGAAAACACAGTCTATAGTTCAGTACTATCCACAGTTCGTGGCATCTGCTGGGGGACCGGAAGAGATCATCTGAGGACAAGGGGTTGACTGTAGGATCATTTACCTCAGAGGTTGCTGGGCATGTTATATGTATGAATTAATCTACATTAAGTGCTTAAGACAGTGCTTGGTACATAGCAAATACACAACAAATGTTCAGTGTGAGGCATGATCAAAATGCACTGCAGCCTTGACCTCCTGGACTCAAGCCCTCCTCCTGCCTCAGCCTCCTGAGTAGCTGAGGCTACAGGCATGCATCACCATGCCTTTGGTTTTTTTTCTTCTTTTTTTTTTTGAGACAGAGCCTCACTCTGTTGCCCAGGCTGGAGTGCAGTGGCACGATCTCAGCTCACTGCAACCTCCACCTGCTGGGTTCAAGTGATTTCCGGCTAATTTTTGTTGTTGTTGTTAAGATGGAGTCTCGCTCTGTCGCCCAGGCTGGAGTGCAGTGGCCGGATCTCAGCTCACTGCAAGCTCCGCCTCCCGGGTTCACGCCATTCTCCTGCCTCAGCCTTCAGAGCAGCTGGGACTATAGGCGCCCGCCACTAAGCCTGGCTAATTTTTTGTATGTTTTAGTAGAGATAGGGTTTCACCATGTCAGCCAGGATGGTCTCGATCTCCTGACCTCATGATCCGCCTGCCTCAGCCTCCCAAAGTGTTGGGATTACAGGCGTGAGCCACTGCTCCTGGCAGTTTTTTTTTTTTTTTTAAATATAAGGCCAGGCAGAGTGGCTCACGCCTGTAATCTCAGCACTTTGGGAGGCTGAGGCAGGCGGATCACGAGGTCAGGAGATTGAGACCATGCTAGTCAACATGGTGAAACCCTGTCTCTACTAAAAATACAAAAATTAGCCGGGCATGGTCGCGGGCACCTGCAGTCCCAGCTACTCGGGAGGCTGAGGCAGGAGAATGGCATGAACCCAGGAGGTGGAGCTTGTAGTGGGCCAAGAGTGCACCACTGCACTCCAGCCTGGGTGACAGAGCGAGACTCCGTCTCAAAAAAAAAAAACAGAGACAAAGTCTCACTGTATCGCCCAGGCTGGTCTCGAACTCCTGAGCTCAAGCGATCCTCCCACCTCAATTGCCCCAAAGTGCTGGAATTACAGGCATGAGCCACTGTGCCTGGCCTTTGCTAAGCCACAGTGCAAACTCAAATGCCTTCAGGATCCAGAATGAGTGAGGAGAGCCTGGCAGAGACTAAAGAATTGGATCGTGTGCTGGTCATGGTAGTGCACACTTGTAGTTCCAGTGACAGGTGGTCCAGGCAGGAGGATCACTTGAGCCCAGGAGATTGACACTATCGTGACCTATGATTGCGCCACTGCACTCCTGCCTGGCCAACACAGTGAGACGCTGATTCTGACCAAAAAAAATTTTAAAAACTAGAATTGGATAATGCCTTCACTTAGAAAGAGACAGTGACTTCTCAGGCCTCGTGGACTGCTACTGATGACTGGTTTCCTCCTCTGTAGAATCAGGATGATGGTACCAGCCCCTACTCATCAGGTGCCTCTCAGTGGTTGGCAGAGTCAGCTCTCAGTAGATGCTGTTTTTATTTTATTTTATTTATTTATTTTTGAGGCAGAATTTTGCTCGTTGCCCAGGTTGGAGTGCAATGGCATGATCTCGGCTCACCGCAACTTCCACCTCCCGGGTTCAAGAGATTCTCCTGCCTCAGCCTCCCGAGTAGCTGGGATTACAGGCATGTGCCACCACACCTGGCTAATTTTGTATTTTTAGTAGAGACGGAGTTTCCCCATGTTAGTCAAGCTGGCCTCGAACTCCCGACCTCAGGTGATCTGCCTGCCTTGGCTTCCCAAAGTGCTGGAATTACAGGCATGAGCCCCTGCACCCAGCATTTTTTTTTTTTAAATAGAGACAGGGTCTTGCTATGTTGCCCAGGCTGGTCTTGGCACTCCTGGGCTCCAGCAATCCTCCCACTTCAGCCTCCCAAAGTGCTGGTATTACAGGTGTGGGCCACCACACCCAGCCCCTTTTTATACCTTTTGACCTGTAACTCATCAATGGTTTCCCCTCCATGTACCTGGACCCCGACACCCCTATCTCCACCCACGGCAGCAAGGGCTCGCACCTCGTGGGTCCTGAAGAAGGGGGAGATCTCCAGAGCTTCACGAAGTTCTTCTAGGCGTGCCACGTACTTTTGCTGTGTGACAGGGAGGGTTCCTTGGTTAGCATGGGGACTTTGTGGGGCCTTGACCACCTTGAGCTCTGACCTCACCCCATTCCCCCAAAGGAGTAGGCAGGCTCTAGCCAGGATGGAATGCGGGAGCCATGGGGAAGACAGGGCGGAGAGTGAAGGCTTGGATTCATCAAGGTGGCATGGAGAAAAGTGCTGGATTCCATGAATCTCCACTCCCATCCAGAGGCGGAGTCTGTCTCCCGACCCCTTTCGATCCAGGCTGGGTCACATGACTTGCTGAACGGCAGAAATGATGGTGGCCATTCTGAGCCCAGGCAACAAGAGGCCTTGCATTTTTACTTGTTCTCTTGACCCCCTGCCTCCACTGTGAGAACAAGCCCAGGCCATCCTGCTATCAAGAGACATGCGGCCAAGTCATGAGCCAACCGGCAGAGCTGGGACTAGGGCCACCCTGGACCGGCCACCCTGGACCAGCCAGCCTTGCCAAGCCACCAGCTGACCTCAGACAGAGCAAAGCCAGCCAGTATCAGTCCAGCCCCACCCAAAGCAGAAGACCACTGACTTTGGAGCAAGAATAAACAGAGGCTGTCTTAAGCTGCTACTTTCTGGGACACAGGTGGCCCACTCACCAGGATGATGTGGTCTCCGTCCACGAAGTCCTCCAGCACCTTTGTCACCTGCTCCAGTGCCTGTGTCTTCTTGAAGTTGGTGTTGCAGGTCCCATCTGCCTTCTGTAGGGCAGGGTGTGGAGGGGCAGGGTCATGGCCTTTTCCTTCCCACGCCCAATACCCAGCAACCTCAAATACCTCCCAGGAGGCCAGGCACAGTGGCCAAGACCAGCCTGGGCAACATAGCAAGACCCCATCTCTATTAAAAAAAAAAAAAAAAAAAAAAGCCTGGCATGGTAGTGTGCACCTGTAGTCCCAGGTTTGGGATTATGCCTGTAATCCTAGCACTTTGGGAGGCCGAGGCGGGAGGATCACTTGAGGTCAGGAGTTCAAGACCAGCCTGGCCAACATGGTGAAACCCCGTCTCTACTAAAAATACAAAAAATTAGCCAAGTGTGGTGGCAGGCACCCGTAATCCCAGGTAGTCGGGAGGCTGAGACAGGAAAATCACTTGAACCCAGGAGGCAGAGGTTGCAGTGAGCAGAGACTGCACCACTACATTCGAGCCTGGGCAACAGAATAAGACTCCGTCTCAAAAAAGGCAACTTTCCAGGGCCACCCACCTGCCTGCACGCTTGCTGCCAGAGGAGGAAGCCAGCCTACCTGCCCAGCCCCAGCTCGACCCAACCCCAGGTCACATGCCTGAGCCCAGTCCTTCCACACCCTTCCAACTTTGAACCTCCTGGTTGAACCCGTCTAGCAAAGTGGGCTTTGGAGCAGGGTGGAGCTGCCTTTGAATTGTGACTCTGCTTTTTTTTTTTTTTTTTGAGATGGAGTCTTACTCTGTCACCCAGGCTGGAGTACAGTGGTGAAATCTCGGCTCACTGCAAGCTCTGCCTCCTGGGTTCACGCCATTCTCCTGTCTCAGCCTCCTGAGTAGCTAGGACCACAGGTGCCTGTCACCACACCCAGCTAATTTTTTTGTATTTTTAGTAGAGGCAGGGTTTCACCGTATCAGCCAGGATAGTCTCATCTCCTGACCTTGTGATCCGCCTGCCTCAGCCTTCCAAAGTGCTGGGATTACAGGCGTGAGCCACTGCGCCCGGCCGTGACTCTGCTCTTTTCTAGCTGGAGGGTCTTAAGTCATTTCACCTGCCTCAGCCTCAGTTTCCTCATCTGGAAAATGGGAATTGTGTTGGTGTCTACTTGCTAAGGCTGGTGTAAGGATTAGAGGAGACCAGGTGTGTAGGATGCACAGCACAGTGCCTGGCACATAGTTATTTGAGACTAATGAGACTAATGCTATCTGTTATGTTTGAGTGGGACTCAGAGAACCCACCTAAGTCATCTGCCACACTGTGCCAGGTGCTATGTGGGCACTTGGCAATAGGGGGTAACAGGACAGACACAGTCAGATGAGGGGGGAGACACTGATTAAGATGATCAGAAAGGAAGAAAATAATAATGAAAGAGTATAAGGAGCTATGAGGAGGTGAAGGGGGGACCCTGATCTAGTAGAATAGAAATCAGGGAGGGCTTCCCTGAGGAAGTAAAATTTGAAAGGAGCCAGAAAAATGACTGAGAATCAACCAGACCAGGAGACACAGGCAGAAGAGACCAGGGTGTGGTGGCATGTACCTGTGTCCCAGCTACTCAGGAGGCTGAGGTGGGGGGATTGCTTGAGTTTAGGAGATTGAGGCTGCAGTGAGCTGTGATCACGCCACTGTACTCCAGCCTGGGTGATGACAGAGTGAGACCCTGTCTCAAAAATAAAATAAAATAAAATAAAATAAAATAAAATAAAATAAAATAAAATAAAATAAAATAAAATA
>NW_012098765.1:2407276-2412210 GCF_000951045.1 Mandrillus leucophaeus
CCTGTAGTCCCAGCTACTTGGGAGGCTGAGGCAGGAGAATGGTGTGAACCTGGGAGGCAGAGCTTGCAGTGAGCTGAGATCGCACCACTGCACTCCAGCCTGGGCGACAGAGCGAGACTCTGACTCAAAAAAAAAAAAAAACAGTGTTACATAGCTGTGGGGGTAAGAAAAACCGTAAGAAAGAGGAGGCTTTCTATGGAATGATGTGGAAAACTCTCCAGGATGTTACTATTAAGTGAAAATAGCCAAGTACCAGTCAGTATGCGTACCGAGAAACATTTTGGATCTACAACTCTGTTTACTTGCACTAACAGGAAGAAATACAAGAAACTGATAAAGTGGTTCCCCACAAGCAGGTAGAGGGGTAGAGGGACAGAATGGGAAGGATGGCAGCAGAGTTGGGGGAGAAATTCCTCCACATTTACCTTTTTATAATATTATTTTGACTTTTGAACTGTGTGACTAGCTATTCAAACCATTTTTTTTTTCTTCTAGAAACAGAGGCTCCCTATGTTGGCCAGTTTAGTCTTGAACTACTCCCGGCCTCAAGCAATCCTCCTGCCTTGGTCTCCCAAAGTGCTGGGATTACAGGCATGAGCCACCATGCCTGGCCTATTCAAACAATTATATTTAATTTGCCAAAGAAAAAGGAATGCAAGAAAGAAAAAGAGAAACCTTCTCCATAACTGGGGGAAAGGGATGCCTCCAGCTCTTGTGCTGCAGGGAGACCAGGGCTGGGACGCCCAGGGAGATTGAGGCAGGAGAAGATGGGGCTGGACTAGGACATGACCATGGAGAAGGAGAGGAGGAAAAGATGGACTCAGGAGATGCTCAGGCAGATGGATAAGCAGAACATGGGCTCTGATGCGTGTAGGGGTAAGAAAGAGGCTGCCTTTCATCCCCCACCATCTCCTGCACTCTCTCCCAGCTTTGCTGAAGAAGCTCTGCCTGGGATCTGGCTATAGGCCTTCCCAGGACAGGACAGGCGGTTCCTGGTCCTCACCTTGATGCCCTCGATCCGGAAGCCCAGGGTGGAGGTGGAACTCATGGTTTCCCTCCACTGCATGTAGCGGGGCTTGGTGACCGCACCCTGGGCATGCTCCTCAGGGGTAGGGGCCCCAGGGTCCACAGCCACCATCTTCTCATACATGTCCTTCCGGGGACGGGGACGTTCCCGTGCCTTCACTAGCTCCTCTTCCAGGTAGGTCCTGAGCACACAGAGGATGTGACAAAGGAAATTACGTAGAACAAACTGGAGGGCTTACCCTTCCTGATAATAAGACATAAAGCCACAGTGAGACACAAGAATGGGCAAATCAACACACGGAATGCAACAGAGTCCACAGAGACACACACGTAGAGTTGTGCAGTTTATGACAAGGCACTGCGATTCAGTGGGGAAAGGGAAGTCTTTTCAATAAACAGTGCTGGGACAACAGGATATCCATATGGAAAAAAGTGAACCTGATCCCTACCTCCCACACACACAAATATTAATTCTAGCTGGAACGTAGGTCTAAATGTGATAGCTAAAACAATAAAGCTTGTAGAAGAAAACACAATATTTGCATGATCTTGGAATAGGAAAAGATTTCTTAAACACAATGAAAAAACCCAACAAACTGGACTACATTAAAGGTAGGGCCAGGTGCAGTGGTTCACACTTATAATCCCAACACTTTGGGAGGCCAAGGCAGGAGGTTCATTTGGGCCCAGAAAGTCAACATCAGCCTGGGCAACATAGCTAGACCCTGTGTGGTGTTAGTTACAATGTATATTGGTTCCCGTCCATGGTTCCTGGCTTGTAACTCCCATAGTCCTTGTTACAATCTTTTTTTTTTTTTTTTTTTGACGCCCAGCTACAGTGCAATAGCGATGATCTCGGCTCACTGCAACCTCCGCCTCCCAGGTTCAAGTGATTCTCCTGCCTCAGCCTCCTGAGTAGCTTGGACTACAGGTGCCCGCCACCACACCCAGATAATTTTATTTTTAGTAGAGATAGGATTTCACAATGTTGGCCAGGCTGGTCTCAAACTCCTGACCTCGTGATCAGCCTGCCTCAGTCTTTCATTTACAAGTGTGAGCCTCTGCGCCCAACCATTTTTTTTTTTTTTTTTGAGACAGAGTCTTGCTCTGTCACCCAGGCTGGAGTACAGTGGCGTGAACTTGGCTCACTGCTACTTCCACCTCCCGGGTTCAAGTGATCCTCCCACCTCAGCCTCCCCAAGTAGCTGGCATTATAAGAGTGCACCACTACACCTGACAAATTTTTGTATTTTTTTAGTAGAGTCAGGGTTTCACCATGTTGTCCAGGCTTGTCTTTAATTCCTGGCCTCAAGTGATCTGTCTGCCTTGGCCTTCCAAGGTACTGGGATTCCAGGCATGAGCCACTGCGCCCAGCCACAGTCTTTTGTTATAATTTTGGGTGTGTTAGATCTCAGGAGCTGGCCTCAAGAAACCTGCATCTCTCTGCCCTATTCCTGCCTTCCTTTCACCTGCCCCAAGGCAGGACTCTAATCTTTCCCCATCTTCCTGACTGTGGGTCTTAGGACCCTCCCCAGAGAGGACCCCACCCTATACCCTGGGGGAAGGAATGCTGGTGTCATAAAGCCTCCATAAAAACCCAAGGATTGGGCCGGGCATGGTGGCTCACAGTAATCCCAGCACTTTGGGAGGCCAAGGTGGGTGGATCACGAGGTCAGGAAGTCGATACTATCCTGGCTACAAGGTGAAACCCCATCTCTACTAAAAACACAAAAAAATGGTGGCGGGCACCTGTAGTCCTAGCTACTCGGGAGGCTGAGGCAGGAGAATGGCGGGAACCCAGGAGGCGGAGCTTGCAGTGAGCGGAGCTTGTGCCACTGCACTCCAGCCTGGGCAATAGAGCGAGACTCCATCTCAAAAAAAAAAAAAAAAAAACCTCCACACCCCTTTCCCCATACCTTACTCTACACATCTCTTCATCTTTTGCAGTATCCTTTGTAGCAGCACCCAACCTTTTTGGCACCAGGGACTGGTTTTGTAGAAGACAATTTTTCCCATAGACTGTGAGGGGGATGGTTTCTGGATGAAACTGTTCTACCTCAGCTCATCGAGCATCAGTTAGATTCTCACAGGAGCATACAATCTAGATCCCTTGCAGGCACAGTTCACAACAGGGTTAGCCCTCCAGAGAATCTCCTGCCACAGCTGGTCTGACAGGAGGTGGAGTTCAGGCGGTAACGCTCACTGGCCTCCTACGGTGGGGCGGTGGGGCCCTGTTCCTAAGAGGTCATGGACAGGGACTGGGCCGCGGCCTAGGGGTTGGGGACCCCTGCATTATATTAAACCAGTAAAGGTAAGTAAGTGTTCCCCTGAGTTCTTTGAGCCACTCCAGCAAATTATTTGAACCCAAAGAGGAGGACATGGGAACTCTAACTTGGAGCCAATCAGTCAGAAGTTCCAAAGGCCTGGACTTATGACTGGTGTCTATAGTTGGGGGGCAGTCTTGGGGACTGAGTCCCCAACCTGTGGAATCTGACACTCTTTCCAGGTAGATGGTGTTGGAATTGAATTGGAGGACATCCAGCTGGTGTCTGTTGCTTGGTGAGTGGGGTTAAAAAACCGACACATTTGGTCACAGAAGCCTTCTGTGCTGTCATTGTTGTGGCAGTGGTGTGAGAACGGAAAAGCAGGGTTTCAGAGCTTTTCTAAACAGCCTGTCTCTACAAAAAGTTGAAAATTAGGCCGGGCGCGGTGGCTCACGCCTGTAATCCCAGCTCTCAGGGAGGCAGAGGCAGGAGGATAGCTTGAGCCCAGGAGTTCGAGACCTGCCTGGGTAATATAGCGAGACCCCGTTCTCCACAAAAAGGAAAAAAAAAAAAAAAAAAAAAGACCAAAAAAAAAAAGTTGAAAATTAGCTAAGTGTGACAGTATGCACCTATAGTCCCAGCTACTCAGGGGGCAGAAGAAGGAGGATCACTTGAGTTCAGGAGTTCAAGACCGTCCTGGATAGTACAGGGAGACCACGTCTCTATAAAAAATAAAATACAGCCAAACCTGGTGGGACATACCTATAGTCCCAGCTACTCTGGAGGCTAAGGTGAGAGGACTGCCTGAGCCCAGGAGTTCAAGGCTACAGCGAGCTATGAGCATGCTACCGTACTTCAGCTGGGGCAACAGAGTGAGACTCTGTCTCAAAAAATAATAATAATACAAATACTATTTTGTTTATCAAAATATGTTTATCAAAAGACTACTAAAAGAGTAAAATGGGAGATTTGAAGACTGTGTGTGTATCTGTGCGTGTGTGTATCTGTGTGTGTGTGTGTGTGTGTATATATAGCCTCCAAGAGCGTTGGGATTATAGGTGAGAGCCACTGAGCCTAGCCTGAGAAAGCAATTAGAGTTCACTTCTTGCAGACCAGACTCAGTGGCTCATGCCTATAATCCCAGCACTCTAGGAGGCCGAGGTGGGTGGATCATCTGAGGTCAGGAACTCCAGACCAGCCTGGCCAACATGGTGAAACTCCATCTCTACTAATAATACAAAAATTAGCCAGGTGTGGTGGCAGACGCCTGGAATCCTAGCTACTTGGGGGGTTTACACGGGAGAATCACTTGAACCCGGGAGGTGGAGATTGCAGTGAGATCATGTCACTGCACTCTAGCCGGGGCGACAGAGTAAGACTCTGTCTCAAAGAGAAAAAAAAAAAAGGGGGATCCTATTCCAAACCCACTGGAATGGTTTAAGTTAATAAAACAGACAGTACCAAGCACCGGTGAGAATCATACATGGTGGTGGGAAGGTACACTGGTACAACCACTTTGAAAATGAACTTGGCACTGTTTTCTTTCTTTCTTTCTTTCTTTTTTTTGAGACAGGGTTTCACTCTTGTTGACCAGGCTGGAGTGCAATGGCTCGATCTCAGCTCACTGCAACCTTCACCTCCCAG
>NW_012098765.1:2413240-2424433 GCF_000951045.1 Mandrillus leucophaeus
ACTTTTTTTGTATTTTTAGTAGAGACGGGGTTTCACCATGTTAGCCAGGATGGTCTCGATCTCCTGACCTCGTGATCAACCCGCCTCGGCCTCCCAAAGTGCTGGGATTACAGGCGGGAGCCACTGCACCTGGCCGATTTTATTCTATTTTATTGAAATGGAGTCCCACTCTGTTGCCCAGGCTGGAGTGCAGTGGTGCGATCTCAGCTCACTGCAACCTCCGTCTCCCGGGTTCAAGCAATTCTCTGGCCTCAGCCCCCCAAATAGCTGGGATTACAGGCACACACCACCAAGCCCACCTAATTTTTGTATTTTTAATAGAGATGGGGTTTCACCTTGCTGGTCAGGCTGGTCTTGAACTCCTGAACTCAGGTGATCCACCCGCCTCAGCCTCCCAAAGTGCTGGGATTACAGGCATGAGCCACTGCGCCCAGCCTGCAACTCTTAAAAGTCTTGGCCAGGGGCCGGTAAGGAAAGGGTCAATTTTTGTTCTCTGTTGCTTAAACCAAGTCCTGTTCACAGCACAGGATGTCCTCATGTGTTTTGTAATTTTTGATTGTACACATGTGATCATCTGTGGGAATCCTGTGAGATCTAAGTCCAGAGCATCACTCTCCAGAGTGGATTTGCTTTTGCTACTGCCTGGAGTCCCATGGTGCTGACAACCAGGGCCTATTTAAGTTAATTTATAGATCAAGCATTTCCTGGACAATTCAGAGAGTATAGATTATAATAATTCTAACTTCTTCTTGTGGCAAGCTGTATTTTCAGATTATATTTTCTTTTTCTTTTTTTATTTGAGAGGATCTTACTCTGTCACCCAGGCTGAAATGCAGTGGTGCAATCATAGCTCACTGAAGCCTCAAGCTCCTAGACTCAGGTGATCCTCCCACCTCCACCTCCAGAGTAGCTGGGAGTACAGATGTGCACCCCCAGCACACCCAGCTAATTTTTTTTTTTTTTAATTGTAATGTCGGGTGGGGGGAGTGTTGCTATGTTGCCCAGGCTGGTCTCAAATTCCTGGCCTCAAATGATCCTCCCATCTCAGCCTCCCAAAATGCTGTGATTATGTCCAGCCTGGATTACATTTTCCAAAGTTGGCTGTAACAGTATCTCCTGATCTCAGTGGGTCTCAGACCCACTCCTGATCCTGCTCTTCTAGGATTTTCCCATCAAGGAGTATACTCTTTTTTTTTTTTTTTTTTGAGACAGAGTCTCGCTCTGTCGCCCAGGCTAGAGTGCAGTGGCCGGATCTCAGCTCACTGCAAGCTCTGCCTCCCGGGTTCACGCCATTCTCCTGCCTCAGCCTCCTGAGTAGCTGGGACTACAGGCGCTCGCCACCTCGCCCGGCTAGTTTTTTTTTTGTGTTTTTTAGTAGAGACGGGGTTTCACCGTGTTCACCAGGATGGTCTCAATCTCCTGACCTCGTGATCCGCCCGTCTTGGCCTCCCAAAGTGCTGGGATTACAGGCTTGAGCCACCGCGCCCGGCCAAGGAGTATACTCTTAATTGCTCTCCCAAACTGGGTGCAGTGGCTCATGCCTATAATCCCAACACTCTGGGAGGTTGAAGTGGGAGGATCCTCTGAGGCCAGGAGTTCAAATCTACAATGAGCTATGATTGCACCACTGCACCCCAGCCTGGGCAACAGTGAGATCCTATCTCAAAATTAAATGAATAAATAAAAAATATATTGCTCTCCCATTAAATATGGGAGGGTTTATGGCAGAAGTGCTACTGTATGACTTTTGTTGGCAGAGACACTTACCTTCAAGGCAGTCCTGAGCTGTCTTGTTAGAAATCTGAGTACTCTGAGGCCACCATACTGTGAGGAAGCTCAAGTAGCTACATGGCGAAGCCACGTATAGGCTTCCCAGGTGGCAGCTTCATCTGAGACCCCAGCCAATAGCCAGCATCAATCGCCAGGCATGTAAGTGAATGAACCTCTCAAAAGTTTTCAGCTTGTAGCCTCCAGGTGTCTGTAGCAGAGTTCCCAGATATTGTGGAGCATTGAAAAGCCATCCCTGCCATCCTGTCTGAATTGCTGACCCAAAACTTGTGAGGTTAATAAAATGGTTGTTTTATTCTACTAAGTATTTTTTTTTTTAACCATCACTAAGTTTTGGGGTTTTTGGGTTTTGTTTTTTATTTATTTTATTTTATTTATTTTTTGTTTTTTGAGACAGAGCCTTGCTCTGTCACCCAGGCTGGAGTGCAGTGGCGCTATCTCTGCTCACTGCAAGCTCCGCCTCCTGGGTTCATGCCATTCTCCTGCCTCAGCCTCCCGAGTAGCTGGGACTACAGGAACCCACCACCACACCTGGCTAATTTTTTGTATTTTTAGTAGAGATGGGGTTTCACTGTGTTAGCCAAGATGGTCTCAATCTCCTGACCTCGTGATCCACCCGCCTCGGCCTCCCAAAGTGCTGGGATTACAGGCATGAGCCACCGTGCCCAGCCAGTCTTTTTTTTTTAATTGAAACGGGGTCTCACTATATTGCCCAGGTTGGTCTTGAACTCCTGGGCTCAAGCGATCCTCCTGTCTTGGCCTGACAAAGTGCTGGGATTACAGACGTAAGCCACCATGCCTGGCCTCAATCTTTATATACATTTTGATTTTAACTCTTCAGTTAACCCTGCAAGGGACGTAACATTATCTCCACATTAACAGATGGGGCAGCTGAGACCCAGTAAAGCAAAGTAACTTGCCCAAAGTCACCCATGAATACAGAGCAGAACTAGGGTTTGAGCCCAGTCCCATCTGTCTCCACAGTTGAAGCTCCCTCTCTCCACCAGAATAACAGGGAATAGCCCTCTGCCCTGACATACAAAGGGCCAGGCTCAGGCCTAAGCACTGCCCATAACAGTCCCATAAGGCAGGGACTATCACCAAGCCCATCACTAGGTGGGGGAACTAAACTACAGAGAACATCCCGTTCCCTGGCCCAGGAGACTCTGCCCAGCCCCGTCCACCACCGCCCCACTCACCAGCATGTCCGGAAAGCTGGACCCAAGGGTAGTGTTTTCGGAAGGAGACCACAAAGGGCGAATACTTCAGAACTGTCTTCAGCTTCTTCCAGGGTTTGCTCTGTAGGGGGCAGAGCAGGGCGGGGTCAGGGCCAAGGCCAGGGAAGGCAGGGGCTAGGGGTGTTGCCATGAGCAGGAACGAAGGGGGACCCGTAGTCTTTCCAGGGCTGGAGGCTTCCTGGGATCACTATTCCCAGGCTTGTTGGGGTAAGTGAGGCCCACTTAGTTCATCTATCACAAGATCACCTAAAGCCCTCAGTAAAATATGGGAAATTCTTTGTCCATTTCTCCCTCTCTGTCATCACTTTCTTTGTCACTATGTCTCTCTGTCTTTCTCTTATGGGTAAGAATAGACTAGGTTTTGTTGTGATAACGACCAACCCCTATATCTTCCACTGCACATACACAGTCCCAAATCTTTTTTTTTTTTTGAGACAGGGTCTCGCTCTGTCACCTAGTCTGGAGTATAGTGATGCGATCTTGGCTAACGGCAACCTCTGCCTCCCAGGCTCAAGTGATCCTCCTGCCTCACCCTCCCAGGTAGCTGGGACTACAGGTGCATGCCACCACACCTGGCTAATTTTTGTACTTTTAGTATTCACCATGTTGCCCAAGCTACTCTCAAACTCCTGACCTCAAGCAATCTGCCTGCCTCAGTCTCCCAAAGTGTTGGGGTTACAGGTGTGAGCCATTATGTCGGGCCCAGTCCCAAATCTTGAAAGCCCCATCTCTCTCCCTAAACCAGGTCAGATCTTCTGGGGAAAACGATAGACACAGGAGTTGATGGATGGAGATGGACCACAGAGAGAGACAGAAACAGAGACAAATGACACAGTGATGACAGACAGAGAGACATGGACAGCGACAGAGACTGTGGCGGTCGTGGGAGACGTTTACCACATAGCTCCAGCTACTAGTCCAGGGACTCCCCTGCCCTCCTGAACTGGGGATTGTTGTGTTTTTTTGTTTTATTTTGTTTTCATTTTTAGAGACTGGATGTCACTCTGTCACCCAGACTGCAGTATAATGGCGCCATCACAGCTCACTGTAATCCTCCCATCCCAGCCTCCTGAGTAGCCAGGACTACAGGCATGTACCACCAGGCCCGTCTATTTTACGACATCTTGCTATGTTGCCCAGGCTGGTCTTGATCTCCTGGCCTCATGCAATCCTCCTATCTTGGTCTCCAAAGTGCAGGGATCATAGGTGTGAGCCACCACACCTGGCCTTGCTTTGGCCAATAAACTGTGAGCAGAAGTGTCACTTTTGGGTAGGAGCCTTAAGAACCAGTTTATGACTCTCCATGTTTGTTCCCCTGTGGGCGAGCGAGTAAGAAGAGAAATGGAAGCTCCCTCAGCCTGGGCCCCTGAGTGAAGACAGCATGAAGCAGAGCCCCTGACCCACCACTGACCTGTGACCAATGTGTAATATAAACCAAAATAATCCTTTGCTGTTCTAAGTCACTAAGATTTGGGGGCTGTTTGTTACTACAGAAAATCCTGACCTACCCTGACTAATGCAGAAACAGGTATAGAATTGCTAAAAGAGAAAGAAATAGGCCTGGTGTGGTGGCTCATGCCTGTAATCCCAGCACTTTGGGAGGCTGAGGCAGGCAGATCACCTGAGGTCAGGAGTTTGAGACCTGCCTGGCCAACATGGTGAAACCCCATCTCTACTAAAAACACAAAAATTAGCCGGGTGTGGTGGTGCACACCTGTAGTCCCAGCTACTCGGGAGGCTGAGGCACCAGAGTTGTTTGAACCTGGGAGGCAGAGGTTGCGGTGAGCCAAGAACACACCACTGCACTCCAGCCTGGGCAACAGAGCAAGACTGTCTCAAAAACAAAGAAACAAACAAACAAACAAAGAAAAACAAATATAGGAAGACTAAAAGAGAAAGATACAAAGTAATGATAAAAAGAAAAAGATGAATAGAAGTAGAGAAAGAAAGAGACAGAGAACAAAGGAAACCACAGAAGCAGTGGGTACGGTGACTTACGCCTGTAAATCTCAACACTGGGAAACCAAGGTGGGAGGATCACTGAGCCCAGGAGATTGAGGCCAGCCTGGGCAACATAGTAAGACCCTGTCTCTGCAAAATATTTAAAAATTAGCCAGGCGTGGTGGCGTGCACCTGTAGTCCCAACTACTTGGGAGGCTGAGGCGGGAGGATCACTTGAGCCCAGGAGGGCGAGGCTGCAGTGAGCAGTGATTGTGCCACTGCACTCCAACCTGGGTGACAGAGCGAGACCCTGACTCAAAAAAATATGAAAGAAAGAAAATTAGAGAAGCAAAGAGAAAACAGGGATTTTGTTGTATCATGCTGACTAAATTATGAGCTTTTTTTTTTTTTTTATTTTTTGAGACGGAGTTTCGCTCTGTTGCCCGGGCTGGAGTGCAGGGGCGCGATCTCCGCTCACTGCAAGCTCTGCCACCTCCTGGGTTCATGCCATTCTCCTGCCTCAGCTTCCCAAGAAGCTGAGACTACAGACGCCTGCCACCACACCCGGCTAATTTTTTTTTGTATTTTTAGTATAGACGGGGTTTCACCATGTTTGCCAGGATGGTCTCAATCTCCTGACCTTGTGATCCACCCGCCTCAGCCTCCCAAAGTGCTGGGATTACAGGCGTGAGCCACCGCGCCCGGCCACTATGAGCTTTTTGAGACGGGGTAGTGTCTGATTCATGAACATATATACACACACAGGAATACCTTCTGTGCTCCACAAGCACGTCAAGTCCCTTAGCAAGTACTGGGAGAGTAGGTCACCTCCAGAGAATGAAGTTGTATGGCTCATCCCCCTCCTACCCCAGGATCAGGGGCGTGTTCATCTCTCCAGCCCCCTCAGAGCCCAGCCACCTCGCAGACATCTCTGGGACAGTGGGAAGCTTGAGAGGGAGTCAGGGTGTTGGACTTCAGGGTTCAGGAAGGGCTAGTCCCTCCCCAATCCAGCTGCCAGCCCTGGGGAAAAGATGATTAATAAAGGTTCCTGTTTACTAAGTACCTGGAACATTCCAGGCACAATGACAAAGACTTAGTGTGCCACAACCTACTTAATTTCTAAAAACACAACCCCAGGGAGATTATGGTCTCAGTGTTACAGAGGAGGAAACAGAGGGTCTGAGAGGTGAAGCCACTTACCTAGCATCACCCCACACAGCGCTGGGGTTCTAGCTCTGGTTGGATCCCAGTGCCTTGGAGCTTATCCCCTATACTCTTGCTGCACTACAAGCTCATGAGGGCAGAGACTGGGGTTGTCATGGTTATGATCATGTCCCCAGCACATGGCCTGGCACACAAAAGATGCTCCAGAAACATTCTCTGATGCTTGGACTGAAGGATGTTAGTCGAGACTTTTTTAGTCGTAATTTTTTTTTTTTTTGGAGACAGGATCTCACTCTGTTGCCCAGGCTGGAGTGCAGAGGTGTGATCGTGGCTCACTGCAACCTCTGCCTCCCAGGCTCAAGTGATCCTCCTGCTTTTAGCCTCCCGACTAGCTGGAAAACAGGCATATACCACCACACCTGGCTAATTCTTTTTTCCTTTTAGTAGAGACGAGGTCTCACTATGTTGCCTAGGGTGGTCTCAAATTTCTGGGCTCAAGCAATCTTCCCGCCTCAGCCTCCCCAAGTGCTGGGATTATAGGCATGAGCCTATAATCTACTCAAAATACAGAAATGAGCCAGGCGTGGTGGCGGGCGCCTGGTGTCTCAGCTACTCAGGAGGCTGAGGCAGGAGAATCACTTGAACCCAGGAAGCAAAGGCTGCAGTGAACCTGGCCCCTTAGTCATAAATTTAATATCTTCTCTCTCTGTTTTATGCTAGCTCTGGGCCAGGCACAGTGGCTCATGCTTGTAATCCCAGCACTTTGGGAGGCTGAAGTGAGCGGATCACCTCAGGTCAGGAGCTCAGAACCAGCCTGGCCAACATAGTGAAAACCTGTCTCTACTGAAAATACAAAAATTAGCCAGGTGTGGTGGCATGCACTTGTAGTCCCAGCTACTTGGGAAGCCGAGGCAGGAGAATCACTTGAATCTGGGAGGCTGAGGCTGCAGTGAGCCAAGATCTCGCCATTGCACTCCAGCCTGGGCAACAGAGTGAAACTCCGGTCCCTCACCACCACCCCCACAAAAAAAAGTTAGATCTGATGGCTTATCTGGGCTTTCTCAGACTTTTTTCACGATGGCCTCAGCTTATATGCCCTGTCCTCCAGGAAGCCCTCTCTGATACCCTATGTCTGGCCAGTGACCTCCTCTGGGCTCACACATCCTCCTGACCACTCTGAACTGTGACTGTCTGCTGATAGGTCTGTCTCTCATGGGCCTGGGAGCTCCATGAGTGTCTTGGTCACTGCTGTTTCCCCAGCAAAGTTAACATAGGACAAAACACAGAGTAGGGGCTTAGGGAGTGATTTTTGTCTGAGTAGAAGAACAGGATAGCACACCTGTAATTCGAGCACTTTGGGAGGCCGAGGCAGGAGGATCGCTGGAGCCCAGGAGTTCAAGGCCAGCCTGGGCAAGAGAGCGAGACCCCGTCCCTAGCAAAAAAAAGAAAAAGTAAAGGAACACAATTTAAAAAAAAGAAGGACAGCATGGTGAGAAGGAAGGAAGGAGGAAAGAGAGAAAGGAAGCTGAGCCTTTACGGTCAGATGGGATTTCAAAATTAAGGGAGAAGGAAGCAAGAGTATGCTGGGCAGTGGGAACGGCTTGAGCAATGCATGGAGGCAGGATGACAGCAGGGTGTTCAAGGAACAGCGTGTACTCAGGCCTAGTTACAGCAGAGGGGGTCAGGAGGAGGGAAGGAAGCCGATTCTGGGAAGGCGCCTGGAGACCGGAGGTTCTGAATGCAGCACTGAGCCCCTGACTGCTCTCAGAGAGGGCACCTGAGCAGACAGAGCTGGGCCATAGAGGCAGATTCTGGCAGGATGAGAAAAAAACTGAAGATAGGGAGCCCTGGGAGGGAGACAAGTTAGGAACAGATCCACACACTGCAGAGTTTAAATGACGGGTTTGAAACTCAGTCAGAACTGAGTTAGAATCCTAGCTCTGACTTGATGTGGCCAACCCTCAGCAAAAAGAATCTCACCTCTCTATGCCTCAGCTTCCCCATCTGTTTTTTCTGAGACGGAGTCTTGCTCTGTCACCCACCACCCTGTTGGAGGGCAGTGGTGCAATCTCGGCTACTGCAACCTCCGCCTCCCACATTCAAGCGATTCTCCTGCCTCAGCCTCTGAGTAGCTGGGATTACAGGTGCCCACCATCACATACCTGGCTAATTTTTGTATTTTAGTAGAGACAGGGTTTACCATGTTGGCCAGGCTGGTCTTGAACTCCTGACCTTAGATGATCCCCCTGCCTCGGCCTCCCAAAGTGCTGGGATTACAGGTTTGGGCCACTGAGCCTGGCCCCATCTGTTGAATGGAGACAATCTCACTGCTATCGTAAGGATTCAAAGTTAACACATATAAAGCCCTTAATTAAGACAGATGCTATTTTGAGATAAAAAATGACAGGAAAAAAGTTTAACAACAAAAAAGACCAAAAAAAAGGAAGAAGAAGAAAAAACTTAAAACAGTGCCTGGTGTACAGTAAGGATTAGAATCCAATCTGCATTTCCCAAGGTGCATATCCTTGGACAAGTGACTTGACCTCTCTGTGCCTCAGTTTCCTCATCCGTAAAATGGGATAATAATAGTATCTACCTCAGCCAGTCGCAGTGGCTCATGCCGGTAATTCCAGCACTTCGGGAGGCCAGGGCAGGTGGATAACTTGAGGTCAGGAGTTTTGAGGCCAGCCTGGCCAACATGATGAAATCCCGTCTCTACTCAAAATACAGAAATGAGCCAGGAGTGATGGCGGGTGCCCGGTGTCTCAGCTACTCAGGAGGCTGAGGCAGGAGAATCACTTGAACCTGGGAAGCAAAGGCTGCAGTAAGCCGGGATCGCACCACTGCACTCCAGCCTGGGCAACAGAGGGAGACTGTCTCAGATTTAAAAAAAAAAAAAAAAGCATCTACCTCATTAGCACTGCTGTGAGGAGTGAGTTCATAAAAGCACAACACTTAGCACAGGGCTAAACATGAGTGAGTGCTAGTTGTTGTTGTTGTTGTTATTATTATTATTATTATTATTCACCCACTTCCAGCCCAGCTGTTCTGAGATGCCAAGGAAGTGAGAGGGCAGGCAGAGAGAAAAAAGCAATGGGGCCCAGGAGTGTCAGCCTCTGCGCACGGGCACAGGCAGGTTAAGGCAGGTCTGTCTCTCACAGCTAGGGCCACATGTGTGAACACGTCCCCAAGGAAGGCATGTGGGGTGAGGGGGGCTCAGAGCAGACTCCAGCCAGGGGCCCCAGAGCAATGAGAGGCCTCAGCAGACAAGCTGGCAAGCTGATGGACTCCCGACTCCGCTCCCAGCCCCACCTGAGGCTCTCCAGTTTTACGCCGGCCTCTGCTCTGTCCCGCCCTCCCTCAACCTGCCGGGCCAGCCCTCCTGATTCACCAGGGGAGAGCCACACCCAAGCTGGGGGTGAGGGTGGACGAAGTAAACAAGAGTGTGCAGGGGGCTCCTTGCGGACCTAGGGTCACAGGGGACACCAGGTGAGCTCCCGGCTAGGCCAAGGATCGTTTGGCGTTTGGAGTTCACACAGCCCTTTTGCTAATCTGATGAAAGCTGGGGGAATCGCTTTGCTCCCTAGAAAAATGTACATACAAATGGGCTAAGGGGTGGTGAAGGTCTGTGACCCTTTAAGGCAGCCACAGGCCCCAGATTAAGAAATGTGGGGTAGAAAGTGCACCCTGCCTGTCTCCCTATTCCAGTGTTCTTCAGATTCCAGAGGATGGGACAGATGTCAGACCCTCACTGCAACAATGTATGTGAACACGCACAGCAGTCTCCTTAGTCCTACAATTTCAGGGGCTCCTGGGCCCCATGAAGTCGGTCAGTGGCCCTCCATTGTAGACCCCCAGGAGTGGAGACAGTGCAGGCAGAGGAAAGGCGAGAATGAAAAGGGGGTGCCTGTAGTGAATTAGTAACCTGGCTGTCAGAGAGAGGTCAGTGGATGGCAGAGGTTCCTGGAGACGAAATTGCTGGTGGGCAACTAAGAGTAAATGGCTAGAGAACTTCCTAAGCAAAGGCAGGGGAATAAGGAGTTTTGGGAGATGTGGTTCAAAAGGGCAGGATGGGTCCCACTCACCCCAGACCTGTCCTCAGGATCGCTGGCACCTCCGCCCCCGGCCACCACGTCATCCTCAGACTCGTCGAAAGAAGAGGCAGAGGAGAAGCCGCCACTGCCCCCCTCAACCCGGGAGGGGGGTCCCACTGATTGGGCCTCAGGCTCTGGGGTCTCAGGGGTGATGATGAGGCGGGGCACAGGGCACAGAGGGCTACACTTCAGGTCAGAGTACAGGTGAGTCACCAATTCCCCAGGTTCTGGTTCCTCTAATGGGCCATCCTCAGGCTCTCCCAAGAGGCAGTCTGTCCCAGGTGCTGTCTGGGAACCATCAGTGCTAGGTTGTGTCCAGGAGTCATCAGTATCCTGTTGTGTTTGGAAACCACCAGTGCCAGGCTGTTTCCTGGCTGTTTCAGTATCCTGTTTTTTCTGGGAGCCATCAGTGTACGGCTCTGTCCAGGGACCTTCAATATCCTGTTGTGTCCTGGAGCCATCAGTGTACAATTCTTTCCAGGAGCCATCAGCACTTGGCTCTTTTGAGGGACAGGCTCCTTCTGGGTGAGTCTGGAGGTTGGAACTGTTCTGGTGGGTCCAGAGGTTATCAGCCCAGGACTTGACCCTCTCTGGCTGAGTCTGTGACCCATGTGTTTCCAGCTCTGTCCAGGGCCTATCAACCCCTGGCTGTGTCCAGGGGCTGGCCTCCTCGGGCTGAAACTGGAGGTCGGACCTGCGCGGATCAGTCCAAAGGCCATCTGTCCCGGCCTCCGTCCAAGGACAGGTCGTCTCCAGCTCTGACCAGCTCCTTTCTGGATGCGTCCGGAGGCTGGACCTGTCTGGCTCCGTCTTTTGCTTGGGCCTCTCGGTCTCTACTCCAAGGCCAGCTGCCGAGGGCTCAGTCTGTCCGTCTGTCCAGAATTCTGTCCGCGAACTCTCTGTCCCGGGCGCAGGCCCGAGGCCGGCCCTCTCAGGCTCGCTGTGGAGGCTGGACCCCTCAGTCCGGG